>NC_142065.1:158371253-158693753 GCF_059756535.1 Pantherophis guttatus
AAATAGATCCAGCTCTGAGCATGTCAAATCTACTATTGCTATCAATATTATTGCGCTTGAGCTGGCTCTAATCAAGAGTGTATGCTCATTTATATCAGATAAAACACCCACATTACCAAATGCCACCAGAAATTAATGTAAAGAGGTTTGTATGCAATTAGAAGGAAACCTTTTCCACCTGATATGGTGGAAAATCATTTGTGAATAGGCACATAAGATGCTTCTCCCCAAGAACCTATATATGCTATATCAGTGATAGTTAGCCTTTTTGCCATTGCATGCCAGGAGTGTGGGGTGAGAGGGGGCGGTCATGTGCATGCGTGCCCACACCCATAATTCTATGCGCCCCAACCCCACGCATGCGCATGCGACCACCCTCCTGCTCCCCCCCACTCCTGGCACGCGATGGCACGTTGGGCCTGGTAGGTCCATTTTTATCTCTCCCCAGGCTCCAGAGCCTTTCTAGGAGCTTGGGGAGGGCAAAAACGGCCTTCCCTACCCCCCTGGAAGCCCTCTGGAGGCCGAAAATGGCCCAATTGGAAATTGGCAAATGGGCCATTTCCAGCCTCCGGTGGGCCTCTGGAGGGATGGGGAAGGCCGTTTTCACCCTCCTCAACTCCTAGAAAGGCTCTGGAGGCTGGGGAGAGCAAAAAACGGGCCTTCCAGTCCTACTGGAAGTTGGCAAACAGGCCATTTCCGGCTTCCAGAGGGCTTTTGAGGTGGGAAGTAGGCTATTTCCCTACTTCCGGTGGTCCCAGAAGGTCTGAAAATCAGCTGGCTGGTATGCACATGCACAATGGAGCTGAGCCTGCGTGCCCACCAATATGGCTATGTGTGCCACCTGTGGCATGCGTGCCATAGGTTCACCATCACAGTGCTATATCTATTCCATCTTTTAGGATTTTCCCCCCAAAATTATTTTTCCACTGGATTCTAAGTGCTCCTTTAGCTACCATAATTCAGACCAGCAACTCAGTTGTTAAGTAAAGTGATCAGGTGATTGTGCTTATGACCTTACTTCAGCTTTATTTGTTGGTCTATAAACCAGGAGACTGTGAGCTCTAAGCCCACTGGCTGAGTGATTTGGGCCATTCACACACTCTCACAGCTACCTACCTCATAAAGTTGTTGATTTTATTTATTTTATTTATTTTTCTTTGATTTATATGCCACCCGTCTCTGAGACTCAGGGCGGCTTACAATGCGTTAAGCAATAGCCTTCATACTTTTGTATATTTATACAAAGTCAGTTTATTGCCCCCACAAACTGGGTCCTCAATTTATCTACCTTAGAAAGGATGGAAGGCTGAGTCAACCTTGAGCCTGGTGAGATTTGAACTTACAGTAATTGCAGACATCTGGTGTTAATCACAAGGCTATCAGTCTGCTGAGCCACCAGCTCAGCAGACTGATGTGGAGAAAATAGGAGCAGGAATCAGCATAGTGTAGGCTGGCCTCCTTGAGTTACTACTTATAAAGGTGAGATAAAAAATCTAATAAATGAAATAAATAAAATTGTAAATATGAGGATTTGTCATAAAGTTACTAGTTCATCATTGTTGTAACTTTGAACAGTTGCTAAACAAGGACTACCTGTATTTCTTTGTGTCTCATTCATATGGACGTTTAACTAGAGAGGAAAGTCTAATGAAATCAAGGTGGCTTGTTTCTGAGTAGATACATTTCAGGCCACAATATATGGTTTTATTTCTGACTTTAGATCAGTGGTGGGTTTCAATATTTTTTTACTACTGGTTCTGTGGGCATGGCTTGGTGGGCATGGCATGGCTTGGCAGGCGTGGCTTGGTGGATGTGGCAAGGGAAGGATACTGTAAAATCTCCATTCCCGACCGACTCCAGGGGAAGGATAGTGCAAAATCCCCATTTCCTCACGATCAGCTAGGACTTGGGAGGCAGAGGATAAATGGGGGTGGGGCCAGTCAGAGGTAGTATTTACCAGTTCTCCGAACTACTCAGAATTTCCACTACTAGTTCTCCAGAACTGATCAGAACCTGCTGAAACCACCTCTGCTTTAGATGTAATTTTAAGAGTGTTCATGTTTCCTTGTTATCGTTTTCCAATGGTAAAAATATTTGACATGTGCATTTTGTCTCTGCAATCATATCTTTCCCAGGCTGTTGCTCATTAGGACTGCTGCAGTTACTATGCCAGGAATCCCCCAACCAGCTTCAATTCCCTAGTTAAAGAGGTACAAATTGGAAAAAGCTACCAGGAAATATAATATTGTGCACCTTCAATTAGTAATAGCAGTAACTGCAGCAGTAGCTGCAACAGAGGAATGCAACTTGCTTGCACTATTTTGGCTCAGCTCTATTGTTTCCCGCTGAGCTGCTAGTTAATGTGTATCTGCTGACAAGATTTCTCTTTCAACATCTTTTTCCTGCCTTTTGTTGCACTCAGAAAAAACCCAACCAGCCTGCTCGTAAAATATGTTACTTTTATGTTCCTTGAAAAGTGAAAAATAACAGAGGGGACTACAAAGCCTTGGCTCAGATAGGAGAGGAACAAAATCAACAAAGGTGTGATGAATGCACATCCTAACAAATATTTGAAGTAATCATGAGCGGCCTCCCATAGAACAATTAACAAGAAAGCAGCTAATGAACAAGGCAAGACAGGCTGGTGCTCTTTTTTTTTCACACAGCTCCCCTCCCCCACATTGGATACATAAACACAAGAAACAAATCTTTCTTGAAGCAGGAGCATGAAACGATCGCACCACCATTTCAGCTAGCCTATTACCATATGGTGTCATGCATTACCGTTCGTCAAGAGAATAGCGGTGTGGCAGGAACATTACATTCCTAAATAATACATCAAAGCAGGGCCTGTCATTTATGGCTATTATTGAGCCTCTGGATAGATGAGTTACATCTCTATCGTCTTATTAATTTAGAATCCCAATAGCCATGTTAAGTAAGTTGCGAAATACAGGAGGCAGAAATGAGGGGAATCACACAAGGGAATCTGTCTGGTGGAAGGCATCCATTAAACACAAGCGTCTGAAATCAACTGAGAGCTATATGAGAATTTGGAGGCACAGGGAAAGGAGCCTCCTTGCCATGATCATAATGAATTATACCTCCACTTCAGGGTAACCTGGGCAATCTAATGGAAATTCATCCCTTGAATTCATGCCATCCCTTTACAGAAAAGTGAAGAGTATGACGCACAAGATTGGGGGGAAAATAAATAAGGGGAAACGCACCTGCAGAAATGTCAGTCACCAGGGGAAGAGAGAGAAAGATGTTTCTCTAAAAATAACTAGGATGGGAGAAAGCCACGATCGGAATAAGAGATTGTTTTGTGAAGACAAGAAGCACAGTTTGGAGGCCATGGAAACCTTTTTGAACAATCATTAATGGGAGTGGATGGTGTTAATTAAATTGTTTAGTTATGGAGAAACATGTGGAACCAGGGATCCTATCTGATATTCATGTGTCAGCAGATCTAACCCTCTGCACGCTAGGCTTTCTATCCACTTGCTGTAAAGAAAGAGAAGGGGGAGGCTGCAGTGCAGTGGTTAATATATTGATGGGCTCCCAGGGTCTAGGCCAAAAGTAGTAGCAGCAGCATTCTGGTAAATGGCATTGGGGATAAAAACTAACTCTACAATTTCTGATAGTTGAGAAAGGATTTCAGGCAGCCATTTTGAAAGGGCATTGTCAACATTTCTTCTAAATGTGTTGTAAATGAGTCCATCCATGCAAAACGGTTTGTATTCCTTCTGTAAATGATTGACTTTATAACTATTAAGATCATGCTACTGATTTAATATGCATATATGCCTTAAGAAATGTCTTTCTTTATTGGGTGAGGAAGGAAGGAAGGAAGGAAGGAAGGAAGGAAGGAAGGAAGGAAGGAAGGAGGGAGTGAGTAAGGAGGAAGGAAGGAAGGAAGGAAGGAAGGAAGGAAGGAAGGAAGGAAGGAAGGAAGGAAGGAAGGAAGGAAGAACTTTATTGGCCTCTTCCAGTTATAACTGCAGAAAGAGAAAATCATTAAACTTCCTCCTCCCTTTATAAATAAATATTATAAATATTTATTGAAAAAATACATTTTATTTATTTGTAAAGCCTTCTCAAGTTTTTACACTTAAATCAATATCTTATTGCTGGCCATGTAATACAACATATAGTATTTATCCTACAAGAACAACAGTTTCCAAATCCTTGAACAACTAAATAAATGTTTATTATTTCACCAAGGATACATAACATATATAGACTGGCCATGCTACATGAGAACTGAAGTTGAGCATCATTTGGAGGACTGTATATTGTACATGCCTATTCTAGTGGGATTTCCAATCAAGGAGGTTTTTTATATGTTCTGATTTTTTTCAGTTTATAAAATTAAAAAATATAAGTGGTATATTTCAAAACTGAATTTTCACATAGGCCCAGGTATTATATTTGATATCTTCTACAGACAGACAAATGGCGAAGGGATTAACTTCACCTATTCCTCATTCCAGAGGGTGGGTGGGTGGGTGGGTGAAGAAGGCTGGATTCAGACTGGCACCTTGTAAGCTTCTGCTTCTTTCATCAAAATGATGAAAGCAATGTCATGCTACAAGCTCCATCCCTTTTGATTATGTATTTGATGTCATATAATGAAGTTCTTTTTCACAGACTGATTTGTTTGACACAGACATGTGCTCCACGGATGCCACTGAGTGTCTGTACTTTTACATTAGACTTTAAACATGAAAAAGAACAGAAAATAATATCTCAAATAATATGCAGTATGAATTTTAGAAGCCACAGATTTTTTTTTTTAAAGGATGCTTTTATACTACATGCAGTGGAAGAATGATACAACTTTGACTTACTTTTCAGAAAATAAAAGAATTTCAAAGGCGTGATCAAACTTCATTTATATAATGTCTGTAAAATCACCATCCATAGAATGTTGTACTGATATGTGTTTGGGTGAAGCTGCTAAATGGAATCGGTTTAATGTACAGTAATTTCTAAACATGTATTTTAGTGTTTAGAATGGCAATTATTGTTGTGGTCTGCCAGCAGCCTGCAGAGCTGGCAGCGGAATCTGACAGCGATGAGGCTGAGGAAGAATATGGGCCAGTCCTGGAGGCTGGGGAAGGCCCAGATAAGGGCTCTGCATCAGAGGCAGAGATGGGGGCAGGGCCATTGGGGAGTGAAGTGTGGACTCCAGAGCTTCCAGAGACTGATAGGAGTGAGGCAGAGGAACAGGAGGAGCCTGTTCCTAATGCACGCATGAGAAGAGCTGCCAGAAGGCAAGAGCAGCTCAAGCAAAGAGGACAACTCAGGAGTAGGGCCAAGAGATGATTGGACCCTCCCATAAGGCTTAAAACAGACCAGCAACGGCGTTTGGGCTTTGCCGGAAAATAACGTTGGTAGCTTCGTCTTCTTCTTCATCTATGTCTTGTATTTATTTTTGTATCTGTGACTTCTGAACGTTTGCCAAGCAAGGCCTTTGGCAGTTTGCCTAACTGGACTAAGGTTTGTAATAAGACTGAGGAATTTGTGTGGGAAGAATTTGCTTTAATTTAGTTGAACAACGCTGGGAATGAAGTAATTCTCAGCTGTTCAAATAAGGTTTGTTTGTTTTTTAACTGACTGATTTTCCTACTGCTTACTTGGGCCTGGGTCACAACAATTATTGACCTGTAAAAGGAAGTCTCAAATGTTGATTCTTTCATTCTAAATACAGATTATAAATTCTCAAAAAATCATAAGTAAACCAAAATTCTAGTAAAGTAATAATAATATGTTAAGATCAGCAGTGGTATTCACTTATTTTCCCTACTGGTTTGCAAATGTGAGCACATGTGTGTCCATGCATGCACCCGGCCTTCCGGGCATGCACTTTGCTGGCATGCACACCTTTTGCGCATGCGCCCAGCCTCAAAAACGTACCTAAGTAGGATGGCATAGAACTCCACCGCAATTTCTGCTACCGGTTCAGCTGAACCAGTCCGAACCAGCTGAATACCACCTCTTGTTAAGATGCACTACTTCTCTCTGATCCCTTAGCTGCAGAATGAAAGTTGTTGATAGCAGTAAGCAGAAAAGTTAATCAAATGGTTCTGCTGTCTTTGCTAGTTTGGGAAGATAATAACATTTGGTGAACCTAGGAAAGAGCCTTTTTTTTTCTCCCATATCTTTTCCTGTGACCCAAGCTTCATTTCCACAACCTCTACCCACCCACTCCCACCTCCAATTTTAGCTTCTGTAAAAGCTGGTTGCATAATTTAGGAGTGAGGCTTCAAATAAGAAAGCATCCTCCACCCTTACTAGGTAGGAACTTTGGAGGAAATGCCAATTCAGTTAAGAGACATACAGAGAACTGTGTTTTCATCAGAATTTCCATCTGATGTTATTGCTTGGGATGCCTGCAATGTCGAGACTCTTCTCATGCTACCATCCATCTGTGTCTCTTAGAATAGGCCGATAAAATGGAGAAGAGATACTGTGAGATTAAAAGGAAGTTAAAAGAACAAAAAACTAGGCTTGAGGCAAATGAGAAATTGCAACATTAATTGCTTGAGACATAATAAGTAAAGAGCTAGTAGCTGGTAGAATGTTTTGGGCTATATCCAAGCAGAACTATGAGAGAATTTGTCCTCTCAGATTCACTTATCTAGAATATAAATAGGCTCTAACAGAAGTTACACTAAAAAGCCTTTTGGATCTATTTCAGATAAATGATTGAATTTATTGGGGCAGCTTATAACATGCCATATTGATATCGGCCCCATAATTTCCTGATCTTGTTGTTCTTGAATTCCTTTGGAAATGTGATCAACATTAAATATTACAAGCAGCTAGAATGCCAACAAATGTGAACTTGAGGAAAAATAACTTATATTATTTTCAGTTCTATCGTGTGAAACAGAGTTTCACCAAGCATGCTTAATGGCTGGGCAAAAAAAGATGAGAAATTTATTTTTATAGCATAAAGTATTTGGCTTATTTTTGGATGCTGTCATAAGGAAATTTTATAATACAAAAACGGCTGTTCATTTAAACCACAAAGGCAGCCATAGAAATATCACAAATCACAAATGATTCATTGGTTTGGAGGTCTGATGGATCTATTGCTCATAAAGGATTATTTCTTTTACTTCTCTTTTCCCCCTTTCCTCCCCACTCTCTATTTCAGTTTTTGAATTGTTTCAGTTTCAGAAGGAGGGATCTGAGTCTGTGGTGGGTTTCAAATTTTTTTACTACCGGTTCTGTGGCCGTGGCTTGGTGGGCATGCCATGGTTTGGTGGGCATGACAGGGGAAGGATACTATAAAATCTCCACTCCCTCCCCAATCCAGGGGAAGCTACTGCAAAATCCCCATTTCCTCCCTATCAGCTGGACTTGGGAGGCAGAGAATAGATGGGGGCGGGGCCAGTCAGAATTTATACTATTAGTCCTCTGAACTATTCAAAATTTCCACTACCGGTTCTCCAGAACTGGTCAGAACCTGCTGAAACCCACCTCTGATCTGAGTCCTCTCCCTATCAAGAGATCTGATGTTTACAACATTTGGGGTTTTTTTTTAATTAATTTTATTTTTAATACATGCTTATTTAAGATTTTCAATAAGAAGTTTAGTTAGAAGGAAGAATTTCTTTTCTAAGGTTCTTATCAGGCTCATATCAAAATACCATATACCATAATTTAGAGTTTAAATACACACACATACAAACAGTGTATATATCACAAATGCAAAGCATGCAAGATATGCAACACCTTTTTATGAACAAGTATAAACAGTTAGTTTGCTCATGTTTAATTCTAGAATTTTCAAATTTAACTTTCCTAATAAAGCAGAGCCCAGTTTCTCAATCTGAAATCTGAAATCAGAATAGAGCTGGAAGGGAACTTGGAGGTCTTCTGGTCCAACCCCCTGTTTAAACAGAAGTCCCTATATCATTTCAGACATGTGGCTGTCCAGTCTTTCTTAAAAACCTCCAGTGTTGAATCACCTACAATTTCTGAAAGCAAGCTGTTCCATTGGTTAATTGTTCTCACTGTTAGAAAGTTTCTCATTGATTCCCAGTTGCTTCTCTCCTTAATTAGTTTCCATCCATTCCTTCTTGTCTTTCCTCCTGGTGCTTTGGGAAATAAATTGACCCCTTCTTCTTTGTGGCAGTCCCTTATGTACTGGAATACTGCTTTCATGTCACCCCTAGTCCTTCTTTTCTCTAGACATAGAGAACAAAGAGACATAGACATAGAGAATATAATTGGCACATCTTATCTCTGTTGCTAGAAGCATAAACAGTTTCTTCTCATTCCTTTCTTAGCTTTTGCCACTCTATAATGGTGAAACATCTAAGCCTTTGCAGAGGTCATATTGGGAGATAGGCACCACTGTCTATAGTTATTTTTATAATAACCATACAATTCATCCTTATGATAAGACTCTTTTTTTTTCATAAAAGATATGAACATACATGAAAAGGAAATTCAGCTCTCTAATAACTACTTTCAAGCCTTTTAAAGAAACATCTTTTAAAGGCTCACCTTGTCTTTGTACTTATCATCAATTTTTTACTTAATTTCCTGAATCTTCCCGTGCTTAAAGATAGCAAGGTTAGCAGCACGCAGATTTCAAAATTTTAGAAAGTTATGATAATTGATAGGCAAATTATGTCCATGTTGAAACCAACAACAACCCAAAGTGCAAATGATTATGCCTAGAAAGATGATGCCTTTTAGGGTTTTTAAGCAGCCTAGATTTGGAAGCCACAGAATGAGTTTTTCCTACCATGAAGCAAAGCTCCAGCTGGTATCATCCATGGCTACATGATGGAGATTAGACGCCATCTGCTGGATCTTATGAATCTCTTCTAACATGGCATCGTTGTTTTCCACATATGTACAGTAGGTATCATTTATCAAAGATCATACCCCATCTTGCCATGAAGATCTAAGGTCATTCACAATTCTGAAGGACAATTATATGAGACATAGATTGTTTTATTCTGTGATTTCAAGAAAGCATCGGCACTAGGACTTGCAAAGAGTTCTAGAGTTGATTACATGTTTACCAGTGAGTTTTTATGTCCTGCTACCCCAGATGGGGGAATCAGCCAGAAAACTAATGAATGAAAATTGCTCAGCCTCTCAACTAAAGGATTGATTCCACTTAAGAATCTATAAGTTCTTCAACTCATCTTTGGAATGGAAGGTTATGGTCAGTGGTGGGTTGCTACCGGTTCGCCCCAGATCGGGTGAACTGGTAGTGGCAGAAGGCTCCGCCTATCCACGCCGGACATTTCTGCACATGTGCAGAAGCATCGTAAGCGCGCGCACCCATGACGGAACTGATAGCAACTAGTTTTGAAACCCATTACTGGTTATGGTGGAAATTAAAGTGCCCATGATACCATATCAAGATTTGAGCAAGTGTTTAAAAGGTACAGATGCATTGAGCATGGAAAAAACCGAAAGAAGAAGTTAAAAAAGAAAATTGGAAAAGAAACACAAAATAAAAAAGAGGCTTCTTCTCTTTATTTATATTTTATCCACTTTCTGTATAGTTATGTTGTAGCTCGCTTCGTCCCATTTTCTACCATTTCTAATTGTCAAATCCATAAATCACAAATTCAGTTTTTTTCCATTTTCAGCAAAAGCTCCCATAAAAGGATTCTAGTCATTAACAAGTGTAATTGCTATGTTTTTCCTAATTAAAAAAATCAGTTTTGCTATCTCTCCAAATTCTGTCATCTTCACATTAGTAAAATTGACCACACTGATGAAAGAAAAGGTTTTGTCTAAGTTTGTTTCTTCTTGGAAACCATTTTTGGATTATTTGCTGAAAACAGTGAAACTTTAATATTTGAATTGGTTGACTAAAACAGTTTATGATTGTTAAAGTATGGTGTCCTATATAGTATATTCTACCTCAATTAAGGCTTATTATTTCTTATGCTTGTATCTGTAACAAAAAAAGTTGGAAGTTACTTTTTTCCCTTTCCTTTTTGTACTCCCAATTTTCCTTTTTCCCTGTTTCAATTTTCCCCCTTTTTAACTGTCTTTTTGCTTTGTATTCTAGCTTTAAAAAAAAAACTCAATAAAGCTTTGTGGAAAAACAATACATATAAAAACCATTGAAAACTATCTCCTGTGATCAACTGCAATTTTGACTTCATTTTATGTTTTCAATATTATCCATGTACTTGTTTTAACAATTCAAAACCAAAAAGAAACAAATCTATTGGAAACATAATGGAACAGGGGAAAAATGGATATTATTTAAAATGATATTTATATAATTTTAATTCTGACATTAAGGATTATTATTTTTTAATTTGATTTATATGCCGCCCTTCTCCGGAGACTCAGGGCAGCTTACAATGCGAAGCAATAGCCTTCATACTTTTGTATATTTATACAAAGTCAGCTTATTGCCCCCACAAACTGGGTCCTCAATTTACCTACCTTAGAAAGGATGGAAGGCTGAGACAACCTTGAGCCTAGGGAGAATTGAACTCGCAGTAATTGCAGGCAGCTGCCTTAGGAGGCATTATGCAATCTTATGCATTGTAGTGCATAATTGCCTAATATCTCTCTTAAACATAGTAAGAATTCAAGAGCTATCTTGACAAGAACATTTCAGGTTTAACATATAATAATTCACAATCTGATTCCAGGTATTGTTTTTATATAATAACTTTGTATGCTGATAAACATGAATTATACTGTCCACTACTTTACTGTGTGAAGACAAAGCTTTTGATATGTTCAAATTAAGTATTTTGTTTTATAGAAATTTATTTTTCTCATATGCTTTCTAATTTCTACGTTATTGTTTTATTCCTTCTACTTTAATTACTGCAGAAATAATTTCTTTTACTAAAGGAATTATTTCTGCAATACAATAATTAAAACTATAATAGCTGTCCTCCATCTCCCTAATGTTTAATTTGGTATACAATTCTTGGATGGGTAACAAGTCCAGGGAATTTGCTTAGTTCCTTTTTTTACATTATAGAATATTGTGATGTGCAGATGATATGTTGAGTTTTTTTCAGTTATCAAAAATCTTTACCAAAACAAGTCTGGTGTACAATAAATTAGACTAAAACATTTTATTTCATTTAGGAAAAAACTTCTAGCTGATCTTAATTAAGTTTTAGTTCTCAAGTCTATTAAACATCTATTATCCCCATGTAAATATTTCTCTTAATGGACAAGAATTGTTTGATAAGAATTACTCAGATGAAAGAGCATACTATAAGATAGATAAAAATTCCTCTAAATTTGTGGAGAAGAATTATTGCTGTGAAAATGAATTTTACATGAGACTAATATATATTTTGTGATCAGTGCCTATATTGGTTCATAGAACATAGAATAACAGAATTGGAGGGGAACTTGGCAGTCTTCTAGTCCAATCCCCTGCTCAAGTAGGAGACCTATATCATTTCAGAAAAGTGGCTGTCCAGTCTCTTCCTAAAAGCCTCCAATGATGGGAGGCTTGACTTCTGAAGCCAAGCCATTCCACTAGTTAATTGTTCTCACTGCCAGGAAATTTCTCCTTAGTTCTAGGTCACTTCTCTCCTTAACAACTTCTGAAGGCAAGCAATTCCACTGGTTAATTGTTCTCACTGTTAAGAAATTTCTCCTTAGTTCTAGGTCACTTGTCTCCTTAATTAGTTTCCATTTTTTCTCGTCTTGCCTTCTGGTGCTTTTGGAAAATAGGTTGACCTCCTCATCTTTGTGGTAGCCACTCAAATATCGGAACACTGTTGTCATGTCTCCCCTAGTCCTTCTTTTCAGTAAACTAGACATACCCAATTCCTGCAACTCTTCTTCATAATTTTTATCTTTCAGCCTCCTAATCATCCTTGTTGCTCTTCTCTATACTCTTTCCAGTGTCTCAACATTTTTTTTTGTATTATGGTAACCAAAAGTGGATGTGGTGTTCCAAGTGGTCTTACTAAGACTTTGTAAAGTAGTACTAGGACTTCACATGATCTTAATTCTGTCCCTCTATTAATGCAGCCTAGCATTGCCTTGACTTTTTTTGGCTGCTGCGGCACACTACTGGCTCATAGTTAAGTGATTGTCCACTAGGACTCCAAGATTGCGCCAAGTTTCACTTAATTGTACCTGTACAAATGGTTTTTCTAGCCTATGTATAAAATCTTACTTTTATCCACATTGAATTTGTTAGACAAAGCCCAATATTCAAGTCTATCAAGATCCATCTGGGTCTTGAGCATATCTTCTGGAGTGTTGACTATTTCTGCCAGTTAAGTGTCATCTGTAAATTTGATGAGGTCCCCTTCTGTTCCTTCATCTAAATCATTTGTGAAGATATTAAAGAGAACTGAGCCTAAAATGTAACATATGTGTGTTTTGTTTTAGGCCCAATACTTTTGATATATATATTTTCCCTCAAGTACTTCAATAAATCAGTTAATTTTTGGTCAAATCAGTCATGAAATAAACAAATATGCAGTAACTCCTTGTTAAAGTTACAGCTCTAATAGTGATGGTGCTTTTAGTTTTCCTGATTTTAAACAGTACCATTGAATGTATGCATTAATCTCAATCTTATTGGGCAGAAAAAAAATTGATTCCCTTCACGTGCAAAACTGGCAGTTTTTATACTGTATATATATTTAAAGTTGCAAGTTATACCTTTAATAAACAACTAAAAATAATAACCCAAATGTTTCAGATTTTATTAATGGAGTTTACTATAATTTAGCTAAAATGGCCAAATGGTCATACTTGTACTACTTAGAACTGTTTTTTTATGGTCCAATGCCCTTGCATCTTTTGAAGGAATTGTAATTTGGATTGTGGTGTATTTACAGTACGTACATTTTAAAATATATTTATGGAAATAGGGTACAGGAGCTGCTCAGAATCAGTAACAGTGGGACATAAACCGAGGAAAATAAATAAATAAAATGATTCTGAAAATGCCTCAGCTATTTAATTTCTGTACTTCAGTCAGGTATAAAATATACATGAAATAAATGAAAATTTGGCACCGTGGTATTCAGTTATATAAAAATACATCTTTTGAAAAGACTCTCTCATGTTCATTTCTAATTAATTCTTCAAATTCATGAATGAAAGAAAATCCATCTGAAACTATCTAGGAAATGAAACATCTACACGGGTATATTTGTTTCTTTTGATATTTTCTCCCAGAAGAGAGATGTAAGGCATCATTTGAGTTGAATGAATGTTTTCTTTTGGAAAAAATTTTTGGGGGAAAAATATGTGTTGAAATGCATACTTCAAATGATTGGAAGTTTGATACTGTTAGGAATTTCACAAATAGCCTTTCAACAGCAGTATTATTGACTGTTAAGTAGCTATTGTTATTATTATTATTATTTATACAAGGCAAAAATAAATCTTCTGATGAGTATACAAATATCCACAGAGTGCAGAGATTAACCCCTTTCTTTGAATTCAAGTGCTAATGGAACACAAATTCTGTATATTAAAGTCAGCAGTAAATTAGATAATGTTGTGCTTTATATTCAGGCTATTTCTACTGTTCAGTTAATTTATCTTGGCTGCCAGACAGGTTGACTAATTAACAGATGTTCAGGTAGTAAAACATTCAAATTTCAAGCATTAAATAAAATTGCTTTCAAACATTCAGCGAAACCATCTAAACTGTCAAGAGACAAGCAGGAGAACAGCCAAGGTTATATGCAATTTTATTAAAAGAAAAACTGGACTGCTTTGTGATGATGTATTAGAATGGATCAGGCTATGATCAGGCTACAGGAGCTGTAAATACACAAAATGAAGGAAACAAAACAAATCCCAAGAAAAGAAAATCAGGATTAGTAAAAAAAAAAAAAAAAAAGATGGTTTATGTTCAGTTTATTTCCTTTATTGGTTTAATCGTTCAGTGCTACATCTACAGTTACTGAACTGTACTGAAAAGTGAAACCTTGCAACCTTCCTTATGACTTTCTTAGAAACATTTAGTTGATTGATGTACCCAAAAGTAGACAAAGTAGAATTTTGACCTGAACAAAACAAAAGGTTTATTTTCCTCTTTTCACATGCAAGGAAAAGCAATTTTACTGACAATTGTTTCATACAATAGTAGATGTGGAAGCTATGTGATAAACCTGCATTAGGTATGGAAAGCATTGTCTAATGCTACTGAAAGAAGTTAGGTAATTGAAGAGACACGAAATAATAATAAAATGATCAAATCACTACTGTGATCTACATATCACATTTTCTAATATAATAATAAACTAGACTAGGTGCAATCAAATTAGCAACCTTGGCAGATTATTTAATTCAATATAGTCATACTTAAACATCATCTTTCAGGATATAATGAAGTTCAGGGGAAAAAATTGATGTTCAAGAAGAGGCATTTACAAAATATCCCTTCCCATAAATTGCTTGTTCTCTTTCTGCATCCAGTTAGGAATGCTACTTTAATAAATACAAAAGTATTATTATCTCTTTTATTCATTAAACATGAAACTCAATCAACTGAACATTTAAAAATGTATGACAAATATTATTGACTACTTATTATTATGATCATTATTATTATTACTCTTTTATTCATTAAACATGAAACTCAGTCAACTGAATATTTTAAAATATATCATAAATACCATTGACTGATGCTAATGGTTGATACAGGTTGCTGCCAGGGTCCTAGGTATCAACCAAGTATCTTCTTAAACTATATGATGTTCCGAGTAGTGCAGATTTTTGCAGTTTTGCTGGTGTTATTGCAGGAAGCTGCAATTTCTTGATGTGTTTTGTAAAATTCTTGGACATGGTACCAAGTGCCCCAATGGCAATGAGTATCACTGTTACATGTTTCATCCATAGTCGTGTAGTTTCAGTGGCCAGGTTGCTATATATCATGATTTTTTCCAGTTCTTTTTCTTCGATTCTGGCATCTCCTGGTACAGCAATATCAATAAATTGTATGCTTCGGCCCTCGACAACCATGATATCTGGCATATTGTGTTCTAAATGATTATCTGTCTGTATTCAAAAGTCCCACAAGATCTTCACCATCTCAGTTTCAACAACTTTTTCCACTTTATGTTCCCATGATTTTTTGGATACAGGTAGGGCGTATTGTTTACCAATGACCAGTGGATTAATTTAGCAACTCAATCATGTCTAGCTTTGTAACCAGTTTGTGTGATTTTGCTGTACTCACAGACTGATGATGATGATGATGATTTTATTCATTAAACATGAAACTCAGTCAACTGGACATTTAAAAATGTGTCACAAATACCATTGACTGGTGTTAATGGCTGATATGGGTTGCTGCCAGCATCCTAGGTATCAACCAAGAATCGCTTTACAATTGCATGCCCTGGTTCCCCAGCAGTAGCAACTGAGCTCTGTAGCCCATTTATCGACAGATGTCCAGGAGCCATAGCATCTGATGCGGTACTTATTGACCTGGGCAATGACCAATCCTGTATGGAATTTTGTTGATTTCTTCTCATCATTGGTGATGGTAGGTGGCTGGGTTGGTTCACAGTGGCTTAGCCACTACCAATCTGAAGACTGGCAATCCCATAACCATAGGGACTGCACCCGATAGCATCATCCCAGCCATGGGATGATGATGATGATGATGATGATGATGATGATGATGATGATGATGATAATTTTGTTTATTTTATTTGTTTAAATCAATGGACTTAACTCTATATATTTGAATATCTGGCATGTGATTTGGAAGAGGTTACTGGGAAATGTAGAGATAAAACTATTCTGTATCCATAGAGTGATTCTTTTCTTTATAAAAAAAAAAACCCTCTCTTTGTAAGTAGTCTTTTTTTTAAAAAAGTAAGACAAAGTATTAGGCTATGCATTAAGTGTAACATATAGCTTGGTCCTAAGAGCCCTAAATGCATTAGTCCACTTGGTTCATGATATGTGCTCTTAAGCCCTTCTGTTCATTGTCAGAAAGTTTCTAAATATGCTGCAAAACAAAGTTCATTTCCTGGTGAATGGAACTAGGGACTTAGAGCACTTTCTAATGTCATCCAACCATTGCTGAGCCAAAATAACAGTAAGTACAACAGGCTTTCTATCACATAGTTGAAGGCTGGGTAATGCTATGAAGATGCTAAAAGTCACTCCTGGGGAAATGATGAATTCCTGCAGATACTTTGTTTCCTACTGCAGTGTAAGTATACTGTAATATATGGCTGTTTGTCATGAATTTATATGGATCCTCCACATTCATGCAGTCATAGTGAATATCCATTGCCAGCAAATAACAGAAGACTGAAACCTTCCAGTCTTCCTTATGACTTTCTTTGAAACATTTAGTTGACTGATGCAGCCAAAAGTAAACTAAGTAGAATTTTGACCTGAAGAAGAAAGCTGTTCTTTCCTATTTTCATAAGCCAGGAAAAGCAATTTTACTGACAATTGTTCCATACAACAGCAGATATAGGAACTATGTGATAAGTCTACATTAGCTATGGAAACGATTGCCTAATGCTACTGAAACAAGGCCAGCCCAAGTACATAAAAACCTGTGGATACAATTTTGGGTCATTCAGTATCTCTGCCCTCGGCTACAAATATCAAAACCTCATTTTGGCTATGAAGTGTTAAACTAATTCATTGTCCTAGTGGAAAGATGTTCTCAAAGAGAACATCAAAGCATGGAAAATTGACTTGTTTGGTCCACTGGAGTGAAGTTGCCACAACAAATTCCATTCTTTGTTCTGCTGTACACTTTATGATTGTAGCATTTATCTCAATTTACCCTGTCATAACAGTGGGAAGGTTTTGTCCCATCGATATATTTGAGTCTAAAAATTATTTATGCCTTGTTGCTGAAACAGTATTATTTTTTCCAAACTGGTAAAATGAGGTTGGCCCCATTTTTCTTGGATGATGAATGGGAAAGAAACAGAAAATGGAAATGAAAGACTATCCAGAAGTTTATGAAGTTTATAGAGATGACCACAGAGCTCTCTGGAGGATCAATTCTCTAATAAAATATAATTGAGGTCACCAAATATGTAGAACAGCATGTAATTATTCAGAGCTGTGGTTCTCCGCTTATCAGATGGAAATTAATATTAAAATGACCGTTTTTCTGCCCATATTAGATCCAAGACTAGCAGAAGAATTTTGCTTATAAGAAGAAAAAGCTACCTGTCCGCACTGGGAAGAGTAAAGAAGAACTTGGTGTCCATATCTATCTCTTCTCCATGAAAAAAAAATTGCCAGTGTTTCAATAGGTTTCTTATAAGATCGAAAATCAACAATCCTATACTGACTTCCATAGGAGTAAACCATATTGCATTTTTTGGGAACTCACTTCTACAGAAAATATCTCAATTGATGAGGGATGCCAATCTAAAGATAAAGCAAAATGGTATTAGGTTTTATATAGTACAATTTTTTCACAATAAAACTGTTGTGCACTTCAAACTGAAAGAAGCAGTGGCTCATAATGGTTAAAAAAACCGATATTCATTAGGGAGAAATAGCAAAACCCAGGGGAAAATACCCTGTCCTGTTGTCCCTTTTTTTATCTGATGAACCTGAATGCGAAGCAGGTACTTCTAAAGCAAATGATAAGGGGTTCTTTTCTCGGCTGGACTGTTCAGAAGTTAATTTAAGATGACATGGAAGATAAGCTACTAAGTAACAGCAACTATGGGTTAATTAGGTTCAGCATCCTAAGGGAAAACAAATTACTGGAAGTGTCACAGTGCCACTAATTTTTATTATTGATGGATTCAATGAAGTGGATGGGAAAAACAAAATGATTTATCATCTTTGCATGGAGAAAGATTTACTAATCTTTGGAGCATTACAGAAGCTGTACCTACATTTTAGCTCTTCATCTTCAAAATGAAAATTAATGGAGAATGGAAATATTACAAAACAAGCAGGAATACATCACACATACTTTCCCAGGTCTGTATTGTTACATGGGACTGGGCGGTGGGCAGGTTGGACAGAGGTCTTTTTATGTTTCTTGACAAACAATGACTGAATTGTGTTGGTGAATTGTGGTAAAAGAGGGGCTTTGAGGGCTTACAGGTGCAAAGGATGCAACCTTCAAAAACATACAGTATATAAACAACACAAGGCATAATATGAAAATATGACCAGCATAAGAGAGGAACCACAGAAACAGAAGAAACGTTAATATCAGCCTAACCCTAACCAAAACCTACCCAAACCACGTTGCCCCCAACCTGGGAAGGGAAAAATGGGGAGGGGGGTTGAAAATCAGCTAAAGGTAGGCAAAGTTGGTTCTCTGCAGGAATGCTGTTTCCAAGGAGAAGTATATCAACAAAAAGGCCCATTTCCTGGTTCCTGCATTATGTCATTGATGGGATCTGAACCATGCAAACTGTAGCAGAGTACATACCTTTGCTGGGCCCATTCTGATCTCACTTATACAGGTAGGGCAGACTGATTCCTAGCAGCAGCCAGAGACCAGGGCCATCAAGTATTCAATGACCTAATTTGGGGGGTGAACACTGAAGGCATAACCATCAAGTTTGCTGACCCAAGAGCAGCTTCCCTCCAGGTCTCCACAATATCTCCATTTACCATCACTATATTGTTCATCACACCTGCTCTTAACTCCTCAGACATCTCAATTCTCCCTCCAGCCACCTCCATTCTGCCAGGTCATAGTTTCTTCCACCAAACTTCCACAAATGCTTCCACACATCCACTCCTAGCCAAGCACTCTCAGTTGCTCCTGCAATCAGCACAACCAGGAAGGTCCTCAAACAACACAGAACATCTAACTCAAAACACCCTCACCCTCCTTTAGAGTTCTCCTCAGTCCCAAGTGAAGGCTGAAATGGGCTGCAATCAAAACATAGGTCAAGATACTGCTAAAATATATTTTTTAAAAATATCTAGTAATGAGATGACATCAGATCAAAGGCTAGGCCAGATGGTGAAGAACCAGATTGTCAACTCATAAAACATTCCGGCTCATGAATTAATTAGGGCATCTGTCAGAACCCTGGCACAGATATCCATAGGGCCCAAACCAGTACAGATATGTCTCCCATCCCAGTTTTACTTCCACTGACACTCCAGTTCTGCAGTCCTATCCCTAGTTGTCTACCCAAGGATGTCAAAACATCAGCTGAAGATGATGTAGGTGCCATTGCCCTTGGTATGGTAAGTCTGCTCTGCTCAGTGTGATGCACTTCCACCCGTAGAAAATAATTGACAATCTTCTATATCCTTCAGTCAATGCCACTGTTACTCAAGTTGAAAGCCCCCACTGGGCCCTTCAAGAAAAGCTGAGACCATCAAATATTTCATTGTGAGAACCCGACAAGTCTGTGGCTCCAATCTCCATACTCCAAAGCTCCCTCCAAGAGGTAAGTTATTCCACAATTGCTTCTACTCCAATTCTGTCTACATCTGCTGCTCTTGGTACCACTACCCCCCAAAGCCAAACAGCCAGTTCAGGACAAGAACATCCTATACAGTGCTCAGATTTTTTAAAAAAAAAAATCCATCAAGAGTAGGATTCAATGTTTGCACTTTCACAATTGTACAAAGCAATGGGTAGAGATCAGTGGTGAAATGTAAAATTTGTTACCACTGGTTCTGTGGATGTGGCTTGGTGGGGGGTAATGTGACTGGATGGGCATGGCCAACTTTTTTTTTTTTAACTTTTAAAAGCATTTTTTCTACAACCTCTTTGGCCAAAGAGGTTGTTTAAAAGTGCTTTTAAAGGGCTCTGACGATCAGGCAACTCAGCTGGGATCGTCAGAGCCTTTTGAAAGCATTTTTTTTATAACCTCTTCAGCTTTTAAAAAATGCTTTTAAAAGGCTCTGATGATCTCAGCTGAGCCGCGCGATCATCAGAGGCTTTTTTTTTTACTTCTAAAAGCATTTTTTTGGCCGAAGAGGTTGTAGAAAAAATGCTTTTAAAAGGAAAAAAGAAGCCTCTGATGATCGCACGGCTCAGCTGGGCATGTGGGGGCAGGGATTTTTTATACCGGTTCTCCGAACCACCCACCGCCATTGCTACCGGATCAGGCGATCCGGTCCAAACCAGGAGCATTTCACCCCTGGTAGGGATGATGTTACACATTTTGGCAGCCAAGGCAAAGGCATGTTCTGACACCCACATGGTTTGGCTCATCTTCCAGCTTTGTTAGGAATTTCAAAAAGGTGCTCTCTTGTTTCTTTTTTTACTTCAGCTTTTTGGGCTTTGACCATATGATCTTCAGCTCTGGACTTTTTTTCCCTTTTCATTCTATTTACACATGGTAAATTATCATACAGCCAGTCCTGGCAATAGGTCCCCATCTTTTCTCTTTCCAGTTATCATTATTATTACTTGGCCAGATACTGAAACACCAAGCAGCCATTGCTCATCCCAGACTCTATCTGTATCTATTTATGAGCTTTTGTATTTTTTTTCTTTCTCCCAGAAATGTTGAAAGCGAAGAGGGAGAAGAAAAGACCTATCTGTTCTCATCAATATGAAAGTCCTTTCCTTGTCTCCAGCCTCAGATACATACCATGTAGGAGTCATAAGTTATCAGAAGGATTATTCTGGCAGTCAGAAATAAAGAGAATGAATCATTCCATAGCTTATCTTCAAAGAAGACCTGCTGACTTTTTTCCCAGTATAGTCCACATTGGAGTTTACGGGTTTCTCTCCTTCCTTAGCATTAAGATTTCATGGATTTCTGGTCTGAATAAATTTAGTATTGGAGGCTTACGTATCCCATGCATTAGTCCTCTCCATTTTTTCATCTCTCAGGTTAAACGTACATATTCTCTAACTAAACTAAATGAGCCGTAGTGGCGCAGTGGTTAGAATTCAGTACTGCAGGCTACTTCTGCTGACTGCCAGTTGCCTGCAATTTGGCAGTTCAAATCTCACCAGGCTCAAGGTTGACTCAACCTTCCATCCTTCCGAGGTCAGTAAAAATAAGGGCCCAGATTGTTGGAGGCAATAGGCTGACTCTGTAAACTGCTTAGAGAGGGCTGTAAAGCACTGTAAAGTGGTATATAAGTCTAAGTGCTATTGCTAGTGCTAAGTGCTAAACCCCAAAGTATAGTTGGGAACCCTTTCATTAGGTGAACTCATTTGCCATCTAGCCAAGCACTATCTCTGACCTCCCAAAAATATCTTTCATATGACTTGCTACTGATCTTTTAAATTGGTAATCTTCCATTTGAAGATAGGGGCTCTACAGGTAGTTCTCGACCAGGGGTGGGTTCTACTTACCTTTACTACCAGTTCGCAGCGGGGCAGCACACACACGCTTTTCTGCGCAAGTGCAGAAGCTTCTGCACATGCAGAGAAGCGTTTTGATGACGTCAGGGTCAGTGGGCGGAGATTCCCACCGGTTTTATTACCAGTTCTATAGAACCGGTGCGAACCGGGGGCAACCCACCACTGTCCTCAACTTATTACCACAATTGGGCCATAAATCAGGGCAGTTGTATAACAGAACACCATGTGACCTGACTCAATTTTTATGACAGTCCTGAAAGCAGGTCACCATGGTTATTAAGTGAACCACATGGTTGTTAAGCAAATCCAGTAAATCCCATGTGCTTTTTTCCCTATTTTTGAGGAGAAAGTTGTGGTCACATAACTGTCGTATCATAAATCTGAGCCAATTGATAAGCACCTGAATGCAGTCATGTGATAGGGGGAGGCAATATTTTATAATGATCAAAAGTACCTCACAGCCATAAAGTACCCTTTCCATGGCTGTCTATCAAATAAATGAAACTAGAAACGACATGATGAGATGTTGAGAGCAAAATGTGTACTCTTGCTTGCCTATATACTGCAATTTTGCCTGCATAACAGTGGTGAAATGCTACCAGTTCACACCGGTTCAGGTGAACCGGTAGTGATAAAAACTACTGGTTCAGGTGAACCGGTAGTAAAAATAAAGCTACCGGTTCCCCTGAACCAGTATTTCCGACAATCAGTTGTGCCACGCAATTTATATTTGCTAGAAATCCTGCTTTCTAGTGAATCTAAATCATGTGGCACAGCTGATTCCCCCCTCGCTATTCTACTTACCCTCCCAAGTCTCCTTTTGGTGCGTATTGCACATCGCGCATATGCAGCATGCCTATGTTTTGTGCGCACTGCGCATGTGTGGCCAGTGAACCAGTGGCAAACTGGTTCAGATTTCACCACTGCTGCATAACTACTAGATAAATACTACAATGTTTTAGGGAGGCGCTCTCATCAGCTACTTCCTCCTCAAAAGGGACTCAAAGATACTCAGCTGTTCCATTCCTCCCTGGAATTCCATTCCTCTACCACATCATTGTATTTTCAAATTGCTCTTTTACCTGGAGCTACAGTATCTGTACCATCAACTACATTTTTTTTTCTTCCTAGCATTTTCCTGCAAGTTCAGGGTCTTCTTTTTGGGGGGATCAACCACATGTTAATTCAATGATTGCAATATGAATTGACCAACCAGTGTGTACCCAAGCCCAATATCATGGGCTGAGAGAGCGTGGCTGGCCCCAAATCACTTTCCTGGCTTTCATGTCTAAGACTGGAGTAGAACTCAAAGTCTACTGATTTCTAAACTAATGCCTTAACTATGAGACCAAGCTGGCTCTCCAGTGATCTATAATATACACGTTCAAGTAAGCTTGACCAAAATACAATATGGAGAGAAGAGTTAGGATTTCAAGCAGTGATGAGCTTTCAGGTTAAATGACCTGGTCTACTTTTTGGTTATCCCAATGTTTTGTTAATAGCTGCGGCTGGCATCTTCAGAGTTAAGAATAGGGACTTTTATTTTGACCTGGCATGTATTTCATAAAGGTGATGATGATGATAATGATGATGATGATGACTATCATCATCATTTACACATGCATCATTTACACACATATACACACAGACTGGCTATGTTTGTACATGCATTTTGTTATAGGGAAAATTTATATGATGGCTCTCTCAGATTATAGTAACCCTCTTGAGCTTTGATGATAGATAGATAGATAGATAGATAGATAGATAGATAGATAGATAGATAGATAGATAGATAGATGTAGATGTAGATACAGATATAGATAGATATACACTAGATATAGATAGATATACAGTAGATATATAGATATATATATACACACAGTACTTGTATAAGGCATGTATTATTTTTTTCAGTTCTATTCCTAAAACTTTCTAATCTAAAATCCCCCTTTTTCTATAGTTACAACACATTTCACTGAAACTTTCATTGAAAATGGCATGCCATTTTCATAATACTTAGTCAGGTAACTGTAACTCAGTAAATTATTCAGGAATCTCCATGAGGTCTCTTTTCATTTCCCAAAACCAAAGCATTCATTTTAAGTACAGTCACGAAGACTGCATTATTTATTCTGGCACTGATAACTGATAAATTCTGGACATCCCATGCATTATTTTTGGTAATGGTATTGCTGTTCTGTATCCATTATAACAATTACTCATTTGGTTTTCAGTCCTAGTCCTTGAGACAATATCCCATGACAACTCTCCCCCCTGTAATCTGTCATTGAACACACATTTTTATGTGTGTTTTCTTTCACTTGAACAGACTTCTCCTTTTCTTCAATTAACCAGAGACACTAGTTAAATGAAACTCTTGACTCCATTACCAAAAGCAATCTAAACCATGATAATGTGTAAAGTGACTATGTAAACCAAATCTCAATCTATACTTCCTTGTCACTCTGCCCATCTTAGTTTTGTTGGACAATTTAAGGACTAAAGACAGCCCCGTTTTTAATTTTCAGTTTTACAACTCAATAATTATTGCCCCAAAGCCTCAATATTGCAATAGGGAATCTCTAAATCAGGGGTGTCAAACCCGATTTCATTGAGGGCCGTATGAGGGTTGGATTTGACCTTGGGAGCCCGGGGGAAGGGAGTGGCCAGCTCGACATAATTTGTCAAGGCTCCATTTTCAGCTGCGATGGCCTCCTGCAGCCCTCTGCCTGCAAAAATGGAGCTCAGGGAGGCTCTGTTTTCGCTGCCAGAGGGCTTCAGGAGGCTGTTGCTATCGAAAACAAAGCCTGGGAGGGCTACGCACAGGAGGGCCACACAGCCCTCCCAACCTCCATTTTCGCTGGCAGAGGCACCATGGGCTGGTCTTTTGCTGTTTCCAGGGTGGCCTCATGGGGCAGATCTAAGCACCCTGCAGGCCTTGAGTTTGATACCTCTTCTCTAAATCAAGGAACAGCAATCTGAAATTCAAGGAATAAAGTCATGTGGCCCATGGACTAATGTCAAGTTCTCCATGCAAGAAATGAATTAATGTCCTTGGTTAAAAGTAATTAATCCCTTCCGAGTGAAGAAAAGGGGTTGTCATAAAAGAATGGGTCCTTTTAAATGTTCTAGCTCTTCCTGGTCACAAAATGTCACGAACATATTATCCCTGTGGGAATACAAGCTTTAAAGAAAGATAAGTGTTCATATCCGGTTTAAAGATATGGGGAAATAGTCATAGTTCACAAAATCGCCATCACCAAGCCATACCACTGTTTTTTTCAACATGTCGAACAAATTGAACCAGGCTAGATAGAAAGTCTTCACTCTCATGCAAGCAAAGATAATAAGATGGCTGAAGCATTTTTCTCTGAAGTAATGAGCTGCTATTTGGATCTGTGCTGGGTGGCATATGCTGTTAATTTAGAAAGTTCCAAAAATCTATGGTTGTCCTTTTTTTTTCTTATATGATTTTTTTTTAATTCTATGTATAGTCAATGCCTCTGGAACTAGACCAGCTAAACCTATTTGTTTCAATTCTCTGTTGGATTGATGTTTGATGACTGTTTTAAAACAAAATAAAAATAATTCCCCCAAAATACAACAGAACAGAATACAATTCCAGTCAATCCAATCTGACATATCCCAAGATGAGAGAATGCAGTAGCAGAATAGCATAGTATATAAATCACCTAATCCAGTTGAACTTTCTTAAAAACTGCACATTATCATACATAGTACTACTGGAATCCTTTTTACATTTTCCTAAATATAATTTCTATTGAACCCAGTTTTGCCTCAATAATTGTGGGTAATATTGCACCATTATAATGCAGTATGTTCACATTATTAGTAATGAGGCATTGTGCAGCCTTTTATTAATATCTATATTCTTGCTAATGCAAGTCAATTTTCACTGAAACTACTTTTGTTTGTTTGTTTGTTTGTTTGTTTGATTTGTATACCGCCCTACTCCCGAAGGACTCAGGGCGGTGAACAGCCAACAATAAAATACATAAATACACAAAATTTAAAAACCCGATAAAATCAAATTAAATTATTTGGCCCAGACAAATTAAAATACCCCAATAATTTAAAAACAGATTAAAATTTACATATTTAAAAAGGGAAGAGATTAGGCCAAGCCCGCTTGATGGAATAAAAAGGTCTTCACAGCACGGTGGAAGGAGTGCAGATCCGGGATCCTCCGTATCTCCGGGGGGAGCTCATTCCAGATGGTAGGTGCCCCCACAGAGAAGGCTCTCCCCCTAAATTCAGAAATGAATTAGATTGTTTATATGCCATCAAATCATTGTTGACTCTTAGCAATCACCAGAAATGACTATGTAGGCTAAAATTTAACTATACTAAACATTTCACAAGCAACTCTTTACATATTTCAAGATAGAGTGGCATCTTTTTTTAAAAAAAGAAAATGATAGATTGGACACTAAAATCAGAATAGTTTACTGGAGTATGTATATGTATACGTATGTCTATGTATGTCTCATACATACATATATATGCACATGCACACAAATGTAATTTCATAGTCACAAATGAGAAAGCAAAAAGATGTTGAAAAGATATAGTTCTATATATTTTTGACTCAGCCTTCCATCCTTCCAAGGTCGGTAAAATGAGGACCCAGATTGTTGGGGGCAATATGCTGACTCTGTAAACCACTTAGGGCTGTAAAGCACTATGAAGCAGTATGTAAATCTAAGTGCTAGTGCTATTTTTCAATGAGGCTCCTTCAGTTTTTTCAGAAAAGGGTGTGCCTGAGTGAAAGAATACAGCAAGTAAATGTATGCATGTATTTTTGCTTTTTAAAAAATTCCCAGCAATGTCATTTGGCAAAATTCTCCTGAGATACAGATACTACGTATGTCAATGTCCTGTCTTTCATTGTAGAATGAACTCTTCAACCCCACAAGCCTTCCTGCCTTCTTACATTACAGATAAATCCCTAAGGGAAATATCATAGGCAAGTTTTATCCATGGGACTTTTTTCTGGATTAGGAAGTATAGCAGTGGTGGGTGTGTCTACCGGTTCTGTGGGTGTGGCTTGGTGGGTGTGGCATGGCTTGGTGGGCATGGCTTGGTGGGTGTGGCAGGGGAAGGATATTGTAAAGTCTCCATTCCCACCCTTCTCCAGGGGAAAGATACTGTAAAATCTCCATTCCCTCCCCAATCCAGGGGAAGGTTACTGAAAAATTCCCATTTCCTCCCGATCAGCTGGGATTTGGGAGGCAGAGAATAGATGAGGGTGGGGCCAGTCAGTATTTTTACTACCGGTTCTCTGAACTACTCAAAATTTCTGCTACCGGTTCTCCAGAACTGGTCAGAACTTGCTGAAACCCACCTCTGAAGTATAAACAGACAGAGAAGCTGAAGAATGACTGGATCACAGAAAACAACAATAGCTACAACATTACTCCACTGCCTCAAAATAATAAAAGAAGCTCAACATATGCCATCAACATACATTTCAGAGTCATTCCAAAACAACTTGAAAATGAGATAGAAAAATAGAAGAAAATTTGGCAGGGAAAACTTGAGGGTAGATTCTTAAGGAATATTAGTGCACAGTTTATGATCAAAGATGCAGGTCTTATGAAGCGGGACACCATTATATCAACTACCTCTCCTTCACACCTGAGAAGAAACCTACTTTCTATTTTCTTTGACTCTTTCTAGCTCTCTGTGGGTCTCTTATGCCTTGGGTGTTGTTTAATTCTGTTAGCTTCAGCAAATCCAAGAGAAATGCAGGAGATATATTATTCAATGCCAATCTTTTAGGACAGGTTTTACTGTAGAAAACTAGTCTTTGACAGCACTTTGTGGGAAAAAGAATCCTGCATTATATTTTGTAGAATGAACTGTAAGAGTGATTACATGGAAGATCCAAGCTAATTCTATTTGTGGACATCATTCTTCCTTTTGTGTGTATGTGTGTGTGTGTGTGTGTGTGTCTAATTTGAGAGATTTGTTGCAGCCCATCTTTGTCAAAGAAGGTTTTTGTAGTAGCCGCAGGAGAGAAAGAAACGAAGGAAGGAAGGAGGCATTTATTACAATCTGCCCAAGACATAACAGGGATAATAATGTTTGATAAACCTAGGCAATGCAAAAAGCGAAAAGAAGCAATGCATTTTTAAAAGTATTGTCAGTCCCATTTGAGATGGAAGCAACAGTCGCTCAGAGAACTCTGTCACTAAAGTGTCTGTCATTAATGATGATTTATGGATATGGATATTTGCAACAGCTGTGTCTTCACCTTTAAGTACTTCATGCAATATTTAGAAAGAACTGGGAGATACTGCAGCGGGGAACCAGCTAAATTGCTAGATTGCTAGAAGGCACTGCTGGCTTAAATCGTTTAATGTGTCTCCTCAAAGAGAGTACACCAACTTTTCTTTTTCCTTTTTTTTACTCTAGAATGAAGCTTTATTTTTCTGGCAAAGATTCTGAAGCAAACAAAAAGCAAGAAGATTATCTAGCTTGCTGTCTTTTGGGGAAATTCCAGATTTCTGACCATTAATGGGATACATAAGAACTTCGAAACATGTGATCTAGATCTGCGAATCTGGTACTTTACTATAGCTCAGTATGTTTTGTAGTATGCTGAACAACAAAAAAACATGAACGTTTATATGTAGAAAAATACAGCTCTTTCCCTACTTCACCTCCATTTCCCTGAATCCATTGCTCTGTTTGCTTGTCTTGTGGTTACAGGTTTGGGTTTAATTTTGTGTTTTTTCTCTCCACCCCACCCCAAATCTGCTGACATCTACTGTGCATTAGTATTTGATCACTTTTTCCTTATGGGAATTTATGATTTAAAAAATATTGGTGAGAACTTTTAGAGTGAAAGAATAGGTTTTTTTAGAAGTTGACATGCACCGACTGCAGATTTTTCAGACTGAAATCAAGCCTTGATTATTATATTATTCTGTGACTAGTATTAGACCACACAAAAATATATGTTGCTTTTCATCTTCAAAGTATTTCAGGACTGCTTCAAAGTGAAACCATTCATACCTTTGAAGCTAAATAAATTTTTCAGCTCTGAAATAGGCTGTGATAAACTGGCTCAGCCACTTGATCCTTAGGCCATGGGGTCACTGTGAAGAATCCTGATCTAAGCATAGAATTACCATTAAAAATTAAATGATGGGCTTTTCCAGTTTATTTTTGAAATTGTGGAGGGAAAGGGGGACACTGAATATAACCTAAAAAATATCACACTTTTTTTAATTAAAGCATATTTTGCCACAGCTCAAAAAATATTGATGAGATTTGCTTAATGTCTGTTAGGTTTCCCTAAAATTACATGTGTCAGCATAACATCTTTCAGAGTTTGGAGAGAAAGTGTTGGACTCATATCGTGTCAATTAGAAGAGACTTAATTTGGTTGTGATTTAAGTCCTATAAATGTCAATAGTCCTGGATATTTTCAATTTTTCAACATGGGAATATTTAATAGACACTGCTGAAAATCATCAAATTAATCCCAGGGACAAATTATAAATATCAGCCATAATACAAGTAGACTATTGACAATAGTGAACAGCATACACAGTGTTTATTTCTCAAATATTCTTTTATGTCGTACAGTAGGTCTTAAAAAGGGTTTTCCTTGTTTAACTGCCCTCATTCTTTACTATTATTGTTAATATGATGCAAAGTTATATAATTAGAATAATTTTTAAAAATTTACTAGATAAGAAACATTATTGTCTACACTGCTGCTTAGAACAGGATTTATATAATACAATTTTGATCAGAGTCCTGATGAGCTAAATAAACATACTTAGGTTTAAAAAATTGCAGATGTTTTCTTCAAACTTGAGAAACTTGAAAATTCTTCAAACTTGAAATTTGAAAATGCATCCATAAATGCAATTATGTTTATCATTTTCCATTAAAAAGATGTCAAAAGAAGTTAAATTATTTAATAGGGCCAAAACTGGACAGCACCTCTTCTACTTGGATAAGCCAACTTCTTCAGATAGAGTAGGAAAATGTGGCTTTTTGGCTTAGCTGTAACAATTTAACAACAGCCTCTCACAAACTGGACCAAAGAAGGAAGAAATATTCCTAGAAATATTAAAACATGTACACAATTAACTGAATTAATTTCTTGTAGCAAACAAGAACCCAGATCCATGTATGATTTGGTTTGCTTGAAAAAAGGTGGAAAGGAAATAGAAAAGTTTAATTAAACTTGGTAAACTTTCTTAAAACTTTCCCAGAACTTATAGAAAGCCTTTAAAAGCATAACAATATATCAGCTTTTGACTATTTTGCTTCATTTTTTGCTTGGGTAAAAAAAAAAAATGCTTGTTAAACATACTGCCTCTCAAAGTTAAAAAGATGACTTAGTATACCATTTAGACACCTTCCTATTATCTTGGATAAATTTGTCCAACTTAAACTTCTAAATGAACCCATTGGTCAAGAAAGATCAGGACCAACAGTTCGTACAAACTAAGTTGTATAAAGATTTAAAATTCTTGTTCAAATTTGATGGTGAAGCTTCTTTCTGATTATTTATGAAAACTGTTCATGTTGATTTAAGCTCAATATTTAAGTATTTGGCCAACAAGGATTGGAATATGCAGCTAGGCACTATCAACATATTTAGGATCTAAGAGTAGGAAAACCAAGACCCAAATGCATACTAAAAAGTATAAAGCTAGATCCCCAACATGGAGAAATGATGCCAATATATTCATATTCACCTCTTCTAGGTCTCTCACCTGACATTTTACCTTTTTAAAAAAATAATTTTAAAAATGGTGTAATCAAAAATGCCAACTTGTAGCAAAATTTTCAAAACTGGCTCTGGGCCTCAGATGGCCCGATAAGCTTCTTCAAACTATAAAAATGATGGATGGCTGAGACTTTCTTTTCACCAAGGTTGGCAGTCGAGATTGCCCTACAGTTGCCTAGATATTGATATCCTTACTATCCTACAATATTTTCATGTTGATAAGTATTTATTATGTCTTATTTTGGTACTATCAGAAACAAGTGGTTCCTTTGCATTATGATGGGCTGAGGGGGCTTGTTTGTTATTTGTTATTGGACAGCACCGAATAAAGTTCTGTCACCATCTTCCCCCAAAAAGCCAATATGTTCAAGATGTAGACAAGATCTCCAAAGCTACTGAGATAGATGTGATATTTATTGACTTGGCAATGAGACAGAATATTAAAAAGCTATTAAAGAGACCTTTATAGGGATGCAGTGGCTCAGAGGCTAAGATGCTGAGCTTGTTGATCGAAAGGTCAGCAGTTCAGTGGTTCGAATCCCTAATGCTGCATAATGGGGTGAGCTCCCATTACTTGTCCCAGCTTCTGCCAACCTGGTAGATCGAAAGCACATAAAAATGCAAGTAGAAAAATAGGGGCCACCTTTTGTGGGAAGGTAACAGTGTTCCATGCGCCTTTGGTGTTTAGTCATGCCGGCTACATGAACATGGAAGCGTCTTCAGACAGCACTAGGTCTTCAGCTTTGAAATGGAAATGAGCACCGCCCCCTAGAGTCGGGAGCAACTAGCACATAAGTGCGAGGGGAACCTTTACTTTTATCTTAAAGAGACCTTTAACCCTATAAGCACCAGATAGGATGTGATTGAAATGAACAACTCAACTGGAAAACTAGAAATCAGTGCATACAGTTATATGTATAATTGATTTATTCAAGCAATTAATATTCTTCAGAACAAAATAACATTCCCAGAATTTTATTCCTATAGGTCAATTCATACCCTATTGGAACTCCAGAAGAATCTGAGACAGGCTAGCCAGTTAGTTTAATGGAAACTCCAATACAAGTTTCTTTATTGGATTTAGTGAAAGTTATCAGCTAAATATCAAGTGGACTCACCAGGCTTTCACTTCTTCTTGTACAGCTAAGCCATACCAAAAGCCACTTGTTGTGAATTGCCTGAAATTTGCCCCAAGCAAAGACAGTTTACAAAAGACCAATGTGCCTGAGTAAGCAACTGAGGGGGATAAAAGTCTCGTTTTCTTTCAGTTTCCATTGAAGGATTTTAAAAAATATTTTTGTCTCATATTTCTAGCCATCTTTATTTTGAAATGATCAAATGGCATTCAGGATCCCTATCATAATAGTGTAGAAGTGGAAGACTATCCCTTAAAGACCCTACTGAATGAGGTGGGATATTTTTAAAATCATGTTTTGCTACTATTCCTGCTTGTTTCCAAGCTGTTAAACTTCTTTAGTTCTTAATTGCCCGTTGTGGGAATAGTTGTATAGAAATATACTTGCATATCAGAATTACCCATGGACCTTGCCACAGCGCGTACAGGGAAATAGGATGTCGAAATACATTACATCATCTGGAAAGTCCCAATGGCTCAGGCCAAGAAATACCTACATGATTATTCTCGTACCAGCCTGGGAAGGGTCGTACCAGCCAGGGAAGGGTCTACATAACTACTATAATATGAGTGTATGCAACCCGATCATGTAACCACCCCCAATCCCACCTTGCTATGATGCTGTATAATGAGCTTGATGAATTTTTAATAAAAGAGGGTCACGGAGTCAGCTCTGGGCTCTCATCCCAAGATACCTGCTTGTGTGTCTCATTTCTCTCATGGGAGACCACCACATCTGGTGACCCCGACGTGACCTCGTGAAACAGATACGTCTCAATGTGATTCCGCAAGGGAATACGTCCCTGCCGACCCTCTGCTTATCGCCTGGAATAGGCACAGTGCACCCGACAACGTTGCTGCCGACTGACTCTTCTTTTTCATAAGTATGGGGGGTGGAATGTCTGCAGCTCAGAAAGCTCATGTAGAAGAGTTGAGACAATTGGGCAGGAAAAAATACCTCTCTCCTCAAGAACAAAATTTTACCAAATCTCTTTCTAAAAGTGAGGCTGTTAAATTACTTGCTTATGTGTGGGCTCAATGTCCGTCCTATCCTGAGGGCGGATCTCTAAAAACGGAGACGTGGAAGAAGATTGGCACCGTCTTCCACCAACCTCCTCGGGCGCCGCCCGACATTCTGTGCCTTTGGAAAAAAGCCTATACCTTGATTAAAAACCACGCTGATTCGCCTCACCAGCCTTTATTAGATCCGCCACCATACTGGACTCCTTCGGTCATGGTGACTACCCCGCTGCCCTCAGTTGTGAGCCCCCTTTCACCCACGGCCCCTGAAGCCCTGGTTCCCCTTGCCACTGCCCCCGCTCCTGTTTCTCAACCTGGTCTTATTTGCGGGGCATACCAAAAAGCCTTAAAATCCGGCACTTTAGATGCTGCCGATCTAGCCGACACCAAGTTGTTCCCGGTCATTTTTCAACAAGGACCCACCGGCGGCATTCTTATTATTATTATTTTTTTTTCTTTTTTTTTTTTTATTGCAAAAGTTTTACAATTACATTTTCACCCCTTTTTTTCACCCCCCCACCTCCCTCCCCAAACTTCCCGTCCTCCCTAACCCTCCCTAACCCTCCCCACCCCAGACTTCCCTATTATGTACTCATAACTAATAACACTGATATATATACCTGAACCCGTCCCTCCCCCTATATAATTTTCCCTCTTTGTCTCTTTACATTAAGATATTTCTAATACATTATTTTCAAATAAAGGCTATTTGATACTTTCTAGTTTGGTATTTGTTCTGAACATATTCTATCCACCTTTTCCATTCCCATTCATAAGTCTCTTGTGAACAATCTTTTAAATATGCTGAAATCTTCGCCATCTCTGCAAACTGGCCATCTTCAAAGTCCATTCCTCGATAGTAGGCAAAGCTTCATTCTTCCAATATTTACCTATCAACAATCTTGCTGCTGTTATCATATGCAATATTAATTTTATTTCACCCCGTGTAAAACCCTTAACTATACCCAATAAAAACAATTGTGGAGAAAATTGAATTTTTTTCTTCAAAACATTCTGCATGACCCACCATATTTTTATCCAAAAAGCCTTAACTTTCCTACAGGTCCACCAAACATGATAATACGTGGCATCCAAGCATTCGCATCTCCAACATTTTGGCTGAACATTAGGGTACATACATGACAACTTTTTAGGATCTAAATGCCATCTATAAAACATTTTATAAAAATTTTCCCTCAAATTCTGCGACTGTGTAAATTTAACATTCTGAACCCAAATTTTTTCCCATGTTTCCAACATCACTGGTTCTTCAAAATTTTGTGCCCACTTAATCATGCAATCTTTAACTAATTCAGTTTCTGAATCCCTTTCTAGCAAAACATTATAAAGCCTTTTAATATGCATTGGACCTTTCTCTCTTATATGTCTAACCAATTCTTCCTCATGCAACATAATACCAGTTTTTTGGTCCTCTTTCCATCTCAATTGTAATTGATTATATTGTAACCAGGTTAAATTAATCCCTTCGTCCAACAGTGTCTGCAATGTCTTCAGCTGCCATCTGCCCGCATCTGTAAAAAGAACCTCTTTGTATAAAAACCCCCCGAGTGACATTATATTTGTATTCCACAAGGTATGACCAAGATCCAGCCATAGCGGTATTTTGTAATCCCATTTGAGTCGGTGCTTCTTCCAAACTCTCATCAAAGAGTCTCTAAGTATATGACTTTTAAACACTTTATCAACTTTGTCATCATAAAATAGGTAAGCATGCCATCCAAATTCAAGATCAAAACTTTCTGCATTCAATATTCCAGCCTTTTTACTTCCAAACCAATCACTTGTTAAAGTTAAAGCTGCTGCATCATAATATAACTGTAGGTTTGGAAGTTTAAGGCCTCCTCTTTCTGGAACATCTTGCATAATTTTCAATTTCACTCTCGGCTTTTTGTCGTTCCAGACAAACTTATTAAGTCCAGTTTGCCAAACTTTCAGTTGTTTATCACTTTTAAGCACCGGAATCATTTGGAACAAAAACAGAAATCTTGGCAAAATATTCATCTTAACTGCTGCTATTCTTCCAAGTAAAGACAGTTGCAGCTTTTTCCAAGTCTCCATGTCTTTCTGAACCTCTCGCCACAACACCTCATAGTTATTTTGAAACAATTTCATGTTTGATTCTGCAACCTGAACTCCAAGATATTTTACCTTAGGTACAATTTCAAAACCTGCCCTCCTTTCAAGCTCATGTTTACGATCTTGTGTCATATTTTTGACTATCATTTTAGTCTTTTTTGAATTCACTCTAAAACCTGAAACTCTACCATAGTCTTGTATAATGTCGTTCATCAGGATTGTTGATTCCATTGGTTGTGATAGGGTAACCACCAGATCATCTGCAAATGCCTTTATTCTATAATCCTCTTGCCTTATCATTATGCCTTTCAAAATTTTTGAGTCCCGTATTGTATTTAGCAAGACTTCCAATGTTAAAATAAATAAAAGTGGGGACAACGGACATCCCTGTCTTGTTCCTTTTTCAATTTTAAACTCTGTCGTCAAACTTCCATTGATAATAATCTGTGCTTTTTGCTCTTGATAAATTGCTGAGATCGCCTGTATAAATTGGTCCCCAAAGCCCATCTTTTTTAAAGTCTTTAGTAGAAAATTCCAATCCACTCTATCAAAGGCCTTCTCCGCATCCAAAAAAACCAGCACTGCAGAAATCTGTTTATTCTTGTCAAGATATTCCAATAAGTCTATTACTTGCCTTACATTGTCCTTCATATATCTGCCCTCAATAAATCCCGCTTGGTCCGCATGAATCACCTTTTGGATTACTGGCATCAACCTGTTGGCTAATACCTTCGCATAAATTTTATAGTCTGTGTTCAAAAGAGATATTGGTCTATAGTTCTCTGGTTTTTTAGGACCAACTTGTTCTTTTGGTATCAAAGATATATAAGCAGTTGTCCAAGTTGGGGGTATTTTGCCCCCTTGTTGAATATTGCAAAATAAATCTCTAAGTTGTCCCACCATTTCAGCTTGTAAAGTTTTGTAATACACTGCGGTCAAACCATCCGTGCCAGGAGCTTTGGCTGTTTTTAACTGTTTAATTGCTGCTGTTATCTCCTCCTCTGTTATAGGATAATTCATTCTTTCCTTTTGTTGATCAGTAATTTTTATAACTCTCTTATCCTTTAAATATTTTTCTATAAGTCCATTCTGCACCTCTTCTTTGGCATATAGTTTAGTATAATAATCCACAAAAGCTTCTTTAATTAGTTTTTGTTGAAAGATTTCTTTCCCTCCAATATCAATACTATCAATAGTCCGTATACTTTGTTTTTTCCTCAATGTGTAAGCCAACCATCTGCCCGGTTTGTTAGCGTTGCAAAATGTATTATGCTTCGCGTATTGTAAACTTGTTGCAACTTGTTCCGCCATAAGCATTTGAAATTGGTCTTTCAAAAGTTTTATAGCACTTCGTATTCTTTCATCTGTTGGGTTTTTAATAAGTAACTGTTCTTTATTCTTTATTTCCATTTCCAACTCAAATCTTTTCTTTTGTCGGAACAGTCTATGTTTAGAATTCATGTAGATGAGTACCCCTCTCATATAAGCTTTACTTGCATCCCAAACAATTTCAATTGGGGTACCTTTATTCAAGTTTATTTCAAAAAATTCTTTCAAATGCTTTTTAAGTTCTATTGTATTTTTTTCATATCTAAACAAGTTCTCATTTAATCTCCAGGAACGTCTCTCAACCTTATCCATCTCAATTTCTATCCATACAGGGCTATGGTCAGTCAGAGTTCTTGGACAAATCTTTGTTCTTTTTGTCTTAACAAGTAGATCATTTGACAACAGGATAAAATCAATCCTAGAAAAAGATCTATGTCTAGCCGAAAAAAAAGTGTAGTCCAATTCATTTGGATTATGTATTCTCCAAACATCTTTTAATTCCATATCTTCTTTCATATCAAAAAAAGTCTGTGGTAGTCTAATTCTAGACTTTGCCAAGCTCTTTTTATCTAGTTTAGAATCAATTACTCCATTCCAGTCTCCCATAATTAAAATAGATCTATAGTCCCATTGCAATATTTTAGTATGTAACATCTTATAAAAATAATCCTGTTGTTGGTTGGGAGCATAAATTCCAATCAGAAGAATTTGACCATTTGCTGTGAGCAATTCAATTGCTACAAACCGACCATCTTGATCTGCTTCTATAACTTTCGCTGTTAATTTTTTATTTACATAAATAACCACACCATTCTTTTTCTGCAAAGTTGAAGATATATAATGTGCTCCTAGTTTTGAGTTTATCAAATATTTTTGATCTTGAGTTGTAATATGCGTTTCTTGTAAACATATTATATCATTATTAAATTGTTTCAAATATGTAAATAATTTCTTCCTTTTCTGTGCTGAATTCAACCCATTGACATTCCAAGATAGACACTTAAAGGTCATCAGCCTCTTTCTGGAGCACAGAGCAAAATATTTGAAGTTCATCCGAGAGCTTCGATCTCGCTCCTCCCATAGCTCCACTCTCTTGTACGGTACTCTTAACTGCCTTCTTGTCTTGTCTTTCCTGTTGTTGTTGCTTTTGTTTAAGTAGCTTGGATTGGGCTCTAGTTATACGTTGATCTTTAACTTCTGTCAACTGAATCAAATCCAAAATTGGAGAAGAATCCAACAAGGGCTCACTCAGAAAACCTCCTTCTGCACCTTGCACATTTTCTAATTCCTGCTTAGACTGTTCTTTCAATTGCCTCTCTTCACTCTCCTTAATCTCCAAAACTGTAGATGTACGTGGAGATGGTGTTCTTTCCTTAAGAATAGTACTGTAAAAGTGTTGTGCCTTCTCCACGGTATTCAACCGATATCCTTCTCCCTTATATCTAAAAATTATCCCAGCTGGTGCGTCCCACCGGAAGGGTATCTGTAAATTTCTCAATTCCTTAACAAGAAAACCAAATTCTTTTCTAGCTTTCAGCATTTTAGGAGGTAATTCTTTAAAAATTTCAAGTCGTGAGCCCCCCACTTGTACAGAAGTGTGAAAAGATTTTTGCAGGATATCATTTCTAATTTCTCTCTCAGTAAAGTATATGACCACATCTCTAGGCAATTGTCTTTGTCTGGCCACCCAAGAGTTCACTCTGTAAATTTTATCTATTTTATGAAATACCAAATCAGGATTAGCTTGTAAAATCTTAGCCAAGGCTTCAGAGCAAACCTGTCTCAAATCCTGTCTCTCCTCCTCTCGAATTCCCCGAAGCCGTATGGCAAATTCCATCGCCCGGAATTGTATCATAACAATCTCATCTTCAATTCTCTGCATTTTATTGTCAACTTCATCAATTTTATAATCATTGTCTTTCATCTTAACATTAACTTCTGATTTGAATTCTTCAACTTTAAAATCAACTTTCCCAATAAATTCTGCCAGGCCAGACGCCACTTCTGATATTTTTTTGGTCACCTTATTTTGATTCTGTTTCACCATGTCTTTAACTTCATTAATTTCCTGCATAAATTCCTGATGTGATTTTTGAAGTTTATCATCTATCTCCTGTTGACATTTTTGAAATTTGTCATCCAGAGTTTTAGAAATAAATTCTTTTAAATCTCCCACATCAAATTCTTTTTTCTGAGTTTGTAGCTGTTGAGCAGGGGGAAGTTGCGTTTGATGTTTATGTGTGGGGGATCCCCCCCCTAATGCCTTCCCTTCCTGCTTCTTTGAAGCCATCCTGGCTCGTGATCTAGTTTTTCTAAAGAGGGAGGTTCCTTTTCCTTTCCCTCCAGCACAAAGACTTCTAAAAAAGTCCCCCAGATTTGATCAAACAAGGGTTAAAATAAAGCAAAGTCCAATATTAAAAAGAGAAAAAATTTCCCAGTTATTTCTCTTATAACAAGCAAGGCAGCTTAGTAGCAACTTGGAAACTTTGTAGCAAAACAAAATAACTTCACCAATCCACACTCGCTGGCTCGTTAACTCTGAAGCTAGGCGCCATGTTTTTTCAAAGCACTTTCACTCATTCGCATTTTCTCAGATTGAAAAGTCAACAAAGTGCTAGTACTTGCGTTTCCAAATTTCAGGATTCAGGTAGTTTCGCTGTTTATTAAAGCTGGTTCTTTCGCTTTGAGTTTCCTGCAGCCGGCTTGTTCTGCAGAAGCAGAATCGTCCCACGCCGCCCGGAGTCTCAGCAGGTTGGAAGGGAGCCGCGCCTGTTTCCTCCCCAGAAACGATTCCCTGGGGGGTTACAGGGGCTCGACCTGTGCCCTGCGATCTCTCCTCCAACAATCCTCAGGATTTTGAAGTTTTCGAGCCGCTTCTCGATCGCGAAGCGGCTCTACAGGCGGCGGGGCTGGCGGAGCTTCAAAGAGCGCCGCCGTCGCCGAAGACAAGGAAACCGGCGGCATTCTTGTTGACTGGGAACCCTTGCCTCTGCAGATGATTAAAGAACTAAAAAAGGCAACCACGGATTATGGCATAGCCAGCCCCTATACCAGGGGTTTGTTGAATGCCATTGCTGGTAACTATCAAATGTTGCCTCAAGACTGGAAAGACTTGCTTAGAATGCTATTGACCGGCACACAATATGTTGTTTTTGAATCAGAATTCAAAAGGGAAATCCAAACCAGAGTCCTCCGCCCAGGTATTCAATGGACTGTTGATCAACTCTTTGGGGAAGGTGCTTTTGCTACAATTAATGCCCAGGCTCACAATCTAACCCCCCCCCCCGCGTTTCCTTTCATTAGCTCTGCTGTTCTTTCTGCCTTAACTCATGTCGATGATCGAGGCACCCCAACCCAATCCTTCTCTGCTATTCGCCAGGGGGCAACAGAGTCATACGCCGACTTCGTTAACCGCTTACAACTCGCGGTAACCTGCCAAATTTCCAACCAAGAAGCGGCAAAAGAAATTTTGATGAAACTTGCTTTTGAACATGCGAATGTGGATTGTCAATCTGTTCTCAAGCCATTAGTCTCTAACCCGGCCTCCACTCTGGCGGATTTTCTTAAAGCTTGCCACGTTATCGGCACCCAAACCTACCAGATGGATGCATTGGCCGCAGCCATACAAAAGGGGAACCAACTTCAAGGCACTTGTTTCAATTGTGGAAAACCTGGCCATTTCAAAAAACAGTGCCGAGCCCCGGGTGGCGGTGCTGCCGCCCCCTACCTAACTCCAGTGCCAAACCAAAGACGGTATGCCCTAAATGTAAAAAGGGCTACCATTGGGCCAATCAATGTCGAGCTTTCCCTCAGAATCAGGGAAACTAATAACAGGGCTTGCAGCTAGCCCCCCTCCAAAGGCTGCACCTTCTCTTTCCTGTGGCGACATTTCCTTCTCTCCTGTCGCTTCCTCTCCACTTTCCGCTCCGCCCTGCTGCCAAGGCACGGATCTGAAACTTCTTGCTGACACTTCTGTTGACTTTCCTAATCTCCTTGTTGTCGCAGACGCCCAGTTGCCCGGCCAGTTCCCACCGGATGTTACTGCAACTGTTCTCCCGGTGGCAGCAGCCCGTCAACGAGGCATCTTTGTCCTTCCTTCTGTGATTGATCCTCCACCCCAAAATTGTGTTCAGATTCAATTCTATACCAATGTCCCCATATTGGCGAAAAAAGGGGATACTGTTGCTCGGTTGGTACTGTTACCTAAGGATGTGTCGGCTTCCTCTGTGGAACCCCCGCCCACCGAGCTCTTAGCTCTTACAAAGCCAATCACTCCCCAGAAACCGATTATGCCCTTTTTAATTAACAGCATTCTCTTTTCTGGCCTTCTAGACTCTGGCGCTGATGTTTCAGTCATAAGAACAGCGGAATGGCCCTCTCAATGGCCCCTTGAACCATCTCCAGCAGTACGGGGAGTGGGTGGCACACAACAGGCAAATTCCAGTAAAAATTGGCTCACAGTACAACGTGTTACAAAAGGAATTATGGCACAAATCAAGCCAGTTGTCCTGCCCCTTCACATTAATTTATGGGGCAGAGATCTTATTTCACAATTTGATGCAAAACTTATTTTAGAGGACTAGCAACAGGGCCGGATTTAGATGAAAAGAGGCCCTAGGCTATTCCACTTATGAGGCCCTTTCACCTATAGTGAAAGTGTAATTTTAATTTTGCTAACAATTTGAATGTAGGGAATGTAGGCCCCTCTTGATCTTGAGGCCCTAGGCTGAAGCCTAGTTATCCTATAGGAAAATCCGGCCCTGACTAGCAATGTCTCCAACTCCCCTGAAACTTACTTTGCTCTCCCCTAAACCTGTCTGGATAAACCAATGGCCACTTATGATTTAGTGGTCATTGATCTCAAGGACGCCTTTTTTACTATCCCGTTGCACAATAATGATAAGGAACTTTTTGCTTTTTCGATCCCTCAAACTAATATGTCTCGCCCTACCCCGCGCTATCAATGGACTGTCTTGCCTCAAGGCATGCTCAACAGTCCCACAATGTGTCAATTTTATGTCGATGCAGTTCTTTCGCCTTTTCGTACTTCTCACCCTCATTTGCTGCTTTATCACTACATGGATGATATCCTTATGGCCGCCCCGGGTCCTCCCGGCACGGTCCGACCTTTTCTCCCTGAATTGATTCACACCTGTCCTCTCATGGGTTTCAGGTGGCTCTAGAAAAAATTCAGACCCATCCACCTTTTTCATATCTGGGTCATAAAGTCTTAACCTCCTCCTCTTCACCCACCCTGCCTCATATTGTTCTTCCAAATCCTCTTACTCTTGTGGCCTTCCAGCAGATATTGGGCGCGATAAATTTTGTCCGCCCGTTTCTTGCACTCACCACGGCCCAACTTTCCCCCCTTTTCCTGGCCCTCAAAGGCCCTTCATCTCCCTCATCAGTCGTTGTTTTGACTGATCCTCAAAAGCATGTGCTAACTCTCATTGACTCCGCGATGGCCACTCGTTGGGTGGATCGAGCCATCCCTAATGAACCTGTGTCGCTTGTACTTTTTAACACCCCCTCCATCCCAACCGCTGCCCTGATTCAATATAAAAAGGGCACTGTTGCCGTCCTGGAATGGATTCATCTTCCTAATACTCCGCGCAAATCTATTAACCCCTTGCATTATATGTTCGCCTTGCTCATCACCAAAGGCCGGTTTCAAGCAAAGTGTCTCATTAGCTTTGATGTTATTTCCTTGTTTGTCCCTATGTCCCTCACCACTTGGGAACCCCTGTATGCTACCTCTGATCCCCTGCAACTTTCTTTGGCAGAATGGGCAGGCAGTGTCTCCTGTCATGTCCCATCTGACCCTTGCTTTCAACTCCTTCACAATGTTCCGATGTTTTTCCATTCCACTCTTTCTTCATCCCCAATCTCTAACGCTGTCACTGTGTATGTAGACGGCAGCAAATCTTATGGAGCGTGTGTGTGTGGAAAGAGGGGGCCCAGTGGCAGACCAAAATTACCCCTCCTCAAACTTCTGCTCAGCGGGCCGAATTAGCCGCTACCATCTTGGCTTTTCAAACTTTCCCCACCTCTCCCTTCAATCTTATCCTTGACAGCCTCTATGTTTACAAGGTTCTCACATCCTTGTCGGACTCCTATATCTCCCCATCTCTTGATGATAATCTTTTAAGTTTATTTATAACCCTACAATCCCTTCTTCATGCTAGGACTGAACCTTTTTTTCCAGCCCATATCAGAAGTCACCAACCATTTCCTGGTATTATACAAGAGGGGAACTCTCGGGCTGATGCTGCAGCAGCCGCTGCCCTTACTGCCCCTCCTGATCTCTCTATTCTTTCCTTGTCCCCTATCACCCCGTGGGCTAGCCACTCTTACTTTCACCAAAATCGTAAGGCCTTAATGAAACAATTCTCTCTCTCTGCAACGGAGGCCTCTGCTATTATTCAGCAATGCCCCATTTGCAGCTTACAGGCGCACTCTGTCCCCCTGGGGGTCAACTCCCGGGGCACGGAGAGTTGTCAATTATGGCAAATGGATGTCACGATGTATCCATCATTTGCCCCCTGGAAGTATGTTCATGTTTCTATTGATACATACTCAGGGTTTATTATGGCCTCCACGCAGAGGGGTGAAGCCACCAAACATGTTATTAATCATTGTATTCGGACTTTTAGTATTCTGGGCAACCCCAAACAGATAAAAACAGACAATGGCCCTGCATATACTAGTGCTGCCTTTGCACAGTTTTGCCACCGCTGGTCCATTTTACACACGTTTGGAATCCCATACAATTCCACCAGGCCATCGTGGAATGGGCTAATCAGACCCTTAAAAAGGCCCTTGATGCTCATATAAAACAGAAAGGGGAAAATACCCCTGGCTTGCCCGGAATACAAAATACCTTGAATCTTGTCTTGTTTACCCTCAACTTCCTCAATGTTTCCGGCACCCCCGGGTCAACCGCCACAAGTCAGCATTTTACTGCTTCTCCTATAGACTCTCCACGACCACAAGTTTATTACCGCCGTCTTCCAGATCCTACGTGGAAAGGCCCAGCCTCTCTTGTCACCTGGGGTCGGGGCTACGCTGCAGTCAACGACAATGGCGAAATTATATGGACTCCTGCTCACTGTGTTCGTCCATATATGGTCACTTAACCATGTCATTGTGACCAGTGATCCAGAGACATGGGCCAGCAATGCATTTATGAGAGATTTGAATAAAGTTACTTTACTTCTCAATAAAACTAACTGTTGGATTTGCATGCACATCCCCTCTGATGGGAAAACAGGCTTGGCGCTTCATAGTGTGCTTTTCACTGAGACCGGATGGACGTTCCTGTGGCCCCACACAACAGCCTTGCTTAAGCACATGTATGCTGTCCCTACCCGGATTTTAGAGCCAGCCCATTTTTGCTTCAGCAGCGCCAGCCTGTCCACTAATGCCACTTACATGGGGACTTATACCAATTGTTATCGGACCATTACATGGAACTCAGCGGTCACTAAAAACTCAGATATCCAGAGGCATCTTGCCCAATCTCGGGGTGGCAATGAACTATCGGGATCTTCATTTACTAAATAACTGGACAGTACATATGTTCAACAAGACTATCAAGGTGCTGAAGCTGATGAACAAAGAACTGGTTGAAATTAGGGAGGTAGTCTTACAAAACCAATATGCCTTAGATATTATGTTAGCAGCTAAAGGAGGTGTTTGTGCTCTCATACACTCACATTGTTGTGCCTATGTATCTGATTATCAGTATAACATCACTCACACCATAGAACATATGGAAAACATGATCAAAAACAATCCCTTATCATCCGATGGACCTGGCACTATTGACATCTGGGCTGCCCTATGATCATGGCTCCCGGATGGTTCTTGGTTAAAATCAATTATGCCAACTATTGTATCTATAATCGTATTGCTTGTTTTGCTTTGTTGTTGTGTCCAATGTCTCCCCTCCCTTCTGCAAGTGTGCAAAGGTTTTATTCCCTCCAATAGGAAGGACATCCTGATAAGTGAAACCAAAACCCTTCTGGAACTGGAGGAAGCCAATCTCAACAAAACAGAAAAGGAGGAGATGTGGGAATAGTTGCATAGAAATATACTTGCATATCAGAATTACCCGTGGACCTTGCCACAGCACGTACAGGGAAATAGGATGTCGAAATACATTACGTCATCTGGAAAGTCCCAACGGCTCAGGCCAAGAAATACCTACATGATTATTCTCGTACCAGCCTGGGAAGGGTCGTACCAGCCAGGGAAGGGTCTATGTAACTACTATAATATGAGTGTATGCAACCCGATCATGTAACCACCCCCAATCCCACCTTGCTATGATGCTGTATAATGAGCTTGATGAATTTCTAATAAAAGAGGGTCACGGAGTCAGCTCTGGGCTCTCATCCCGAGATACCTGCTTGTGTGTCTCATTTCTCTCATGGGAGACCACCACAGCCCGTTATTTGTATGACCTTGGCCAAGAGAAAGATTTTAAGCTGCAGTTTTCTTTTATAGCTATGCTGTGTTTCTTTTTTCCACTCACTTCTGTCTTGTTTTTCCTTTTTATTTTTCTCTAAGTTAGCCCTCATTAAAGATACATATATATTTCAACAGATTGATCAATAGAACTTATTTCTCTTTCCTCTCACTACTTGTTTGCATAATATTATCAATCATAATTAACTGATTAACTTGTTTAAGTAGTAGCAAGGGTATTTAGTATGTTTTATTACCAGTGTTTGGGATTTATAGATTTTAATTTTAACACTATATATGGTTATGTTTGCAAATGTTCCTTTTTTCATTATGGTCCAGATATTCATGAATGGATATGGTATATGCATTTTCCCCCTACGTTTCTACAGATTTTAAAATGACTAATATATAAAGGCAGTTTCCTTTCTAATGTGGAATGTTGTAGACAAATATTAAGTTAAAAATCTTAAAATAAAATATTAAATTAATAAAAGAAACTGAAATCTATTTTTTCCTGAAGAATTTTCTCATTAATGACCAACAGCTTATCTAGAAAGTTTGGCTGGGAGAAATTTATGTACAACATCATATATGTTGTTATTTAAATTAATTTTTCTAAACTGATTGTTTTTTTTAAAAAAAATCATATGGACATGGTTATGTTTTAATTCTTATTATTACACTGGGGACAGGAGATCACATAGCATTACTGTATTGATATGGTCTGACCAAAGATTTGCCTAGTTATTTTAACATCTTATATTAAATCTATAAACCATAAAAGTTCTTGGAGGTGATTTGAATAAAATTCTGTGTCCCTTTCATATCTTAACATTGTATCAACCAAAATAAATTCCAGATTATTTGTATAAATTTAATTTAATGGATTATTTGTGATTTTAATTTAGTATACAATTGGTTCTCCCAATGTCAATATGCTTTCCTTTCTTCACATGTACATACCACTTGTTTTGAGCTAGGTCAGTGGTTCCCAAAGTGGGGGCCATGCCCCACAGGGGGAGAATTTGATTTTTAATGGGGGCAATTTGAACCTTGTTTAAACCAAGTTAATGGTCTTTTAGGCTTCCTCCACATGAGTAGAGTTCACTTTTTGAGTAAAGTAAGAATTATATATCACGGGGTGGTGGGGGGCTCAGGATTTTAGAGATGCTTAGGTGGGGCATGGCCAAAAAAAGGTTGGGAACCACTGAGCTAGATTATTTCCTGATACTTCCTTCTTTATTATCCAAAGTTAAAATGAAACATTGACACTGATATTATTAATTCTACTCCATGCTCCCGTGACACTAATTGCTTTGTTTGATTAAAATTTAAATATACTCATTAAGGTGTTCTTGAAAGTCTCTTTGCCAAACAATAAAATTTTATTAAACAGATGGAACAGGAAATGGCAACGTTTATTTTTTTCATTTTAACACTCATTTCCATCATTGTCTTTGGTAGGAGACATGGCCAAACCATTTACTGGAGATCAAAGAATCACATATGCTTCTCATAAAAAGGAACAATAAGTTAAGTTAAACTTCAGAGAAGAAAATTAAAGTGATTAGCACTCCATCTCCTGTCAGATGTAGATATCTGGATCTGCTAAATATGAACAAATGTTATGTTTCCCAAACAGATTGCATCAGACCACAATGCTGGAAAAAGAGGAAAAGTGAAAGAAGTCAAGTAAATTATTGATCTTCAAATTCAAACCAAGCAATATAAGTACCTGATGGATCCATAAGACATATGGGACAGACAATCTGAATAGATCCAGCCTTGCAAAGACAATGGGTGGTCATCATTGTATATCCAGACCAAGAAATAATGTGACCATGACAAAATAAAAATGATAATATCTTCAACATGGAGAAGATATGGGGACTAGAAAGATGCTTGTGATCACTTAGATAGCCATTCTCTATGGAAGGCTCAGGCAGGAAATATTCATGCAATCACAATTTATACCCAGAGAGTTTCTTTTTCACAATTGCACTGGGAAACATTAGCAGGAACTGAAAATCCAAGAACCTGGAGGTACATAAAAGGGAAGGGAGGAAAATTGGAGTGCTAACACAACCAACGCTGCAAAAATGGAATCGCTCTAGCTGTGCATGCAGCCCTTCTCTGAAATAAAAATGAGGAATCTTGGAGACAAAGATTTCAGGCAATAGAACTGTAAAAGAATTGAACTATGAGATCTTCTACAGGCAGATTGCGGGATTCATTCCTGAAAATCCAGGTAGCATTAATCTTTCCCTGAAAGAAAGAAAGAAAAGAAAAAAAGGAAGGAAGGAAGGAAGGAAGGAAGGAAGGAAGGAAGGAAGGAAGGAAGGAAGGAAGGAAGGAAGGAAGGAAGGGGAAAGGGAAAGGGAAAGGGAAAAGGAAAAGGAAAAGGAAAAGGAAAAGGAAAAGGAAAAGGAAAGGAAAGCCCTTGGAGAAGCTTGGGGATAGAGAGATATGCTTATTTTATAAAATGGATGACATGATTACTTCCAGATTTTTCAATCTTACAAAAACTATCCACTAATAGCAGAGCTGTTTGTTTACAGGGAGGCACTCCTTCATTTGTCCAATCTTTCTTGGATTAATCATACACTGCAGTGGTGAAATTCAAATTTTTTTACTACTGGTTCTGTGGACGTGGTTTGGTGGGCGTGGTGTGGTTTGGTGGGCGTGGCTTGGCTTGGCGGGCATAGCAGGGGAAGGATACTGCAAAATCTCCATTCCCACCCTACTCTGGGGCCAGCCAGAGGTGGTATTTGCAGGCTCTCCGAACTACTCAAAATTTCCGCTTACCAGTTCTCCAGAACCTGTCAGAACCTGCTGAATTTCACCCCTGATACACTGTATAATCCAAAGAATCATCTCAAAGAGGTAGCTCATATATTTATATTCCTTACTCACATAATTGCAGAATTAAGTACATGTTCAGGATCTTCACAGCTGTATTCAGGATATAAATTACCCACAGAACTGTGATAGATTATTTGCAAAAAAGTAAAACTGGACAGCAGTTGATATTTAGTTAATAACTAACAAACTAATATTTAGTTAATAAGTAACAAACAAATAATAATAACAACACCAGGATCCGTTCTCTTCTTCCACTTCCATCTGTTTTCTTCCATTTTCATTCTAAACTTGTTATGGGCTATAAGAGTAACCTTGAGGAACAAGAGGAAGACAATGGTCAGATAAAAGACATCTGAGTTTGAGGCAGAAATGTAATTTTAAAAAATGTCTCATACTTGACCCTCACCAATGCTCATGAAGGTAAAGGGAGGTGGACATGCATTCAGATTTGCAGGACTGATGTCAATCCTTCGAGGTAGACCAGACCAGGAAATCAAAGTTATGAATGCAATGCTACTTTTATCACGAGGTTATAGTAACACACTCTTACCCTCAATCTTTATGATGGTCACAGATCAGCAAATAAAAGCATTAAAACAATAATAGATAGTAAAAAATAAAAGACAGACATATTTATATATTGAGATTGGTGGTAGATTAACAGTGGCCAGTTAAAGTTTGCCTAATTTCACATACAGCATAGCAGAATTTGCCCATATTCAAAGAAACTACTTCATACTGATCTGATAACAGTTGCATGTTTAAAAAAAATCAGTATTTCCCAGATATTTTATTAGGTAAGGTGTTATAAATTGATTCCCTGAGTCCTTAGAGACGATGCAGTGTAGCAGGATGTGAGCTATAGTTTCAATGGCCCCTTAATCCACAGCAGGAGCTCTTACCTTTCTCATTGCATATCTGACTCGATTTATCAATTTATAATGCTGTCTTACAGCCAGATTGAAACATGTCTAATTACCGTTTGTGACTGGAAATCCACCCTTCCAGATTTGTTCGAATTTGCTCTATTTTATTTTTAAAAGGAACAAATGACATGTGAAATACAAGCTGATTGTCTGCCCTGGAAAAAAGCCAGTTGGCATGGTAAAGTGTCAAGAGTTCTCATACATAAAACAGAAACATGCTGTTTTATTGACATAAAATGTGATCTTCATTGGCAGCGCAATGAGAAGAAAAACCTATGACCAGAATTAGTTCTGGTCAATTTAGCCATGTTCAAACATAGAAGGATAACTGTTAGATTGAGAGCTGGTTCCACATGGTTACGTGTACCTACCAGGCTGCTTAAATTATAAATGAGAATAATTAGCGGTATGAGGTAAAGGAAAAAATATGACCACTAGTCTTGTTTACCTGCCTTGGGGAGAGTGGGAAACAAAATTGAAACCATCCATAAAAACTATTCAGAGCTGATATTTTACTATTAGAGATTATGCAGGTGCGTAAATAGCCCATGGATCAGTAGTTCCATTATTCACATTATAGTCAAAAGTCATACCTGGTTAAATTTCTGTGTTAAATCCAGAATTCATTATGAAGAATAATAATTTCTCCACTGTGTTTTTCAGCGATGCTGCTGAAATCTTGTTTAAACCAGAATTCAGTAGCTGATTCTGAATTCTATTTGGGTAGGAAAGAACTCAAAGATTTATCAGAAATCTTTTGCAAGTAAGCAACTTAAAGTATGCACTGATCCTTCTCTGATTTAATGGCTTGGATTGGATCCAATACACAATGGAGACCAATTTCCTGAGGTACACTACAAGTGAAAGCTTCCCTGAACACAGACCAGGCTTTTGTGTAGTAAACCTTTCCTAATGAATGTCAACAAGAAAACACATTGCCAACAAAATTTAGCCACATGCCTTGAAAGATAATATATAAAATGTACCCAATAAGCAAGTGGCAATTGATAGATAAATCATAGCCCTCAGGCTACATGTGAATCTAAACTCTTTTTTAAAAAATTCCCTACAACTATCAGAATTTCTTACAATCACATAACATTTCCAGTGCACTTGCTGGTAGAAAAGAAAATATGGTTATCCTGCGAAAAGAAGAAGAAAAATTTAAAATCTCAGCTCTGCTCATTTGTATATCATTACTTCACCAACTGATTTCTTTTTGCTCCTGGCAATTTAAAATAATACTTTTTTTTTTTAATGTTCTTATAATCATCAACTGGAAAAATGTGTCCAGGAAATACTATAGGAATAAGCAAGGAACTATAAACTGTGAAGCTACCATATGACTATAGAGGGGAATAGAGAGATATAGAAACTGAAGATAGTTGTAAATCAATTTTGGCAGCACTAATAGTATATTCCTTAAACTGAAAGGAAAACGTTTTAGGACAGTTTCTCATTCTTGGCAACTTTCAGACATGTACATGTCAACACCCCAAATTCTCATTCCTTGCTGATAATTCTGGGAGTTGGAATCAACACTATGGAGATTCTCAGTTATCCAGGTCATGGTTGTCCTAAAGGTGCTTTCTTTCAAAAGGCAATTGGACTTTCTTGCTTTGTTTAAAGACATTCCACTTCTCACCCAAGAAGCTTCTTCAGTTCTGACTGAATGGTGGAGGATGAAGGATTTATATTCTTTACAGTCATCTAGTCATTAGCCCTCTTTCTGAGAGTCATTGAGGCCTCTTGGAGGTTTATCTGTGCTCTTGGGATCTCCTGAATCCTGTAATCCACAATTTATTTATTTATTTATTTATTTATTTATTTATTTATTTATTTTTATTTATTGTCATATTTATATGCCGCCCTTCTCCCGAGGGACTCGGGGTGGCTCACGGAATAAAACAACCCAACAATAAATAGAATTAAAATGTTAAAATCCGATTTAAAAACCCCAAATGCCCCAAATTAAAAAGCACGGCAGATCAGGGAATTTGCTGAAAGAGCCATGTCTTTAGGTCGGCGTGGAAGGTGCGGAGATCGGGGACCATCCGGAGCCCAGTGGGTAAACCATTCCAGAGGGTCAGTGTGACCACAGAGAACGCCCACATCCTGGGGGCCGCCAGCCGACACTGTCTGGCCGATGAGACCCAGAGAAGGGCAGTCCTATGTGAGTGCACCGGGCGGTGGGAGGCCGGTAGGAGGTAGTCCTGCAAGTACCCCGGGCCCATGCCATGAAGGCCTTTATAGGTGAGCACCAGCACCTTGAAGCGGATCCAGAGGACCACCGGCAACCAGTGCAACTCGCGCAACAATGGTGTTATATGGGAATAACGGGAAGCACCCGTAACTACCCGCACGGCCGCATTCTGGACCAGTTGGAGCCTCCGGGTGTACCCCAAGGGCAGCCCCATGTAGAGGCCATTGCAGTAATCCAGCCGAGAAATAATGAGAGCATGAGTGACCGTACGGAGGGCATCCCTGTTTAGGAAAGGGCGCAACTGGCGCACCAGGCAAACCTGTGGAAATTTGGTGGACAAATCCTTCCATTCTCAATCATTCATTCAGAACTGAAGAAGCTTCTTAGATGAGAAGTTAAAGGTCTTCAAGCAAAAACAAAGAAAGTCCAGTTGCCTTTGGGACAACACATCTGGAAGTTATCAAGACTGGGAGATACTGCTTTAGAAGGGCTATAGTTCTATGCATCTGAAAGAGATCACTCTATAAAACCTTTCTTTTTAATATAATGAACTAAATGGTGTGGAAGTTACAAGATGCTAGAGACTGGTAGCTGGATTACTAGTTTCCTTTGTTTTAGATGTACCTATGTTACATAACCTTGACCTGAATAGACTCATATCAACACCATAATCCAAATTATTTTCCCAAGACAGTTGGATAATGAAGAGTACCACAATTTAGTATAATTGTCTCCTGTGAGTAAAATGCAAAGGAGAAAATAATTCTTTGAAAAATATCATTCTCCATTCAGTCTTGCTTTAAACCCAGAAAATTGGATACATTTCTGGAGAACTAAACTTCAGCTTTCTGTGTTACAATTGACTTTTTCTGTACAGTAGGTCTACATGTCAAGCAACAAGCACTTGGATCAATCAAGAATTACAAATCTGCCATTCAGGCCCATTCCAAATCCAAATGCTCATTAGACTGAAACAGAATCAATAGCGTTCAACAGCCACCTATTTTTGTCCTCAGTTACCGTTGGGTTAACCACACTAATGCTAATGGGATATGCACAGAAGAAAGATAAAAGATCATGTTTTCCCATTTTAAATAACATGGTGCTGAACTCTTTTTTCAAGATGTAATTGAAAAACACTTCTCTCAAATCCTATGCACTTGTTCCTTTTTGTGAGATCTGAGCATTTACAATTCCCTCAGGCTACCTATTAGCATGATGAGAATTTTTTCCATCTGCACATTTGTGGGATGAAGAAACAAAGTGCAAAACTTGGCCTGGTTTTAAATCAGTTACTTTGTAAAAAAGTAAATCATTTTCTTTTGGCTCCATAATGTATTTATGGGAGAGGGGGCAGAGTATTCTGTGTTTCTTTGAAAGATCGTCTTAACTCTTACCTTGTACATTCAATTTTATGAATCTTATTGCATTGGAATTAAAATTGGCTGAAGTTTAGGAGTCTGATATCAAACAGGGATATCCGATGGGGCTTGTCAAGATGGCAGTCACAACTGCACAATCAAAGCCTAGCCTATTTTCATGTAATAGATATATTAAAAGGTAAGGTTTGTTCATATAGTTACCATCTGAGGTTTGGCTACTCCCCTTGTAGACCCTTGGTATCAAAATAGATGGAGGTTACCAGTTTGGGATGAACTACATGCTCTACAGACATCATTATTCCTGAAATAGTTTTTTTTTTTATAATTTGATTTATATGCCGCCCTTCTCCGGAGACTCAGGGCGGCTTACAATGCGTTAAGCAATAGCCTTCATACTTTTGTATATTTATACAAAGTCAGCTTATTGCCCCCACAAACTGGGTCCTCATTTAACCTACCTTAGAAAGGATGGAAGGCTGAGTCAACCTTGAGCCTGGTAAGATTCGAACCTGCAGAAATTGCAGGCAGCTGTGTTAATTACAGGGTGCATTAAACCACTGTACTACCAAGGCTCAAGGTTGTGTTGATGGGCTACTTTAATACTATTAATAATAACACAGCCAGAGTTAGCATTGTTTTTTCTGCAACAACATATGTTGACGATCTGAATAGTTAGAAAACTAAAAAAAAAATCCAGTGATTTTAATTCTGTGGTTCACAGAATTGGAATGCTCTTATGGTGTAGGAATGCTGTAAACTTTCCAAAAGCAAACACAAAATATCAAGAGAAGTTGCAGCTTCTTCATAGCTTTTTGAAAATCTACTCGGACTTTTATACATCCTCTTTTCTTCAGTACTATAGATGACAGGCTTACTTCAAGGAAGAGCTATGGTCTCTTTGCTTCAACATCAGTTCCAGACTCCAGTGTTTACTTGTGACTGTTCAAGAGTTGAGGGTTTTTTTTTTTTCTGGTTCTGCATCACTTTATCAAAAACTGGAACAGAGCTGTATGTTTTCTTGTTTGTTTGTTTGTTTGTTTGTTTGCAGTTCTGCAGAGTTTGTGCATAAGAACTCTTGACTCATTCCAGTTGCTTTCTGTGCTTTCTGTGGGGTGGGTGGGTCAGAATCATATTCCAAACACCATCAAGGTAATGTAGCTTCTTTGTTCCAAACACACAAATTGCTGTAAACATGTGGATGGGAGTACTAGCAACTCATTTTATTTCCCATTTGTTTTGCATTTATTCTGTCTCCAAAAAAAAAAATCAGTCCAGGAAGAAGAAAGCTGATTGGATGGCTTTTCACACTCCCCACTTCTTAGTTGGAACTGAACACTGATTGGCACTGCTGTCTCCATTTCTTGTTTCAGAATCGGCAGAAGGAAAGATGAATAAAGCTTGGCTTTGATGAGATTAGGAGCGGGGGAAATAGTGGTGTTGAAATGTGAATTAATCTAAAAATGGAGACATCATTTCTTAGTGAACAGGCATAATGTACTAATGCATATTACTATGGTCTACTGAATTCACTCAATTGGCTGGATTCCCATTTAGCCTACTTAATAACCATAAGGGTTGGAATCATACAATACACTGATTTTCAAACCCCATTTTAGCTGAGTATGATATAGAAACCTAGCCTCTATCTTGACATTTGAAAACCAGCAAATTTCAGTTTTCCATAGCTTCTTTCACACTGATAGCTTTTGGTCTTTTTATCATAGTAAGCTATGAAGCAGAATTTCATAGTATATAACTTATCCTGTTGAGTTCCTTCTAAAATCAGTTGTTCTGCTTGGGCCCACATGAAGCTCAGTATTCATTTGTTATTTACTCCTGGTTTTTTTTAAAAAAAAAAACAACAACCCGTTTTTAAAATAATCTTTTAATTAGTGCTAAAATATTGTTCCTGTTATGTTGTTTTTTAATGAAAATAGGTATGATTCCATAACACCATAATGCTATAACGCTATTTTTTATATAATGGTGTTACAGTGTTATTGCACTGCACTATAGTTCTGATTATGGAAGAAAAATGCTAAAACAACTTAATGCATAATAAAACCTGTAGCACTCATGAACTGAATGTTATAGCTTTTCTTCCTTCCCATATTATTCCACAGAGATCTATTTCCTGTAGACTTTCAAGTGCTAGACATAAATACAGTATGTGAGGACTGGCATGGTACAGTAATGATGATTAAGGTGTTATTGTAGGCCCGGAGAGACCTGTGTTCAAGTCTACCTGTCCTGTAGCCATGGAAACACAGTGGATATTTTGGGGGCAGTTACTCTCTCTATATAGAGTTGTTGTGGCGATAAAATGAACAGAGATATCCATGAGCCCTTGAAAGACAGAAAGGCTATAAATCTAAGAAAGAAAGAAATATGTGTTCGATAAATACCTGTGTCTCTATGCAACTTTTCTCTAGTACTCCCAAATCTGTCCTCAGCCTCTTCAGAGGTCTTTTAAAGTTCTCATCCAATATGATTCAATCGCACATATTTCATTTTTGAGTAAGGCCATTGAGAAAGTTATGGCATTGTAACTCCAGATGCATCTTGTCCTTTGGGGTTGAATTTTGGCTTGATTGTAATTGTAGCAATTTTATTGCAATGTTTTATACCCCATATTTGGTATTATTATTATTACTACTATCCCCCACCTTGAGCATTGAGTTAATTTAAAAAAAAATAGGATATAAATTCAGAAATAAAATAATTCTGTCTAAATGGGTGATCTTTAGATTTCTTTAAATTATAGGCTCCTTTTTAAACACTATAGCATAGTCAAGATTTTTATACAGTTGTAGTCAATGAGCACATTCCATCTCAGGAGGTTGAACCATGAAAGAGTGACAAAAAAACCTACCCTTGATCTGTCAATCTAGGCACTGGCAGATACAAAGCTCAGGAAAACCAAACATTAAAGAACTGATGAGGAACAATACAATTCTTCTCAAGTGAGGTTTCAATCGGGAATTCTCCTTGCTGACTGCAAGCCAGTTAAACCACATCCTAATTTTCCCCAAGAGTTGAAACTATCATCCAGAGATTATAGGTAGGTAGGTAGGTAGGTAGGTAGGTAGGTAGGTAGGTAGGTAGGTAGGTAAAGGAAGGAAGGAAGGAAGGAAGGAAGGAAGGAAGGAAGGAAGAAAGAAAGAAAGAAAGAAAGAAAGAAAGAAAGAAAGAAAGAAAGAAAGAAAGAAAGAAAGAAAGAAAGAAAGAAAGAAATCTTAAATTGGTCCTATGAAAAGTAATCTGCAGGATATTTGTTTTCTTTTGTTGGCCTTGTGTTTCTTCCTGAAAGAGCAACCATTAAAATAAACCTTGTTGATGTCAAATTTATTTCCCTTTCACCCCTTGGCTTTGACTCCCATTTAGTTCCCTACATTTGATATATGTAATAAAGATTGCATTGTGTTCCCAGATCAGTCCTTTCATTTGGGATCTTTTTACTTTAGTGTACAATCCTGTTCAGTTAAGCCACAAAAAAGAAAGCAAAGCAAAGAGTTTTGCTATTCTTCTCCTGACCATACCAGTTTGGAGAGGGACTTTCCTGTGTAATTAAGTATGTGGGGACAATACAGGCAGTCCTTGATTTACAGCAGTTCATTGAACGACTGTTTGAAGTTACACTGAAAAAAGCGACTGATTATTTTTCCCACTTACAAACATTGCAGCATCCAGAGGTGGGTTTCAGCAGATTCTGACTAGTTCTGGAGAACCGGTAGCGGAAATTTTTAGTAGTTTGGAGAACCGGTAGTAAAAATTCTGACTGGCCCCACCCCCATCTATTCTCTGCCTCCCAAGTCCCAGCTGATTGGGAGGAAATGGGGATTTTGCAGTAACTTTCCCCTGGAGGGGATTGGGAATGGAGATTTTACAGTATCTTTCCCCTGCCATGCCCACCAAGCCACGCTCACCAAGCCATGCCATGTCCACCAAGCCACACCCACAGAACCGGTACTAAAAAATTTTAAGACCCACCACTAATCCCCATGGTCACGCGATCAAAATTCAGATGCTTGGCAACTGATTCATATAGATGACAGTTACGGTGATCACCTTTTGCCACCTTTCTGATAAGCAAAGAAAAAAGAGGAAGCCAGAATCACCTAACAACTGTGTTACTAACTGAACAACTGCAGTGGTTCACTTAACAACTGCAGCAAGAAAAGTTGTAAAATGTGGCAAAATTCATTTAACAACTGTCTTGTTATCAACAGCAATTTTGGGTTCAATTGTGATCATAAGTTGAGGGCTAACTGTATTGTCTAAGTAGGCTACGCACATGCACAGCAGAGCTGAACTGGGGCGATGGCTTGTGTGCCATCAGAGAGGGCGCTGCGTGCCACCTCTGGCATGCATGCCATAGGTTCGCCATCACAGCCCTAGTCCATCACATTTCAGTGTATGTACCCCAAAATCAGGGTATGTTTATAACCAAGCTGGTGGGGTGGCCATTGGATATGGTTACAAATGTCATTTTCTATCCACGGATATTGAGATCCGCAAATGATTATAATGTAAGTTATAGAGTTTTTCATTAAGCATATTTTACAGTATTTTACAGCAACAAACTCCATCACCATTAGATTTTTCCCCACAACTCCAACGATGCTAGGAATACAAAGAATGGGTTGGCATGAATTGAAAAATGCACTGGATCCAAAATCCTCTCAATTTCAATTTATGTCCAATAAATAGGGGAGGGGGGAATGATGACTGATGACTGATTATTTATAGGTGGCAACACTGAAGAACAAGGGAATTTTATAAATTTTGGAGATTGCTGTCATTTTGCCAGTCTTTCATAGTTTGCCTAGATAAGTGGCAGCCCTTACCATCCCTTGGCTAATTTTGAAATGTTAAGCAGGATTATGTTTGGAACTTGCGAAGGACTTCGGCAATAAATACCAGGGATATAAATCTGGCTGAGAAGTTGAAAAATATCCCAGAACAAAGGAGTAACAAACACTTTCCAATTGTTGTCAAGGAAACACAGAGACATATCAACGCTCACTGTGTTTTCTGCAAATACATTTTTATCAATAATTTTGAGACATAAACCATCTGATGACAATAGCCCATTATTCAGATAACTCAGTCCAGGTAGCTCCACATATGAATGAACAACTTGCTCTTTTTAGAGGCATAGAGTAGGCTTCAAAGTCAAAATAAGAAGGGGCCTTGTGCTCAGATTGAAAATACAGAATTCCTGCACTGAAATTCCTTCCAATTAGCAGCAGGACTGTAACTTAGTTTTGACTACTTCCTCAGATAAAAAGTAATGGAGAAAAACAACCATATCACTTTGAGGGGTGGGTGGATTTGAAGTAACAGAATTTATTTATTTTTATTTATTTGTTTATTTGTCAAACACATATAAGATAACAGTTATAAGTATAAATATGGTTATGAATACAGGATAAGGATATGAATAAATGGGGACAGTAGGACAGGGATGGTAGGCACGTTGATGCACTTATGCACGCCCCTTACAGACCTTTTAGGAATGGGGTGAGGTCAACAGTAGACAGTCTAAGATTAAAGTTTTGGGGGTTTGGGGATGAAACCACAGTCAGGTAGTGCATTCCAGACATTGACCACTGTTGCTGAAGTCATATTTTCTGCAATCGAGTTTGGAGCAGTTTACCTTAAGTTTGTATTTATTGTGTGCTCGTATATTATTGCAGTTGAAGCTGAAGTAGTCATTGACAGGTAAGACATTGTAGCAGATAATTTTGTGTACTACACTTAGGTCAGACCGAAAGTGGCATAGTTCTAAATTGTCTAATCCAAAATTTCAAGCCTGGTGGCATAACGTATTTTGTTGAGAGCAGAGGAGTGGAGTGCTCTTCTCGTGAAATACCTCTGGACTCGCTCAATTGTATTAATGTCCAATATACAATGGAGGTTCCAGGCAAATAAGCTGTATTTGAGAATTGGTCCAGCAAAGGTTTTTATGCCCTAGTTTGCAGTACAATATTACTGGAGAAGAAGCTTCGCAAGATTAGATTAACAACTCTTAATGCCTTTTTGGCAATGTTGTTGCAGTGAGCTCTGGAATAACAGAATAACAAAATAATGTTATTATAATATAAATATATAAATATCTAGAATAACGTAGTTGGAAGGGACCTTGGAGATCTAACTTCTATACCATTTCAGACAAGCGTCTGTCTTAAAAACCTCCAATAACGGAGCATCCAAGAACAAATGTTTGTATATTTGTGAGGGATATGAAAACATCTATTTCTTTTTCTCTCCATCTCCCATTCTCCATCCCCATTGGAAACATAAACCTCTATGTTCCTGAACTACAAATCAACAATGGGTTGCCATAGGCCAAAGAGCATTTAGAAACATAGCCTGTACAATTGAAAACAGATCTCACATCCTATTTTCTTAGCCTCCCCTAGAAATGCTAAGGAACCATGGATATTCTACATGAAAAATCACATATTCTATTACTAAATTATCATTAAGCTTCAAAACTTATTCTGGATAAGGAATTCTTGAAGGTATCAGACTTTCTCCTATTCTCAGCGACATTCCTCGGATATGAGAAGATTCAACTGAAATCACAATTTACCTGAAAATACAGTGTGCTTATTTTCCTGGTTTTCTAAATATAATTCCAAACCTGCACAAGTCAGTCTTCATGAATGTCAAAATCAAGAAAGGTCTAAAGGAGAAAGCCCAAAATGAAGTCATCATGAACAGGAGCCGTGGTGCAGTGGTTAGAATGAAGTACTGCAGGGTAACTCACTCCTCATTGACAGGAGTGCCAACTCAAGTTTGACAGTCTTCCATTCTTCCGAGGTTGGTAAAATGAGGACCCAGATTGTTGGGAGCAATATGCTAACTCTGTAAACCACTTAGAGAGGGCTGTAAAAGCACTATGAGGCGATATATAAGTCTAAGGGCTATTGCTAGTGCCATTGTTAAATTCATGATTTAAAATTGATGCTATATATGTCTCCGCGGGTTTTATCCTGCTACTTGTGCCCCAACATTAGGGGGCGGTGCTCATCTCTGTTTCTTTAGCCAAAGAGCCAGTGTTGTCCAGACACGTTTCCGTGGTCATGTAACCAGCATGACATTATGCAGCAGCACAAAGCGTACAGTGAAACACAGAATGCTGTTGCCTCTCCAGATGTACATGCAGTACATGCAGTACCTATTCATCTTCTTGTATTTGCATGCTTTCGAACTGCTAGGTTGGCAGGAACAGGGATAAGTACATATATGTAATTTAATTTTGTCTTCCATAAATTCAGTTATAACCCATTTAATACAAAACTCTATGACTTACATTATAATCCTTCCCCCATTTAAAATCAGAATTTTTCATTAGAGTTTTCTCCCATGTACACCATGTACACAAAGTCACATACACACACACTCACAGAGAGAGGGGAGGAGGGCTCTGACCCCATCTCATACATTGGTTACTCTCTTGGCAATTTGCATAAAGGTATGCATGCTGGGTGTTTGAGGAGCATGGAAATGAGATGGGTAAATGAAAGCCATTTTTCTGCAGATTTACATTAATTGATGCATTTTGCAGAATAATTATTCAAATGATTTAACTTCTTTAAAAATTAACATGTGATATTTTCTCCTTAAAATGCATTTAAAACATTTTAAAAGAAATCCAACAGCAATTACGTTCGATGTGTTTTTTTAAAAAATACTCTTATCAGTAAAATACAGTAAAAATATGAATGTTGAAAAGCAAAGTGCTTTAGGCAAAGTAAGAAACAGAACATAAAAGCAACATAAGGAAATAGTTTCAACAGAACATTTTCCCTTCCATTGTTCCCAATCATTTACTACTCAAATGTTTGTACTTTTCTTTGAAGATTAGAGATTATTAATTCTAATCTATTTAAATCATTTTCCTCTGTTATTTTATTTACCCTATGGACTCCTTTTCTTAGAAGCTGTATTCTAAATGTTTAAGTTTGTCCCGCTTTTCTGTATATAGGGGGACCATTCCTGCTTGAATTTAGTTATCTGCATTTCTCCAATTTGGGTCTTCCATTGTATTATTCGCAAGTTTTCAATGTTGTACAACATCCAATTAGTTCTCGTTACTGACACCCTGTAAATTGTCATATTTTTCATTTTTTACTCTCTGAAATTATTACTAATATGAATGTTTGTTGTTTCAGTTTAAATTTTATTTTTAATGTATTTAATATATTTTGGTTTATTTCTTTTACCAAAAAAAATGGGGGGGACAGGAGTTTACAACACTGTCACATATGTGGAATGTTCCTTCTTTATTATGATGTTTCCAGCATTTGTTATTGTATGATTTGTCTGTCTTAGTAACCACTGAAATCACTATAGCTTGGAGTAAATTTTATATTTTTCCATAACTCTTCCCATTTTCCATCTTAATTACTTCTTTGAAATTTTGCATCCTTTTTTTCTGTACAGTTTTTCATTGTTCTATAATGTTTCACATCATTAATTGGTTACAGGAGGTGTGACAAGTACTAAGAAGAACAAGTCTCAAACAAATCATGTGGGTTACCATATGGTTTGTTTTGGCCAGGATTAACTTTATATCTGTTTCTTTTCCTAGGTCAGCAACCTTCCCAGCATTGCCAACTTCCTGAACACCCTCTGTAGTAATCCCCCTCCTTTTGCAGCGATCTTCCCAGCATGGCCATTGGCCAACTTCCTGTCCATTCTCTCCCTCTTCTTATCACAATGCATCAAGTACTAAACAAACATTACTACTGGGATAACATTTTTGTGGCAAAATGCGTCAAGTACCAAACTTAATGAGTTTGAAGCAGTCAAATACCAAGGTACCATTGTATCTCTGATTTATATTTCAACAAAAAATTATAGTTGGCTCCCAGTAAATCATCTTAATTTTCCAGAAGGGTTTCAAATTCTATCATCTCTCTTAAGTTTCCTCTTTCTTTCTTAAAATAGAATTTTCTTCTTCCAGTAATTTATAAAGATATTAACCATAGTAAGTTCCTACCTTCACTGAAGTAGATAAAGGTATGTCTCCTGCCAAGAAAATATCTTTCATTGGGTAAATATTGTCATAACTTTAATCTTTCTTAATCTGAAAATATCATATTGTCATGTGATTAAATTTATCTTGATATAATTGTATTTACAATAAGAAATATTCCCTAGTTATGCTAGTGATGAAATTCTCAGAAGGTCCCAAATTTTTAACAGACTTTATTCTATAATATCCTCCTTTTATCAGCGCTGAAGAAGCTTCTTGGATGAGAATCAAAATGTCTTCAAAGAAAAACCAGAAAGTCCAGTTGCCTTTTGAAAAAAGCACTTTTGGGATGTCCTTTTATTTTTATTTATTTATATATTTGCTTCTTTGTACCATAACACCACTGCTAATGATGTGACCTGACCTGATGATATTACTGACTAGGTATCATCATCAGTGCTGATGATGAGCATCATGATATTACTTAGTCAGGTAACAAAACATCTTCAAGGACAATCAAGCTCATAATGCACCAAGGACTCCAGGGAAACTTTAATTCTTTGCTGTCCTGGAGACCTCACTGAAGCTACTGGTAGTCATCATTTAGCAATTACAATTGGGACCAGAAACTTAGTCATTAAGGAAAATGGCTGCTAAGTAAAACTGTGACTATGTTTACAATCTCACTTTAACATTCCTTTGCTTTACAGAACTGTAAAGATGATAAATACAAGAATTGCAAATTTGCTTTTTCATCGCCATTATAGGTGCAAACATAGCTAAATGAGGATTACCAGTATAGTACTAAGGCCTTAAAAATGTATTCTAGTTTGAGTTAGGCCTAACAAGCCCCAATATTTATCTTATGTCTTTAAAGATATTTTTTGTCTATTTAACAAATATTGGTCAAGGAATTCTAAGCAATGGTGTGATTTGGGTGGTAACTTGTATAGTCCGATGTGATGTTTTTTCTGATAGAATATTATTTTCAAATAAAAGCTAAACACACAAGCAATAAAAAAAGCAGAAAGCATATGATAATACAATAGGACAGATTCTCTGAAAATAGTCAAACTCTTGTTAATTTTAGTGAGTACTTAACTTGGTTTAGTTCCTAGGAACAATAATGAAAGATTCAATATAAGGGCATGCTTCTCCAGGAAAGATCTCAAAAATCAATTAGATTTTAAAGGGGAAACAGTCCAGTTGCTGAGATTTCTTATCTTATCCTCTTTCAATCAATCTTGCTTAAAAATAATTTGGCTTTCTTTCAAAGTATGGGCAAGGAACTTAATGGTTTGATATTTGTTTAAATTAATGTCATATTTTTCTTATCTCCACCTCCTTTTCCTTCTATCCCTCCAAACACATCCCAGCATTATAACTCTGAATACTGGATAAATTTGGAAGTTATCCTAAACGATATATCTGTATTTACCCTCAGTCTATAGTGGTATTACTAGGAGATTTTAATGCTAGGTTGGGTCCTTCTATGTATGAGTTCACCCAGAAGAAAGGAGTTCCAGGGGAGTTTTTCGATATAACCTGTTTTAGAATGTTGAAGTCTCCTCTGGAACAATATTAGGCAAAGATAATCAAGTCCCAGCAATATTATGTCATTTATTTACTCTGTTAGTAATTATAGGAGTTGGTGCTCATCTCCATTTCAATGAACCAGCACCATCTGAAGACATTTCCACGGTCATGTAGACAGCATGATGTCATGGAGTACTGTTACCTTCCCATTGAAGTGGTACCTATTTATCTACTCACATTTGCATGCTTTCAGGTTGCTAGGTTGGCAGGAGCTGGAGTGAGGATGAGAACTCACCTTGTCACATGACGTGCTGGTCTCGAACACTGAGATACCGTACCGCCCACTATGTCATTTATATCCTATCCATATATCCACATTCTATCAGTATCTATATGTCTTTCCTATTTGGATATCCATCTTAAATCAACTTCATAATACACAGGTTGGTTTGAGATTTTTTTGGGTGGGGGGTTGGGAATGCCAACCACTGCCCTTAAAAATAGTTTTAAAAAGTCATTCATAATAAAGCTCTCTAAAAGGCTAGGTTAAAAAAATGTTTTCAGATGCATCCTAAAACAAGAAGTTGGTAGCTAATATCAACTCCAGTGACAAGCTATCATGTAGTCCTCACTCCATTAAAGAAAAAACATAACTGCTGATATTAAATGTTGATATGGTGGCAGGATTTGCAAAAGTTGCCCTGCTGAAGATCTAGGAATAATTTGGATGTACATATAGACAAAGGCTGTTCTGAAAGTAAAGTGGTTCCAAGCATTGTAAACCTTTATTATATACCCTGAATGCTAACTCAAATTCCAACTAAAGCTGGAAGCAGTGCATTGTTTCAACAGTTGTTTTTGTTTCATGGTGATATTGTATCTCCTAGAAGCGTCATTCTGAGTCTGACCAACAGCAGTTTCTGATCAATTTTCAAATGTTCCTCATGATGGATGTGCTGCGGTTATCTAGTCCTGAAGTTATCATTCCAGCATTACTAATGCCAACTCTTTCTTTTCTAGCAATGTGCGCAACTGATTTACCAGCCAAAAGTAACAAAAGGCTTCTCTTGATATTAATATAATACACCTATCTTGTATAGATACATATCTGATCCAGGAGGTGTCCCAAGTTAAGAGTCTGATCCATTAAGAAAATTGTAACTCTATCCTGATTGAGTATATCTTGCAAATCATGAATTCCAGCCTCCAGAATGTATCATTAACTCCAGATTTAAATTCAGTTTGTTCCCCAGGTAACCTTTTACAGCTGAGAAACCTGCAGAGGCTCGAGAGAGATCTAACTTTGAACTCTGAGGAAAGATGTGTGACTATTGATTGCTATTAATTCTGAAAAACCCGCAATATTCTTGGTAATTGTCTTGAATAAAGATAGAACTTTGAAAGGTTTGTTCCACAAGACATTTTCCAAGAGGCTAAGCAGAATTCTTTTTCTGTTGTCCTTTGACAGAATCTAGAGAACTGGAGTATGCCTCTCTCATCTTTCTTCTTATTTGACCACATCAAGGTGGCCATAATTGTGTCTTTTGAACCATTTCCTGTGATAACTATCTTAAATTTCTTTTTTTTTCCTACTTTGCTTTGAAATCATCATTCTACATAACCATTTTATTGATTTAAGTATATATAATATTAAATATGTACTTTTCTAAACTAAATCAAGGAGATTTAACAGAAGGAAAGAAAACAAGAACCAGATCAAATATTTTTTGGCAAAAATATACAGGTATTTTTAAAAAAAACAATGGGTGGCATTGACATGATTCTTCCTTTGTAACGCAGGTCCCAAACCGAAGTGTACAACTGGAGTATCTTCCTAAAGAAATTTTGAGACATGGAACTCATTTCAATCCAAGCATTAGGGCTTCTAGACAATAAACAATATGAAACACTTCTTTTTTTAAAGTCTAACAGTAATTTACATATGATTCCATGGCAGATTTAAATGGAAGTGTCAAAATGTCTATAATGGTTTCATCATGCAAATTCCATGACTTACCTATTTACAGAAGATTTGGGATGCGAGGATGTAATGGCAGTGTTTCATTAAAATGTCACCACACGTCATCATTTTGAAAGTTTAGAATGCTATATAGAAAGCCAATACATAATCTTATATTGATTAGTAATTTAAGATATAGTCTTCCCACCACTACAACTCCGTGCAACAAATTGAGCTGTATAGAGGCAGAGAGAAGAGCCATAAGGGACAATACTAGAGCTGCTACCAAGGCAGATAACAGGACTATGAGTCTTGAGCTAGAATGTAAAATGAGTAATCCGAAAGGTGCTTTTTTCAAAAGGCAAATGGTCTTTGTTTTTCCTTGAAAACATTTCACTTCTCATCCAAGAAGCTTCTTCAGTTCTCAAGCTTCTTGGATGAGAAGAGAAACATCTTCAAGGCAAAACAAAGTCCACTTGCCTTTTGAAAAAAGCACCTTTGGGAAAACCATGACATGGATGACTGAGAATTTCTATAGACCTAAGATGAGTAAACATGTCAGACAAGCCCTTGCCCGGTTCATAAGAAAATAAAGGGAGGGTAGGGAAAATACATTCATATTTGCAAGATCCTATTACTATAGCTTTACAATAAAGGTAGTATTTCCTACTACTTGACATTGGTTTCCTAATCTGATCTAGCTTGAAAGGTTGACAGGTTGAGATAAATGATCAATCCAAGATCACCCCACTGAAGTCCATAATCAAGTTAACAGTGAAATTTACCTAGTCTCTCTCTGGTTCTAGTCCAACGTTTTAACTATTACAGGACTGATGGGAAGAAGCTATAAACTAAAAGAACCATTAACCCAGATGCAATTTATCTGTTTGGAAATGGCCCAAAGTGAATTTGTTTTCCTTATATTCAATTGCAGTTGAATATGACTGAGAGCTTTATGTTTCTTCAAAGATCAAAAACAGAAAAAGAATCATTCCCTTCCCTCCAATTTTCACCGCACTTGGGTGTGATTTTTTTTCCCAAGTCTATCTCATTAGTTTTATCTTAGTGGCAAGGTTACCTACACATAGATGCACAGAAGCCAAGCAGTTTGTTTGCAAGCAGTATTAATAACTTGCACATATAATACCATCTTGCTACTCCTAAGGGAGTGATCAGTCTAGAATCCAATTGCTTTACTATATATGTTGTTATGGAGAAACTGCAGTAATTAAGTCCTGACACCTAAGGGACAAGGGTGACCAGCTAGCAGACTTACACCAAGGATAAAAAGGAAAGTAAGGAAGGATCCCAATTCTATCTTATTTAGGGACTTTTTTTTTATTTGCTTAAAAGGTTTTTCTGAAAAACAGAAGTGTGGTATTTCTCAATGCAATTAGTTATGTACTTGAAAGGTCAATAATTTAAATCTAAAAATACCCAATTTACAATCTTAACTCACATAAGAAACTATAGCTCTTATGCCTTCAGTAACTTGCTTGCTTTGGAGAAATTTAAATTCAATTTAAATGCCAATAGTTCTCCACCTGTCTATGTGTTTTTATCATTGCTGCTATTATTTATGTTTGTTTTGCACTAAATTCAATACTCTGGAAATGGAATGTCTCAGGATGTCCCATTCAGACTTGCTTGTCCTGTGAAAAAAGAGAAAAACAAAGCTAAATTGTATTTCTTCCTTTAAAAGAAGCAGCGGCTACAGTTCAGGATTCCACTACCTATTATCCCACATCAATCCATGTAAAATAAAGCAAAGTCTAAACAAGTAGACCTACACTTCATCATTGGATGATTTGTGTATAAGGTTTTAATTTGGTCATAGACATACTACAACAATTATACACCTGTCATATGCAATTATTGCAGAGAATCAATTTGGCATAATGGTTAAAATGTTGGCCTGGAAACCAGGAGACCATGAGTTCTAGTCCCACCTTAGGCAGGAAGGCTGGGTGACTTTGAGGCAGTCACTCTCAGCCCAACCCATCTCATAAGGTTGTTGCCATGGAGAAAATAGAGAGTGGAAAGAGGATTAGATATGTTTGCCGCTTTCAGTCATTTAAAAAAGTAATAAGGACAGTAAAATAATTAAAATAATAAAATAAATGATACATTATTCATTCCAAAAACTCCGTCAACATATTATTCTTGGGTATTCTGAAATAATCAGTGACAAAAGGAAGAATTATGCATTTCTAGATTAGCATGAGGCTGGTACATAATTTGAAACGCAAGGATCTGTTCATGTGCTCCAAGTTTTAGAATCTTGTCTTACTAAACTTTAGGTCCCTTTTGGGTCAGATTGTCTTGCTTAGCAACAGAAAATTTAGGCTCAATTGTGGTCATAAGATCGAGGACTATCTGTAATCTGAGGCCCAAACTGAAGCTGAAGTCTACGGGTTTATGGGTTTCCCATCCTTTTTAAGCAATTGTACTGTGATTCTTGATTCTACCTACACCGATCATCCTTTCTGTCTGCCCTTTGCCTACCATTATTACAGTTATTATGATCCAATAAAAGGCTTTCTGCTCTGCTTGATCCATCCTTGCTTAGCCATGGGAAAGCTTAATGCGCTTCCATAGGACATGCTAGGGCACCAGAAGCAATGCAACCTTTTGACATTACCCATATTTATTTCCAGCTGGATAAGCCATATTATGAAATTATGAGGGTGTCTGGGCAATGCATCCCTCTCCCCAAGAGCCTTCCTTTCCACTTCCTCCCAACAGAGACTCAGAGGAATATTAAAAGAATATACTAATTTACTTTTACTGCTTATGTAGCAAAACTAAGTGTGTGGCAAATGGCCCTGTCAGTCTTAAGAACCACATTAATGCTTGATACTTAGCTGCCCTTTTAATAGTCCAGTGGTATCTAATTAGTAGAGGAAGTGTTTCTTCTAAAGTTAAGCTGCTCACGTATTGTGGAAAAGGTTATTTCAGACATAAGGAATGGTAACTGATATTAAACCCAGTATTTGTATATTAATTGCACCTATTTTCTCACATGCCGATTAAATACTATTCTTCGTATATGGTAAATATTGTAAAGTAAAATCTGTGAAGTATTATTTTACTCCTTTTTTAAAATGTAATAATGGTCATTACGCTTATTAGGCAATATAATAATTACCCCTGACTTCGGAGCATGAATCGGGAACAAGATAGCTGCATTCTCCCACTCTTCAGTGGGAAGAAAACATAAAACGTCTTACAGAGCCTCCAACTGTTTTGCTTTTCATCAGAATGGGATGAAAATGAAAGGAATGTTAGAATGTTATATGGAGATAAAGCAGGTTAGGTTTTATATGAATCAATGCAGGTTGTTTCATGTTGAAAAGCAATTTTGTGTATTAATTTACTAATCTTTTTTTATAGCTGCTCTTCTTGTTGTTAGTTGAAAAGTTATGTCCAATCCATTGTGACCCCATGGACAATGTTCCTCCAGGCCTCCCCATCCTCTACCACCCCCTGGAGTCCATGTAAGCTCATGCTGACTGCTTCAGTGACTCCATCCAGCCACTTCATTCTCTGCCATCCCTTTCTTCTTTTGCCTCAATTGTTCCCAGCATTAGGCTCTTCTCCAGTGAGTCCTTCCTTCTCAATAGGTAGCCAAAGTATTTGAGATTCATCTTCAGGATCTGGCTTTCTATAGAGCAATCAGGGTTAATCTCCTCTAGACTGACTGATTTGTTCGCCTTGCAGTCAAAGGGACTCGCAGGAGTCTTCTCCAGCACCATAGCTCAAAGGCCTCAATTCTTTGGTGCTCAGCCTTCCTTATGGTGCTCTTCTTACAACATTTGGGGGGGAAGGTTGTTTGTTTGTTTGTTTGTTTGTTTGGGGTTTTTTTGTTCTTCTTACAACAAACAATTCTGAGTGGTGCACAACAATCAGATAAAAATCACAAATAACATACAGGTCGTCCTTGACTTACAACTGTAACCGAGTCTTGGAATTATACTTGTAAATTTTGCCAGTTATTAAGGGGGTCTGTCAGTGTTCCAAGTAATGCACCCATTGAAAGCAGAACTCTGAGGCAGGTTTATTCCTCAATGAACAATTTATTGGATACATCATATTGGTACAACTGGTGAAAACCGACTCTGAAAGTTCCCACGGTTTTCACCTAGTCAAAAAGTGAATGTTCTCCCTTTTCCCTCCCTCCCCAGGCATCAGTCACATTGTCCAACAGAAGCAGCAGCTGGCTGCACAGTTACTCTGCTCCTTCTCTTCCCCGCCATCTGTTTAAATGTCCTTGGTTCCCACAGGAAAACTTTTCATTTTGACTACAAAACCCCAGCTATTCCTCCCCCCCTTCCCTCTCTTATGGCAACCTGAAACCATAAAAATGGCCTTAGCCAGGTTCGCTTCAGGGTTGACAGAGTCACCATGTGACTGTGCCCAATGTTACAACCTTTTTTCGTTAAGCAAAAGTGATAGTCAACCCAATTTTCAGCAAAAAAAAAAAAAATACATAAACTGCAGGCATGTGACTGTGGGACAGTGCAAAAAGCCATAAATATGGGCTGGTTGCTGAGCATCCAAAATGCGATGACCTCACTGTGGTGGGACATTGGGTCTTATAGATTTGCCCCGCTTTAGCTAGCGCTTTCTTGACATTCCCTCCCATTGGTGGGAGTTGCCTATGGCAACTCAAGAGGAGACCAGGGATGCTTTGTGAGTTGACATGTGGTTTTGCTCCAGGCTCTCAGAAGTTGAAACCCAGCCATCCTCTCTGCCACCTATCTTAGCAAGGGGAAATTGGACACTAGATAAGCAAATCCAAGCAAGAACAGTTGCCAAATTGTGAGAATATTCTTCATGAGGCCCTGTAGATAGTCCCATGATTTGTCACTCCCAAAGAGGTCAACATGAACAGGGCGGCTATTTGATCCAGGCTAACCATTTTAAGCCCTTTACTGACATTTTCTAAATTACTAACACATGCACACATACATGTCCACATACATGCACACCTGTCACCTATCATAAACAAAGCCAGGTGCAAGTGAATATAATGCTTATAAGGTCCAGGAAAAAAGACTCACACAATATGTCCCTGATGCAGACATTAAAAAGGCATTCCCACCGTCTTCTCACTAGGATTTTTAAAGGTCATATTAAATGCTAGTTGGAACTTATTTGATGTTAATATCCACTCTGCCGTGCATTTAACAAAATACCCATATTTACTCCCAGCAGAATCCAAGGCAGAATTATTTTGTCATCCTAATGAAGAATGATAAAATATACCGTAATTTTCAGAATATAAGTCGCACCGGAGTATAACCTTAGTTTTTGGGGAGGAAAATAAGAAAAAAGCTGATTGGCAAGTGGATCGGCCTCCTGGAATACCCCTAATCAGCTGTTCCCAGAGGTGAATTTTAGCAACAGGTTCCTTGGTTGTGAGCTCTGTGCCTTGCTTTTTTTTTTCTCTCTCTCTCTTTTTTCCCTGCCTCTGAAAGCCTCCGAAACAGCTTCATAAAAAAAGCCTCTGAAGCTCTGTTTGGGGGCTTTTTTTCTGAAGCTTCATTTCTGATGCTTTTTTTCAGCCTCTGAAACTTCTGTTTGAGAAGCTAGACGGGGCTACATTCGGAATATAAGAAGCACCCAGATTTTCACTCTCTTTTTGGGGGGGGAATAGGTGCGTCTTATACTCCAAAAAATACAGTATATTAATTTAGAGTTGCTGAACATGCTGACTCTCAAGTATTCTACAGTATTTGACTGTAAAAAAAATGTCTAGCCTTCAGTGTACAGCCATGATCTATAGAGGTAATCCTCGACATTTGACCACAATTGAGTCCAAAATTCCTGTTGCTAAGTGAGACAGTTTTTAAGTGAGTTTTGCTCCATTTTACAACCTTTCTTGCCACTGTTGTTAAGCGAATCACTATAATGGTTAAGTTAGTAACATGGTTGTTAAATGAATCTTGATTCACCCTTGACTTTGCTTGTCAGAAGGTCTCAAGAGGTGATCACATGACCCCAAGACACTGCAACCGTCATAAATATGGATCAAGTTCAGAGGTGGGTTTCAGCAGGTTCTGACCAATTCTAGAGAACTGGTAGCGGAAATTTTGAGTAGTTCGGAGAACCGGTAGTAAAAATTCTGACTGGCCCCGCCCCCATCTATTCTCTGCCTCCCAAGTCCCAGCTGATCGGGAGGAAATGGGGATTTTGCAGTAACCTTCCCCTGGATTGCGGAGGGAATGGAGATTTTACAGTAGCCTTCCCCTGCCATGCCCACCAAGCCACACCCACCGAACTGGTAGTAAAAAATTTTAAACCCACCACTAATCAAGTTGCCAACCATCTGAATTTTGATCATAGGGGATGCCGCAACAGTCACACATGTGAAAAATGACCATAGGTCACTTTTTTCAATGCCGCTGTAACTTTGAACAGTCATTAAATGAACTGTAGTAAGTCAAGGACTGCACATTTCAGTATACATGTAATATTTCCACAAATAGCACACCATAACATATTAGAGTCCAAAGAGAAACATGGAGTCATTCATTTTTCATACGTCCATATCAATAAATAGAACTACACAAAAGAAGCAAAATATATTTTCCTTTGGTAATAAATTACAGAAATGGAAGGTATTATGCTCCTGCACATATTCCTATAAAACTCTGGGGAAATAGGCATTGCTCTATTTTTTTTTGTTTGTTTGTTTGTTTTTTTGTTCCACTACCTCTGTGTTGATGTGTGCGTATGTGAATTGACAAAAAGAGAGAATGAGAAATGAATGAATTGGCAGAACAGAGATATATAATATTAGCTGTGATACATTTTTAGTCTTCCAATTCTGTTTGCTTTAGTTCATCTCTAATGGAAAATAAGACACGAAAAATAAATCAAAGGTGGAAGCTTAACAAATCATAATTCTCCATTTGGAATATGGGCCCTTTCCAGAAATATGAAATGATTTTGATTAGCTTTAACAAATATCAGAGGCTTAATCCTGATAGCTGCCCAAAATGACATTGATAGCACTAAATGGTAATCAGTTTGTAAATACATTTTCACTTCAGTGCAAATTAATTAATTTTTCAGTGTACATTTTCTAAACAGGTCAAGTTGCAGCATAACAATGTATAGGTCGTTGCTGAATCCTACTGAATGGGTGGCTTTTCGTGTGAAAATACCTCGTGGAAATGAAATGTAGGAGGAAAGAGATCATTTTTCTCCTGTTTGACACAAAGGCCTTGCAAGCGGAAGGGGGGGGAAACAGCGTATAAATATTAAACAATTCCCTTATTTGTTGCTTTAGAAGACTGGCAGCCATATTTGATGCATTAGGTAGACCACTGACAGCCCTGCAGCAAAAGAAGGTTGAGGCAAAAGAACGATCTTCACCCTACTCACTATGCATTTATAGCGCCTCTTGCAAGTAATAGACAGTAATGGAAAGTTGCACCATTCATTAGGGTAAAATGTGTGCTACAGATGGGATACCATGGTGACCTTTTTCAATGGTTTTTGGTGCATTTCTTGCATGATATATTAAGTCAACACAAGAACATAAACTATAGCTCAGACCTGGTTGTCTTTATCCCTAACATTAAATCTTTCAGCTTTAGACCTACTGCTGTGAGGCACACTTATTTTCACTGTTCAGCAAGAATTCAGTCCTATAAAGCCACAGACATAAATCTGGGTTGGGCTTCCATAATAATAACTCTCCATCCAATGTGCCCAGCAGATTCCATGAATGCTTCTCTAACCCTGATGGTAATTCAAGCCAGATCTTTGCCTACCTTCCATTTACCTGGCCCTGTACTGTCACAACAGGATACATTAGCTTTTTTTCTTTTTCATTTCTTTTTTCTTTTCTTTCCATGACGGTGTTGTAGCTACAAATGTATCCCTTTTTGGACCCCATCCCAAGTGTCAGAAACTTGAGCACACCACATGTGTTTTTCACAAGGTTTGTGATGGACAGGTGTCATTTATGGTTGAACTGAGTTCTGAAATGCCTAAATCATATTTCCAGAAATTTAGAAACATATCTATTCAAAGAACAGAAAAAATATATATGCACCTTCTATTGAAAATCTATCTATGGCTAATATAAAGACGAAAAGGGAAAATTCAAAAACTTTTTGCACTAAAAATATTGCAGATATGACTGCATGGAGCAGCATCCCATTGATTGTTTTTTTCTGGAGGTAGATTGATGCTTTATTTATGAGGCAAATATACAAAGGAAGGAAAGTAGATTTATATGCTCTGATTGAAAAGAGGCTGATACATACCAGCAACAATTTTACTACTGTTAGGGCTGTGGCCACTTCAAAACAATAACTTGTAAGAATCCTTTGGACTTCTGCACACAGTGTAATACAGCAATATTACTGTTTTTGAGCTTCTATGTATGTTTGGAGGGGGGAATACCATTGTTTAAGAAGTCAAGTTATTAAATTTAATTGCTATTCTTAAAGTACAAATCTCCTTTTTAAGTTTCCAAAAAAGACAAAATGCCTTAATGAATAGCACCTGTCCTAGGTGCTTAGGAAGGACTTGATGGGTGGATAAAAATGCCAAACCCAGTCTAAACATCTGGCTGACTGTGTGACTAACTATAATAATACTAATAAAAAAATAGCAGCCATACCGCCAGTATCTACTGTTTGAGCCTTTAGAAATTAAGAAGACATCTGCTTAGAAAATTGGATGTTTGAGAAGAGATGGAACACAAATCTTTCCAAATTTATCCAGGTGTGCTATTTGCAAATAATATTTTAGGCCTCAGTCCAGTGGAGTTTTAGACAACTAAAACTGCAAGGGAAGAAGGAAGAACAGGAGCTGAAAAGGAAAACCTCAACTATCATTATACTATATTAATAGTGCCTAAAGGCCAGAGAGAAAAACTTCTCCACAAAGCAATTTTGCTCCCATTTTGCCTCCAAAATCATATATTCATTCTCCTGCCCGTTGTGAAAAACTACAGGAGACAAACAGCTGGGATTCTTCATCATTCAATCTATATTCAGCACATTAAAAGCTCCACGTATCTCAGAGTGGATGCTGAAAGTTTTAATCACTGTCACTTCTCCTTGGTGTGTATCTGGAGCATACTGTGGAGACTTTAATAAATATTTTATGGATCTCTTCAGAAGCTTATCATTTTCACCCCTGAAATGCCCATCGGCAAGTGTTTTATTATGCCTCCCTTTATTAAAGAGACCTACCGACAGGTGCACTAAACATCTTAGAAAAAGGAAATTCAGCTGGTGCATTTTTTAATAAAGTAATGTAAGTGAAAAGAGCATCATCAAAGTGTGATTTAAATAACATTTAGGGGCCACAAATACATTTTCTTAATTAGATTGGCATAAGAATGTAAGAAATTGCTTTATTCTGAGTCAAGACCATCAATCTCAATATTGTTAACAGCAAGCGGCAGCAGTGCTCTAGACTTTTACACAGAATTTTCTAAGAAGTTTCCAAGGAATAGGTCAAATTACTCATTGCCCTTCTACTAAGAGGTAAATAAAAATGTATTTTCATGGAGTTTAATCTCTGTTTATTTTCACCAATGTGTTTATATAAAATGGAAAGTACAGTGGTGTACTTTCTAACCCACTTGAGGAAATAGTTTGCATTGTACAACTCTTCTCACCATCAAGTACGTTGCCCTGTTAAGTATTTTGCCTCCAAAGTGGTGCAAAAACAAAGCACTCATTTTCAGCCATTCTACCTTGGAAATTTCTGGCAAATAGATGGGGAAGAAATGGAGGTAGTGACAGATTTTAATTTCCTGGGCTCCAAGATCACTGCAGACTGCAGCCAAGAAATTAAAAGACGCTTGCTCCTGGGGAGGAAAGCTATGGTAAATCTAGACAGCATACTAAAAAGCAGAAACATCACCCTGCCAACAAAAGTGCCTATAGTCAAGGTTATGGTTTTCCCAATTGCAAGGTATGGCTGTAAAAGATGGACCATAAGGAAGGCTGAGCACCAAAGAATCGAGGCCTTTGAACTCTGGTGCTGGAGAAGACTCCTGCGAGTCCTTTGGACTGCAAGGCGATCAAATCGGTCAGTCCTAGAGGAGATCAACCCTGACTGCCCTTTAGAAGGCCAGATCCTGAAGATGAAACTCAAATACTTTGGCCACCTTCCAATTAATGGGCTGAAAAAATGGCATTTGATGTCATGATATTCTACCTAAAGCCGTTTAATTCCGCTTTACCCATCATTTGGCCAAAATATTCTGCATATTTGTATGTAATTTTTTCAGAACAGTAAACTATTAGAACATCAATAAATAAGCAAAAGCCAATAAATTATAAAGCACCATTGAAACTAAATGGAAAGGAAAAATGAGTGGAAGAAACTTCTCAGCTTTAGAAATAACAAAAAAGAAAACTATATATAGTAAGATGTTTGATACAAAGGCCTGCTAACTTTTCAGTCCTTTTGCAGCAGAAAATGAGATTCTTACATTTAGGAGCTGTCAGGATAAGATGTTTACCAGATTGTTTCAGAACTGTGAAATGTTGGAATATATCTTCCTCTCAGAAGGGACACAGTGGCTCAGTGGCTAAGATGCTGAGCTTGTTGATCCAAAGGTCGGTAGTTCAGCGGTTCGAATCCCTAGTGTCGCGTAATGGGGTGAGCTCCCATTATTTGTCCCAGCTTCTGCCAACCTAGCAGTTCGAAAGCATGTAAAAAATGCAAGTAGAAAAATAGGGACCACCATTGGTGGGAAGGTAACAGCATTCCGTGCACCTTTGGCATTTAGTCATGCCAGCCACATTACCGTGGAGACATCTTTGGACAGCGCTGGTTCTTCGGCTTTGAAATGGAGATGAGCACCGCCCCCTAGAGTCGGGAACGACTAGCACATATGTGCAAGGGAAACCTTTACCTTTTTATCTTCCTATCATGGAGGACTTGACAGAGTAAATGGATAAAAATTATGAACACAGAGAAAAGCTGCAGTATGCTAAATGGTCAACTTCTCTCCTGACCTCAGTTTGCCAGTTTCAGCCAAAACTCATTCAGGAAATCAAATCCATCATGTATTCAGTGACTCAAAAAAGTGAGAGGGAAAAGTCTAGAAATTAAACCCGGAACATAGCTGTACTGATACTATATATAATAACATTGATTTCTGTTCACTGCATTGAATGTTCTGCATGTATGCAGTGTATCTACAATAATGAGCTCTAAAGGTCAATTCCTGAATAAGGGATTAAGTGACTGGACAGCTGCGATTTAGCTCTGAGCCTGCTGTGAAGCCTGGTATCTAACTGTATGTACCTACTACTATAGGAGAAGCAGTGGCAGAGTTAAAAGGGGGATCAGCCAAGAATCCTTATATAGCCATAAGTGAACTAAGTCAAACCACTATGAATTCTATTGACCTTTATTTAACTCCAAGCATAACCATTAATTGAGAATATTACTGTGCATAAGCTGTTTACCAATAAATCCCGTAAATTGGACCTTCACACATGGACTTGGTCTTTCACACCTGAAAACTACTTACTTACCTGTCTACCTACCTACCTACCTATCAGGAGTCACAATCCTATCCCCCAAAATTATGAGGATAAGACAAAGAAAATCATATTAATTCAATTAATTACCACTGATTAATTGTTATTGATTAGTACTGACTACTTACAACTCCATTAATAAAAGTAATTGATCTATACATCTATCCCAATGATTTGCTTTCTCACACAAAACACACAAAGTACGAGTCCTCACACAAAGCAGCAAATGAATAAATTAAAGAATATGATGTGGATGAGTCTATGGGAGAATAGAAAGAAAGAACAAAGGAATTAAATTTAGCCAGCAAAACTTTGCCCAAGCAAAGACTATTATTTAAGGCAGTGATGGCTAACCCTTTTGCCATCGCGTGCCAAAAGTGGAGGTAGTGGGGGGGATTGTGCATGTGCGTGCCCACACCCATAATTCAATGCGCCCCATCCCCCCACGCATGCATGCGTGACCCCCCTGCTCTCCCCCCGCTTTTGGCACACAATGGCACGGTGGGCCCGGTAGGCCCATTTTTTTGCCCTCCCCAGGCTCCAGACCCTTTCTAGGAGCCTGGGAAAGGTGAAAACAGCCTTCCCCACACCCCCAGAGGCCCTCCGGAGGCCTGGAAACAGCTCATTTCCCAACTTTCAGTGGGCCCAGAAGGCCTGAAAATCAGCTGGCCAGCACGCACATGCGTGCTGGACTGAGGTAGGGCAACGCTCGTGTGCCCACAGATATGGCTCTGTGTGCCACCTGTGGCACCCGTGCCATAGGTTCGCCATCACGGATCTAAGGTATATACATTTGGTTAGCATTTGCAGCTTCCATGCATTGTCTGTTTTCAGTAGCATTTTCTATTCTTCTCTATGAATTCTTCTTCCCCACTCTTCCAAATATACATTAATGGGTAATTTATTTTGGAGACTGGAAATATTCACTCATATAGAAGTGATTTTTTTTTTTTAAATTCTGAGAGTTATACACTATACCACGTGTATGTGTATCCCATTCATCAGGTGATTTTAGAATCAGTTCTTAATTCAAAATGATTTCTCTTATATTTTTCAACTTTATATTTAACTTTATATGTTGTATTCTTGTTTTTTAAATGTTGTTATCCAGCTTGAGTACTCGCTGTAAGAAAAGGACTGGGAATAAATCAAATCAATAAATGTAATAAATTGAAGCCAGTGCTTTTTCTGCAAACTGCTAGGTTTTCTTAAAAAACAAAACTTAAGACTAATGGGAGATGGAGGCTAATGGGTGGAAATACCCATCTGGCCATGGGTATTACTTATTTTGTGTATTATTTTTAAACCTTTGTATGATACCAATTAAACCAAATTATCCCAGGAGAATTATAACACAACGATAGCTCAATGTTCCAAAAATATTAAGATGCCCAATAAAATACAGTCATTTAAATACATAAAACACTAACCAGCTTGATTATTCTCTAAACTCCAATTTATTCAATGAATCAACACATGGATTAATTAAAATGATTTCAAAGCCTAAGAGAATAATTATACATCTTTCTGGGAAAATATGAGCCACTACGAAAGGGCCATCCCAGCACCCAAAGCAGGACCTTAAAATTTTATATATTAGATGTATATCCTGCCACTTCCTGCACAAACTCAACCTTCTCCTCCTGTCCAGAATTTCAGTCCTAAAACATACACTGAGTTAAGAGAGAGTAGATGGCTGGAAATCAATTGAGAGCTACCATAGTTGTTAGGACCCTGTTGGAAATGTCCTCTTATGATGAGCATGGGGTAAATCAGGGGCATTCAGAAACAATAGGCTTACCATGGGTAATTCCAGCAGCGATGGGACCAATGATTCCACTCTGGTTGATGCAGTTCTAGCAAGCCCCAAGGGCTCTTTGATGGCATCCACTGACCAATGCACAGACTCTGACACTTAGCCACCTAGTCCTACTTAGAGGTGTATAAGAAATTAAAGAACAGAGAGCAGAACCAGGGGTGGGCTTCAAAAATTTTAGCAAGGGGTTCCCTGCCCGGTTGCTAGGTGGGTGTAGCCATGGTGGGCGTGACCTAGTTAGCCTCCTGCACCATGGTGGGGGGGGGCATTTTTGTCCTCCTTGGGCTCTGGAAGCTTTCCTCGAACCTCTGGGAGGGCAAAAATGGCCTCCCCAGGCTTCAGAGGCCATCTGGAGGCTGTAAACGGGCCCATTTCTGGTCTTTCCGAACTTCCATTAGGCCCATTTTTCGCCCTGTCCAAGCCTCCAGGTGCACCCTGCACTTACCTGCATCCAAAATGGGCTCCATGGGAACTCCTGGGAGGGGTGAAGTGGGCAGAGCCAGCCAGGAGTGGGATTTGGGGGTTCTCCGAACTGCACAGAATCTTAGCTTAGCTTAGATTCTCCTGAACCCCTGCGAATCTCCAGCAGCCCACTCCTGAGCAGAACTCTGTAGATCTCAGAGCCTTTCCGAAAAACAAATCCACAGTGCTGAATAAACTGCCATGGCTGTGTATTTGATGGAGGCTCAACTTATTTATTGGTCTCTCTGCTTGAGAGCACATGCTGAGAACACATTTTTCAAGCTTCATTTTTATCATTTTTACCTTTCCAAACTCTTGATTCCAGCTCACCATTTCTCCTGGCTTTTTCCTTGGATTCATTGCTTGTTTACTGGATCCCTTGTCTCAATCTATGCCAGGACTGTCACTACATTTACAATTGCCCTCTTAAGATACCGGACACTTTTTCTCCAAAGTTTCTGTCTGAGTATTACCTAACATTGGACTATGGCAGGTATCTACTTGCTTTCTTGTTGGCTGGCAACTAGCCAGCAGTGTCAGCAGAGAAAACTAGGGAAGATTATATAAAACTGGAATATTATTCCGGCACAACACAGTTTCAGCTATTATTCTCACTGCTAAGTTCAAAAGAAATTCAAAGTTAGTTCCATGTATTGCAGAAATATAAAAGAAAACTTACTTAGAATGTTTACTATATTGAAACACCTCTATTGAAATAGGATTTAACTGGCCCCTTAGCTTTAGTTAATGCCATAAAAGACCCACTAATGTCTTTAAACTTTGGAGGTGCTTTAGGTTTAGAATTACCCCCCAAGCTACACATCTGATCATATAGAGGACTATAACTTCTTCTAAAAAAGACTGAACACTACTCAGTTTAAGAAGCTGTTGAACATTAAAAACAATTCTGGTCTACTTATGTGGAACTTTAACCCCTTGGCCCTCATTCAATATAATACAATGACAAAGAACTAATGCAGCATTTCACTGCCTCATCGAGACATGATAGAAAAGAGAGGTCAAGTTGGATGTCATTGTGCATACTGATAATACTGCACTGTAATCCCTGAATGATCTCATTCAACAACTTTATGAACAATAAAATGAAACCACAGGATAAATGCCATCATGTTTAGTTGAAACTCCCAACGTTGGCTTCTGAAGCAGTCATCTATGCATAAGTAGAGCCATTGCAGATCTGATCCATCCACATATAACTCAGGCAAATTTAGCAGAATACCATGATTGATGGTATCCATGCAAGTGTCAACTTTGAAACAACTTTGGCCAAAGCCATATTTACTTTCGCTTCATTTCTTAGTTGCCACTTGTTGGGGGGAGGGGGGAGTTAGGATGGACTGGAATGCGGTGCCTTAATCCACTAGACAAAACATTGACTAGAAGCATGGTGAGAACCAAGGTCATGGCAACAAACATCTGCTGAGACCTAGGGAGAAGCTATTACTGGATTGATTGGTTAACGCGACCCGACACACCTGAGGGGGGTGGGAAGTTTCTATTCTTTTTATTATTCTGAAGCGTGGGAAATACTCAGAGCTAGCTTCATCTTTCTAAGTACCAATACAATGTACTCAATAAAAGGTCTTTCAAGCCTGAATGGAGCTTCCAAGTCCTGATTGAATTGTGTTCATTGCTCGGAACTATGACAGCAATATTGAGAAGTCCTGGAAAATCAGTTCTCCCTTTCTCTCCCTCACCAAACAGCATCCTATGGCAAGCCAGAGGTTACCAAATCCAGTCCTAAAGTTTGAATGAAATAGATTTATTAGCTATGTCCTAATCAGCTACCAGTTACCACCAGTTCTACATCTGATTTTCTGTTCACAGAATTTCTTTTTTCTTTTTCTTTTCAGGAATGGTTTCATTATGACCTTCTTTAATGAGATTAGATTCACTCCTGTGCATAAGAAGAACCAAATTTCTTTATACTATTAAATATAAAAAAGCACGATAGGCACTAAGTTAAACAAACAGATGGTTGGACTCTACTAAGCACTTCATCCATGTCCTTGGATCTAAAGAACAGAAAGCTATTCAAAACCATTTCAATAGGCAGTGCTTTGAACGCTGTTATATACTGAACTGCCAAAACTGCAGAAGCTAAGTCACAACTAATACGATCTCAGCCCAAAGGCTGAAAAGTGATACTGATACGATCAATATTATCCTCAAAGCATCTTGTCAACATGTTATATGAGGTAACTGAGCTTTCTATATGATCTCATGTTGGACCAGATCTCAGAAATCTCCAAACCATTTGGAAAAGCTATACTGAGCGATGCTGAAGGGACTTACGGTTTGAAGAAAAATGCCTCTTTTATTTCTCTGTGTGCCACAGAACAGGTTGGGGAGTAAGCTGTTACTTACTTCCGGACAGATTCCAGATGTATTTGTTTCCAGCAGTTTTTTTAGGTGTCCTTCCACTTTCGTCAATGTCATCAAGTGGCACGTGTATAAAGTATGGTGACAACACCAGGACATGACAAGCCTTATTTTAACTGCTGCCCACAGCTTTGTGGTCAAAGTTTTCATAAAAGGTTCCACCATCTAAGAGGGTCACACCTGACTCTTTGGGACACTATATACAAGAAAACTAAAGGCAATCCACTGTTTGGCATAGGCAAAACAAAAACAAGAATCGACACTGCTAGGCCAGGCTAGATCTGTAGTATTTTGACAGATGATGGGGCGTGAATACTTTTTATAATCCCCTGAAGCTAGAAAACTTGCAAAAATTGGTGTTCCCTAGGAGACAGGAAGCTCACTTTCACACAAAGTTTCCATCTCGGCTTTCTATTTCTTTTGTCCTTCACATGTTTTTTAAAAAGTTTTGTCTTAAGAAAGGCTAGTTTTCTCTTTGCTTTAACAAACACCCACATTTTAAATGCATGCCCATTTTCTCATAACCCAGTCTAGGCTTCTGTTTAAAAAGCACAAGTTTTCCTTTATCCTTGCAAAGAAACAAAAAAGGAAAAAGAAAAAGAAAAAGGCAAAAGTTGGATGGAATGATGACTCATACACAGCAAGGGGAAAAAAAGTATTTAACAATACAGATTTCTTTCTTTAAGTTAGGAAAGTTAGCAGAACAGACATTTTGCCTGCACTTTTTTGTTTCTTTTTAAAGCTTAAAGAAAGCAATATCTACTTTGTTACAAAACAGAAAGCAGGCAATATTTTATATTGCTGCTGTCAATTACGTGATCCTGTGTAACCTTTTTCAGCTATTATATTCTTCAAATCTTTCTGCACAAATATTGCCAACAGAATACAGAAAAAGCTTCAAAGCATCTTGGAAGTATTGGAGATGGGCGACAGCTGGCATTGCTTAGAAACTTAAAATGAGATGACCAGATTTCTAATTTATAAAACTGGGACAGCACATGTCAGGAAAACATCATGAGGGGCTTTGTGAAGCTATACCTCTTCCTGTCATCCTGAACTGAAACTGAACAGAACAGCCTCAAAGTTAGGTAACAAGCTAACACTAAAAGCAGATTGCGTGGTTTGTGTACCTTCACGCATGTCTTAGACGTTCACAAGAACGCACAAATACTTGTGAATGCCTCGGAAATGTATCACAGTGCATCAGAATTATTATTTTTTAAATTATGCATGAGGCTAATATTAAATGCTGGCTGTGGTGACCAAGTTCAACATGATCTTCTATAAAGGTAAAGGTAAAGGTTCTCCTCACATAAATGTGCTAGTCATTCCCAACTCTAGGGGGTGGTGCTCATTTCCGTTTCAAAGCCAAAGACCCAGCACTGTCCGAAGATGTCTCCGTGGTCATGTGGCCGGCATGACTAAATGCCAAAGGAGCATGGAACGCTGTTACCTTTCCATCAAAGATGGTCCCTATTTTTCTACTTGCAGTTTTTACATGCTTTCGAACTGCTAGGTTGGCAGAAGCTGGGACAAGTAACAGGAGCTCACCCCGTTACGCGGCACTAGGGATTCAAACCACTGAACTGCAGACCTTTCAATTGACAAGCTCAGCATCTTAGCCACTGAGCCACCGTGTCCCTCACTTATGACCTTCTATAAAGAAGGGGAAATAAAATAGCTGTACAGTTATGAGGTATGAAATAAATAGAACCCTGATGAGCTGAAGTCACTGTTTCAGGTAGGAGATGGAGAAGAACAGCAAATTTTCAGGGTCAGCCTCACCACTCCATTCACATAGCTCCACAACTTGCTTGCTGACCAGTTTGATGGTACCAGTCGTATCACTTTCTCTGCCTGGCCCAAATGTCCCTTTCTTATGTATCCAAGATCTTCTTTATCACTGTTGGCTAAATCTGCTATACCATCAATTGAATTCTCTTATCCATTAGCAAATCTATAAGAATGGGCCCACTAAGATCAAAGTCAAAAAGAAATATAAATTCATAGCATTACATCTTCCCATTTTCCCCACAATTTTGTAGGTAGATTGAGTTGACAGAAAGAAAAGAAAGCATAGAGTCAGGAAGGAATTTCCACGGATGAGAGTGGATTTGAATCCGGATTTCCCCAAGCCCATCAACTCCTCACTCATTGCACCAAATGTGATTTCAATGTGTTCTGGAGAGGGTCATATAGGAGAAGACATAATCTAAATACAAGCCAGAAACTTTAAGTACTAACCTATTTTATTTTAACATAAATTCTATAGAATGTGCCTAACTGATAGGTTAGATGGAATAAGACTAGGTTAAGGAGTCTTATAAGTAAATGAGAGCATGGTTTAGGGAATGGACAGATTTGCTCAGATAGAATTAGCCAGTGGTCATAAAGAAATCATAGAATGCCCTGGGTTAACTTAAACTGTAGTCAATCTATTATCATATAGATTTTTAGGCCTGAAAAGAAATATGTTGGAGGAATAAGTAGTGATGGAGGAAAGTGAGATGCAGTATGTAGAGTGCAAAGAAAATCTGATTCATGAGAAACCAGTGGTGGGTTTCAAAAATTTTACTACCGGTTCTGTAGGTGTGGCTTAGTGGGCGTGGCTTGGTGAGCATGGCAGGGGAAGGATACTGTAAAATCTCCATTCCCACCACACTCCAGGGGAAGGTTACTGCAAAATCCCCATTTCCTCCCAATCAGCGGGAGGTAGAGAATAGATAGGCGCAGAGCCAGTCAAAGGTGGTATTTACCAGTTCTCCAAACTATTCAAAATTTCTGCTACCGGTTCTCCAGAACTGGACAGAACCTGCTGAAACCCACCTCTGTGAGAAACAGTATTAAAACGTCTTTAAAAATTCAGCTCATCTATTCCACATTCAAATTTATGTTTCTTGTTCTTTACTCCAAACTGCCATTTTGATGGAATGTTCTAACTCAGTCTATATTCCCCTGCCAGCATATATGACATTATTGCGTCCATTGGTAGTGTTGCTAGAACAGATATAAGAACAGAGTTAATTTGCTACTGGCCTTGGTTCCTGTTACTATGTTGTGATTTTTCATTGTTGTTGGTCAGTAATTGCTTTACATTAAGTGACTTGCCTGTAAGCAAGCTGATCTGCACTGATTTGAGAAATGAATGTTAAATCTATTTCTGTGTCTCTTGGCAGAAGGTATATAGATATAGTGGTGCCTGATTATACAAAGTGGTGCCCTCTTTGACTTCCAGGTCCTATATGTCATTGCAAAGTGTGAAGACTTCTAGAGTCTTCTAGAGGGCAATGTTTGTGTGTGTGTGTTTGTTTGTGTGTGTGTTCACATGCATGAGTATACTGTATTTTTTGGAGTATAAGACACACCTTAGTTTTTGGGGAGGACAATAGGAAAAAAAAATTCTGCCTACCAGGTATTCATCTGGCTAGTCTTTAGCCTGGTCAGCTTCAGCACATTAGTTTGCTTGCTGGTTTTGAGGTTCAGGCTGCTTGGGGCTAAAAAACAGTTTCTAAAGCACAGCTGATCGTCGGAGGAGCAGCAATTAGAAAAGCAGGCAAAGCATGCGTTGAGGCTGAAAAACAGCTTCTAAAGCACAGCTGATTGCTGGAGGGAGCTCCAGTGATTAAAGCAGGCCAAGCACGGAAGGGGTAAGAGAAGGCAGTAGCTGTTCCAGGTAGCCATTTTGGGCACCGCACGTCACATTTTCAGCCTCCAAACACGTCGTATTTTCAGACGGCAATCAGTAGTGATGTGCTTTGGTGATCCCCACAGCCTTGAAGGGCTCTCAAATGGAGCATTTAAAGGCTGAAAACACAATGCCCAGACCCCAAAAACACAAGTCATTGTCGGTGGCAATCTCTGCAGCCAGGAAGAGGATGCACAGAGGCCGGCGGGTGGGGGCCGGCGGGTGGGCAGGGTTACATTTGGAGTATAAGACGCGCCCAAATTTTCAGCCTCTTTCAGGAGGGAAAAAAGTGCATCTTATACTCTGAAAAATACGGCACACACACATACACACAAACAGGGGCACATACGTTAGGCTAAGCATGGGGAAGAGTCAAAACCTTATTATAAGTATTCATTGGCCGACCAGTGAATTTTGCAGACAATTATGTTCATTTATATCATCTGTCTCATTTTTTTTTTCTCTGCCGATGGGTTAGGGTTAGGATTAGGTCTATTGATTGATGGTTGACTATTACCTCTGCAAATTTATGTACCCATGCCATATTTACCACAATGACATTTTATATCTGTGACCAGCAAAAATATTTTGGATATGAGATTTTAACACTAATGGTGGCCAAGAAAAAAGTGTCCTAAATTCTATCACTTTCATTCTCGTTCTCCAGTTCAGACATCTGAACTGCAAAAATACTTACTATTATTATGTGGCAGCAACAGAATAAACATTTTCTGTATCACTTGCCGTTGCTTGTTGTTCAGCCAGATTTCTGCAGCTCAAATCTAGATTTTGCTATTCTAGCAGCCATTGTAAAGAATCAAAAACAAGCAAATTCATTAAAGGTATTCAGACATATCTAGTTTTGCTCTTAGAAATGTTTGGCCTCTGCACATTCAAACCAACTAGGCAACAGTTGAGGCATGCCAAAAGTTTGTTGTGACCTGAACTTTATTTGCAAGCTACAAAAAGCATCTTTCTTTGAACACTTCATTTGTAAGCGGTAAGTAATCCCATGACACTCGCCACTGAAAACACAGTATGTGCCTCATGCATCATTTCAAGATGTTTTGCCAAAGGGGAAATCCTACTGTGGTTCAATATTAAAATGTTGGGTTTATGGGGGAAAATGTTCTAAAATTGAAGCAGATGGAGTGAGTTTGTTTTGGTGGTGTTTTGTATTTAATGCTCCATACAGCTTTATAGTTTGGAAAGTAGCTTGGATCAGCCATTCTTAACAATGCTTTAGTGTGGTTCCAGATCATGTATCCCCTTTTCCTTCTTTTTTTTTTTACGTCTCTTTTTCTTTTTAATCAGATGCAAATAGAGCTGTGAAGATGCTTACCAATCTATATATCAGATGAAACAGTTATTTAAACCTATTCTCAGCAAAGTTAAAATACTCCTGGTGAATGGGTTATCTGTGGCAGGTGATAACTAGCTTTTCCATATGTCTAAACGTTAGTTGTGCTTAGAAACATATGGAGACCAGTTTCATAATCTAACACAGTAATATCATCAGACCCAATCCTTTGAGTCTCAAGCTCAGTGGCCTGAAGCACCTTTTACCAGCTGTTATGGTTGGTTGCACAGTGAGTCAGATGTTTACACTAGATTTGGCATTTTTATCCCCCTATGAGTCCTTCGCATGGACTTGGGATAGGCAGATGTTGTTGTTTAATAATTAAAGATATCATTGCAGGAGATAAGCTGTTCCAAGTACAGGTGCCTTTTGCAATTGACTGGTGGTGATTTTGTCAATGCTGATGGTGTTCAAGTGGAGGTCCAGATGTTTTGGGATTGCACCCAAGGCGACTGACTATTGGTACTATCTTTGCTTTCTTTTGCCACATTTAGTCTATTTCTCCTTGCAAATCTTTGTATTTTGTGGTGTTTTTTCTCCAGTTGTTCCTCTTCTATTCTGCAGTCTCCAAGTACTGGTGTGTCCACTAGCGACACCTTTTTTTTGTTTGTTTGTTATCAAAAATTGTTAATTCTGGACTCTTATCTGGCAGTTACTTGGCTCTTTGAATTCCAAAGACCCAGAGTACTTTAGCTTCTTCGTTTTCTGTTACTTTGTCTATTTTGTGGTCCCACCAGTTCTTGCTTATAGGCAAGTGGTACTTCTTGCAATTCCAATGGACCATTGTTGCTACTTTGTCATGGCGCTGTTTGTAGTCAGTCTGTGTGATCTTGTAGCAGCTAACTAGGTGGTTCACTGTTTCTTCAGCTTCCTTGGAGAAGCTCTCTTCTCCATTCTGGCTTTGTGTACATTTGTTTTTAAAGGTTGGTCTTAGAAATATTGGGAAGGAATTATCTAAAGCAGGTAAAAACGCTGCCCATCTGTCTTTTCCTAAGTCCTCTAGCCATCAACAACCACTTTATCATGTATAATATTCAAACCTAAACTTTGAAGTCACATGCTGAACTCACTCCAATTTATTCCAAATATCTCCTGCCTGGACATCTACCAGTCATCATGTGGCAGGTTAAAATGGATGGATTTTGTCTCATTTTTATTTCCTTTTTGTATGTTTATTGTAATTCTCTTATGGCCTTACACCACATTTTCATTGACTTAAGCCTGCAGCTGTTGATAAAGCAATGTCTTGAAGGATATTGTAATAACCTGATAGATATTGATGCAGCTTGGATTCAAATAGGTTCTCAAATAGACAGATTTCCTCCTGCGTTGAAAATACCTTAGAACTGATGGAGGGTTAAATTGACAAAGGGAAAGAGGGTTGTTTTTTTTGCCTATGTATTCTTTCCTTATATAGCCCCACCAGGCATATTCTATATTAACAAGCTTTCAGTGCAAATTTCACAGAAATAGGCTATGCAGTCGAACAAGGAACGATCAGCAAAAATAGTGCTTTTTCACTATTGCCAGCCAACGCATTTCATTAGCAAAATTTCTCTTATAGGATTTCTGGGATCCATGTCATTATTATAATCAATTTTCATAATGATGATTTGGTTAATTTTTATTTTGTAGGCTGCCTTGAACCTAAATTGAATGGCCACCAAATAATAAACCAAATAAATGAAATTAAACTATACTACAATGTGTTTCATTACCAACAGCAGGCATTCAATTATTCTATTGTATGCTAAAATGTACACACTTCTCTCTAACTAGCAATTCATGCAGAAACACAGGCAGACCTCTAAAAAATAAAAACCTCCTTTCAAAGGAAATTCTTTCCTTCATTCCTTGCCTTTCTGCCTCCTTCTCCCCCTTCTATGTGAGACAAATACAGATTTTTTAAAAATCAGATTGTTATTTTATCTATTCAAAGCTTCCTTTTCTTTACAGAGGCTTCGTGTACATTGACCCAGCACTACAATAAATAAACATCACAGCTGTACTGAAAAGAATGCAGCTTTTCAGTGGAGCCCTTGGAGAAATGCACTTCATAGTTATCTACAGCTTAGAAAAACAGATCATGATCAACCATAGGAACCAGGGGTACATGGCCAACCTCTCCGGTGGCTTCCCACCAAGAAATGTTTTAAATGTATCCACTTTCTTAAGAGATGGTTCTTCAGATAAGACTTTTACAGGGGAAAAAGCAGGTACATAGCAATAGATATGTAAACTGCTGAAAGTGACAACAAATTCAAAAGCCGATACTATGAATAAAAAGGGGAGAGTGGGGGAAAGGTATCTAAAATTCTAGGTCTGCTGCCTGATATTGACCTTAATATTAACTATCAAAACCAAACGAATGTTCAAATGCATTGCAATATTTTTTTTTCAGATGAAATACTTTTGTTTATTATTAACAAAGTCTTTGATACCACACAAATATTGTGTGTAAGGTCTCTCCAGGGAGACTCTGTGTGTAAGGTCTCTCCTATTCACTTACCTTCGCTACTGGTTCGCAAATGTACCATCTCCACACATGCGCAGAGCCTACTGCACATGAGCAGAGCGTAAAAAACAGGACATGATGACATCCAGCAGGTGGGCAGATCCTTCTGCAGCCGCCGCTACCGTTTCGCCCGAACCGGATAGAACCGACTGAATACCACCACCAGGTTTCTCCATTCTACAAGTCATCCTCTTTTCTTCAGGAAGGATAGAACCCTACATCAAGATCAATAATAGAATGAAACCCTGATGGCGCAGTGGTTAGAAGGCTTACTCTGCCACAGCCTGGAGTTCGATCCTTATGGGTTACAAGGTTGACTCAGCCTTCCATTCTTCTGAGATTGGTAAAATGAGGACCCAGATTGTTGAGGGAAATATGCTGACTCTGCAAACAGTCAGAGTGTATTGTAAAGTACTATGGGGCAGTATATAAGTCTAAATGCTTTTGCTAAACCCCTCTTCTTATGATTCAGTAAAGTCATCTCTATATGTCTGTTGATGGCTATTTTGTCAGCATGTCCTGGGATTCTGAAGTGTTCACATACAATTCATTTTCATTTTTAAAAATAATTCTTGGACATTCTTTGTAACATATCTTGTGGTGCATTCCTCACTCCAGTAAAACCTCCTGGTGACATGTGACAATCCACTTGGTTTGATTGAAAAATGTGTAAATCTCTGTTACATTCTAGAGCCTCCAGAATATGTTAATTCAATAGCATGTCAGGCAAGGTCATAAAATTATAATAGTATAGTACTCAAATATATACTGTATATTTAGATAAAATGACCTAAACCATTTCTGGATGCTTTGAAACAGGCTTCTCTCTCTAGGAACTAAATGAGGGAAAAAAAGTGAATTAGGTTTTGAGTTCTTTTCTTCCAATTGTATTTTAAAATGTAAATGTATTAAATTAGTTAAACTGTTTAACCAAATTGTTCTCTTTTTTTTTTTTTATTTGATTTATATGCTGCCCTTCTCCGGAGACTCAGGGCGGCTTACAATGCGTTGAGCAATAGCCTTCATACTTTTGTATATTTATACAAAGTCAGTTTATTGCCCCCATAATCTGGGTCCTCATTTTACCTACCTTAGAAAGAATGGAAGGCTGAGTCAACCTTGAGCCTGGTGAGATTTGAACTTGCAGTAATTGTAGGCAGCAGATGTAAGTGGATGTTAATAACAGTGCTTTAGTCTGCTGAGCCACCAGAGCTCCTTTTTTCTCAGACTCAAATAAGGTCATTACCTTCATCAAGCAAAAAAACACAAAAACAGTTTCTGTTGTTTAATAAAAGCATCTTGGCAATCCCAAGACAAGCATTTACAAATTACTCCATTACTGTCAGGATATGGACAAATTATTCTTGGGGGTAATTGTTCCCAGTTTAAGAACTATTGTATTAAATCATTTGTAACCTAGATTTTTTGTTTTTTAGCTAGTTATAGAAAACTCTAGTAAATACAATTTCTTGCTGAATGGACACCATGTTAGATAACAGAATTTTCTTTGGCTTTTTGACTTTTTATTTTTATTTATTCATTAAATGTGCATGCCAGCCATATCACTACCAAGTGGCTACTGGATGACAGGATTAAATTGCAGGATTAAAACATAAGGCATTAAATGTTAAAACATTAAAATTAATATTAAAATGGATAAAGAGAACCAATGCATAGATGGGAGGAGGTGGGACCCACCACCAAAATGAGTAGCCTCATTTAAAAATAATCTTTATTTTTTTTAATAAAACAAATTTAACCTTAAAGAAAAAAAAATATTTTTAAGATTGTTTAAGATCTTTTTTAAAAAGTAAAAGTACAACCTTAGAAGAGAAAATAAAGAGAAAAATATGTCTTAGTATTTATACTTACTAATAGTCACTGGTTCATCAATTAATTCATTATTATAATATGAATAATATTTCTGGAAAAATGAAAATCTTTTTTCTGGAAAGAAAAATAACAGTAAAAAAAATGATAAGGAATAGCCAGAGGATTACAAATTGAGTCCAACTTCATCTTCCAACCTCATAAAATTCTGAAAACTGCGTGTCTGATTGAGCAATAAAAAATTTCCCTGGCGATATCTTATGTGATAAAGAATAATTCACTCCAAGTAGCCAATTTAGCTTCAGCTTATACAGTTTGACTCCTCCAGCTATATTACTGCAGAGTAAAGCAAATAAATTTCAATATTTTTAGATACATGAAAAGTGTGCTGCTGTATTACTGGGGATCATGCTGTATAGTCTTGGTAGACAATCTTTAGTGATTACAGTTAACGGTTTTGAGAGACATTTTTAGATGGTTGATGGTTAAAAAAAGGAAAGAAATGAGATCACACAAAGAAACAGAGCCTTAATTATGTTTTCTGAGTTTTGTAGAGAGAAAAGGAGATGACCTTGTCAGAAGAATTGTGCAAAAACTATTACTTAGGCAAAGAGAGCTGAAATATTATTCAAGTCCTGAGAAACAAGATAATATTTGGAAGCAGGTATGGCAAATGCCTCCCTGATTCAGTGGGGTGTAAAAAGGAGAAGAAGTAAAGCACCCTTCATCCTTGCCATATTCTGTTAATTATAGCTTAAACTCAATATAATTCTAGCCTTCCTGCAAAACTGATTCTCTATTCGCAACACCATTGAGCGGGTCCAGAGTTATTTCACGAGAAGAGTACTCCACTCCTCTACTCACAACAGAATCCCTTATGCCACCAGACTTGAAATTCTGGCTTGGACAATCTGGAACTGCGCTGCCTGTGGTTCGATCTAAGCATAGTACACAAAATTATCTGCTGCAACATCTTACCTGTCAATTACCTCTTCAGCTTCAACCACAATAATACACGGGCAAACAATCAATACAAACTCAAGGTAAACTGCTCCAAACTCAATTGCAGAAAATACGACTCCAGCAACAGAATGATCAACCCCTAGAATGCTATACCCGACTCCGTTGTTACATCCTCAAACCTTCACAGCTTCAACCTTAAACTGTCTACCATGGACCTCACCCCATTCATAAAAGGTCCATAAAGGGGGAGTGCATAAGTGCACCAGCGTGCCTACCATCCCTGTCCTACTGTCCCCATTGATCTGTACTTACTTCCTTTGTTTATGTTTATACCTATACCTACTATCTTGTACATGTTTGATTGGGATACATTGGGATACGTTCTCTTCGCCTAATTTTAGGCCTAGCTTAGAATCTTTTTTCAAGTGTTGCCCATCAGAAAATGGCAGGAAACCATTGGATGGTTTTTTAGCGATGAGGTGGTAAGGTTATGAGATTTTTAAAAGGGAGATTCACACTGGCTATGTGTGATTTCTTATCATCAACAGGAATTTAAAGAAGGTGAGGCCTACACTGAAAATTCAAAAGGATTAAAGAAAACATTATAATGTGAAAAGATTTTATGTGCCATAACTGCTCATGCCAACAAGATATAGAAGCAAATGCTTCTAAATAAGTAACAGAAGTTGCATTAAACTTTTAATGAAAAATACACATGTATAAAATAACTAAATTCTACCTAGGTGTATGCAAGGAAATACTACAAAGTGAAGACATTCAATATTTATCAATTTATTGTTTGATGTTATTATTCATTTTATATTTATTTTAGATATCACCCCATTCTGATTTTTATTCCCATTTTTCCATTTATTAGTTTTCAAGCTAAAGACTTTGGAACCATTAAAAGGAAATATAATCTATATAAGTTAAAACACATTATTAATGAACCATCCTGCATTTAAAACCTATCTCAGTGAATATGCATTTAAAAACTAAAATTCTGTTGCCCTGAATTTTTTTTAAAAAAATTACCTGTTGATGAAACCACATAGAATTTAAAACTAGTCTGGCCTAGAAGTAGTTATAAAATCCTTTCTTCCTCTGTAGCAATGAAAATATACTTTAACCCAGGCAGGCTGAAAAACAAGAATACTATCTCATTTTGTGTAAATAAGTACAAAAATAGATATTTACTTGACTTACTGGAGCTCCTCCGAGGGCTCTGAATGTGGCTAAAAACTTTTGAATTTTTGGATTGTTATGTGCCTGAGATATCTAGGTGGGTTGGAGAAGATGTACACAGAGGCTCAAGAAAGGGTTTCCGGGTGCAGCTAGACAGTCTGCTTGTGGCTCTAAATCAGTGGTCTGCTGTCTGAAATAGCTAGTTTGAGTTCATAGTTTATCACGATGAGTCAGTTTCTACATTTGCCACAGAAGAACATTGGACTAGATCAAGGGTGTCAAAGTCAATTTCATTGAGGGCTGCATCAGGGTTGTGTTTGACCTTGGGGGGGGGAGGTGAGTGGGTGTGGACGAGGTGGGTGTGGCCATACTGGGCGTGGCCAGATCAACATCCTGCAGTCCTCTGCCAGCAAAAATGGAGCCCGGGAGGGCTGCACATGTTTCTCCTGAGCTCCGTTTTTACTGGTAGAGGCACCGTGGGCCGGTACTTTACTATTTCCAGGGCGGCCCCGTGGGCCAGATCTAAGCACCCCATGGCCAAATCTGGCCCACAGGCCTTGAGTTTGCTACCCCTGGACTAGATGATCTCCAAGGACCTATCAGGATCTTCAAGTCCCTTATTAACAAAAGCAAAACAGAATCAGAACTTAATCTGTGGAAAAAAGCAGAAAACAGGAACTGCTATATGTTATGCAATCCTAAACTATTCATCTGTTTTAACAAATTCTTTGTACATTCATACAATCTTTGTATACATAGTGTACTAAGGTTCAATATATGTATCAAAACGGTCAACTGTCCAGTTGGTGAATTCAGAAAAACAAACTCCTGGGACATTATTTTACCAAGAGTATAAAACTTTATTGAATAAACCATGTTGGCACTTCTTCTTCTTCTTGTGCCATATCAGTCATCAGACATCGGTGATCATGTTGGCGATCCTATTTTTATCAGCAGCCGCACAAAAAAGTGAGTTTTGTCCAAACCAGTCCCTTAGATTTTGAAGCCATGATCTTCTTCTTCTGCCTGGACCTCGTTTGCCTTCAATCTTTCCTTGGAAGATTAAGTGAAGTATGCTGTATTTTTCCAGGTGTCGCATCACATGTCCAAAATATTCTAACTCTTGCTTTTTAATGGTTTTGATGATTTCCCTTGGCTTTCCCAGGCGGCTTATCACCTCTTCATTTCTGATTTTGTCAACCCAGCTTATACGTAACAGCCGTCTGTAAATCCACATTTCAAATGCTTCTAGTCTCTTCAAGTGGTTTTCTGTCAGAGACCAACTCTCTACTCCGTAGAGCAGGATAGAAAAGATGTAACATCTGACAAGCCTCATTTTCTGTTTTAGGCTTATGTCGTGACTGCAAAATACCTTTTTCATTCTGAAGAATGCTGTTCGAGCTTTCTCTATCCATGTTGGCACAGAAGAAGCAAAATCAGCTCTGGGCTTCCCATGGAAAAGCAAGCATAATTCATTCTCCCTTTCCCCACAGACCACCCACAGTCCCTTACATCCACCAATCACTTCTGTTTATTTCGTTAAGGGAACCAACCGGCCATGCTGGGACATTTGCTCGGGGTGTCCTTGACATGGGAGCAATGTCTCACAGAACCTTTGATTCGTGGATGCCATTTCCATCACCCCCACATTCCATTCCACCCCTCTCCCATTTCTTTGTCAAGCTGTGAGCAAAGCAGAATATAGGTGAAAGTGTGAGTCAGTCTTGACATAATCACACTTTTGCAGTCTTAGTGCTCTATCACCAAAGGCATAAACCAACCTTATTGTACGTTCCATGCAGCATCGTCATCAAAGTATGCTGAAAAACATCACACCAGGCAGCAAAATAAAAGTCAGAGTCACCTTATCATGGCACAGAGAATGCACGAATTAAGAATGAAATAGATTAGAACTCAAAAGAAGACTGAAAAGAAAATATAACCAACACTAAGTTCTCTGACTCATAGGAGACAACATGAAGAAATGGATATAAAGATAGTTGTGATTCATGCGCCATGAGCAAGACTGAGCTAGGTATGTCCTATAGTAATTTAAAAAGTGTTTTATAGTCATATTATTTGCCTGGCTCCAGTATCACTTTTTTTCTTTGTTAATAGAACTCATAATGGTTCTTAAATGGCCTAAATATAAAACTGAAGGATAGAAGAAAAGCTCTTGGTGTGGATTTATTTAATCAATTTTGTATGTAAACAATCACTTACCCCATCATGATAAAATACTGGAATCCCATAAGGCTACCAAAATCATGTAAAAAGAAAGGGAAGTTCAATATCAGTCAAGAATAAATTGTTGGTTCATGATCTGGTCAATGCAAATATTGTAAAACAGGAAAAATGTCATGAAATCCTTAAATCTTATTAATTAAAGTACATTCTGAAGTTTCCAAAAACTTTACTCTAGGCCACCTGTATAAATAGCAATAAGCCCTTAGACTTATATACCACTTTACAGTGCTTTACAGCCCTCTCTAAGCAGTTTACAGAGTCAGCATATTGCACCCAACCATCTGAGTCCTCATTTTACTGACCTCAGAAGGATGGAAGGATGAGTCAACCTTGAGCAGCTCAGAATCGAACTCCTGGAGTGAGCTGTGAGTTAGTCCTGTAGTACTGCCTTCTAACCACTGCACCACGACAGATTTCCCAGTCTCAGGTCACCTGGAAGTCAGGTGAGGAAATCAAATGGGACATCTATACTTTCTTTGTGAAATAAGTATCTTATAAGCATACTTTGTGCCGTTAGATTATTTATCTAACTCAAAAATGCCTGCCAACTAGAATGACATTCTATGCTCTGAAAACATTACATTACATTATTAATTTTATATTAAATGAAAGTTCTTGACATTGAATATGGGATATGATGCAACCAAAATTCTACCAATAAATTATCACCTTATCCCCTGTATTTTACTAAGGTTGGGCTTCAATAAATTATCAAAGTGAAATATCTATAGGGTTTTAAAATAAATGAACTTCCAAAAATAAAAGAAAGAATATGGAATCACATTGCTCATGGATTATTGATGCTACCAGAACTATGTTTCAAACAATTTGTTTTGTTTCCCGTTTCTTTTTCTCTCATGTTACTTTCTAAATTTACCCATCCCGATTATAACTGGGATGACAAAACTAATATTCTGCAGTTCTAAAGATGTTTGAATCATCAGGACTCTTGTTAAAATAAAACCAAGGAGACATGAAAATCGGTGCACAGTGCCCTCTGCTGGTCATTTGATTTCAAAAGTATTACTGTTTTAACATTTTTGAGACAAAACCAGCCAGCCTTCCCATCTTAAAAAATAGCACATTTATGATTAAAGAGCAGCAGAACTTCATGCTGCCGTTGCCATTGTGTCTTTCATTCCTGCCTCTGTGGAAGTTTTAATGAGAAATATTCTAAATAATCTAAAAATGATAAGTGATAGAAAAGTCCTGGGAAAATGCTAGTGTTTGATGCAGAGAGCAAACTTCTCCATACACTACCCTTGTGACTAATCACATACCCAAACAACTTGTTGGATATGTAGATGCTTCCATCACCAGACAGGAGACAGACAAATTACTCCAATCATCTTCCCTTTCAGTTTCCTTTCTCCTTCAGTTCTTATTGGTCCTCTGAGATCCAGGTTACTGATTCACCAATCAGAAAGGGACATTACTGTATATAGCCCAATGTATTAGTATGAATATACTGGACTATATATAATAGTGCTTCTTTCTCTATGTTTTTCAACCATAGAAAGTCAGTTTGGTTAAGCCTAGTGGTTAAGGCAAAAATAGGAGAAAGTACATTTTAATCATACTTTAGGCATAAACCCAGATGTGTGACCTTGGATTAGGCATAATTATTACATTACTATATTAAAAGAAGGTATTGAAAATGATGTAAACACTGGCTTTTGGCAAAATAGTTTGCAAACTTCAGAATTAATTAATATTTTTGGTAAATTATTATTATTGTTGTTGTTGTTGTAGTTGTTGATACGAAAGGCAAAAAAAGTCTTCATAGCAGAAATTATAGTACCTGGAGACAGGAGACTATATGAGAAAGAACTGGAGAAGATCACAAAATACAAAGACCTACAAATAGAAATAGAATGACTGTGGCAGAAGAAAGCAATGGTAGTACCAATAGTAATAGGTGTCTTGGGTGCAACCCCAAAATATCTGGAGTACCATTTGAACACCATAGGCATTGATAAAATCACCATCAATCAATTGCAAAAGGCAGCTGACATCCTGTGATCAGGGGTGAAATGCTACCAGTTTGGACTGGTTCGGGCGAACCGGTAGCGGATATGTGGGCTGGTTCACCGAACTGGTAGCAATCGCTGGCTGGCCCTACCCCGAACTGGTCCACGGCCTGCAGCTAGCAGCCTACTCCCTTCCCCACAACCCGGCCATGCTTGCCTGCCTTCCACGTGGCATTCCCGGCATCCCCGTGACCAGCTTGCGAAGGCAGGCAAGCAGAAGGCCACGTGGAAGGCAGACAAGTATGGCACGGCTACGGGGAAAGGAGCTAGCAGCCTACTCTCTTCCCAGCAGCACTGCCATACTTGCCTGCCTTCCATGCTGCCTTCCAGGTGGTCCCCCACGCCCTCTTGCCTTTCAAGGTTGGCGTCCAGCCCAACCCGGCCAGTGGATGGGCGGGTGGCCCTTGATGGAGCTGCTGCCACTGCACTGCCCCAGGACATGTGCAGCAGCCTGTGCTGGGACATCCGCCTACCCTCCTGGAGCACCACCACGCTGTCATTTTCCCTCTCAGCCCCAGAGCAGTGGCTACATCTCCACCAAGGACTGCCTGCTGTCAGCCTTACCAATGTGCTGGCTCTATTGGGCATGCTGAATATGCTGATGGAGGATCTAGAAGGTAAGGCCAATGCTGGCAGCGGGCAGAGAGGGAGACCCATTGCACTCGGCACCTCAGAGGGACATGGTCAGGCTCACTCGCCTTTTGGGCCTCGCGCGCCCAGCTTTCCTTCCCCCCTGCCTTGAGTCCTGTCTGCCCTCCTGGAGCACCGCCACACTACTGCCATTCACTTTCTTCCTTCTCCCACCACGAAACGAAAGTGAACAGTGGCGGGGTTGTTTCAGGAGGTTGCTTCAGGAAGGCAGATGTCTGCAGCCAGGCAGGGAGGGAGGGTGGCGAGAACGGCAGCAGTAGGCAGGGGAGCACCAAGATGAAGGACTACCCACATTGGCCTGCCTGGGTAAGCATCGCCACGCAGCCGAAGGGAAAATGCTGTGGGCTCTGTGGTGGCATGGCTGGGCCTGGCCCTCTCACCACATGGGAAGCTACCGGCCCTCTCACTCTGCTTCTTCACCACCAGGAAGCGGTGGCATGGCTGAGCCTACTTCCCCCGGAGCGCCAGACTCCATGGGCCATGTTCCTGGAGTGGTGCCGGTGGTCAAAGAGAGCAAGCAGGTGGCTGGGTGGGAATCCAGTGGGCTGCTTTGGAGCCCCAAGCCCTGCGGAGCCTGCACGGGAGGCACAGGTAGAAGGTGGCCTTTTCTGCAGCATCCCCCTCTCCTCTTTGGATCGCCCTGCGGGGGGAGGGGGCTCTGCCTTTGCAGAAATGAGGTTTGTATGGAGGATTGGCGGGGGGGATGCGCGGCCCTCTGGGATTGAAAGCATGGCAAGAGAAGGCTCTGAGATTCACTTGGGCAGTCAAGCCAGATGATGGAAGGAAACTCAAAGTGTTGGGGGCTTCAGAAGGGCAGAATGTGCTTCAGAATATGCAGCTCCTGGCTCTAACAGTGAGTGATGTATGTGATGTCAAGTTGGCCATGCCCACCCAGTCACATGACCACCAAGCCATACCCAACAAGCCACGCCCACAGAACCAGTAGCAACAATTTTTAGATTTCACCACTGCCTGTGATGATACTTTCAAAACCATGAAACACCACCATCTGCTCACCTGTGTTATTGGGAAGGACTTGCTAGGTAGACAAAAGAAAATGCCAAATCTTGTATAAAGATATGGCTGATTGTGTGGCCAACTTAAAAATTATTATTATTATTATTATTATTATTATTATTATTATTATTATTATTATTATTATTAAAGGATATAAAAAGAAAAGCTGATAAAAACCCTACATAGAGTTGATTAAGATCAAGGGTGTCAAAGAAAGAAGCTGAAAACTTTCTTTTAGCGGCTCAAGAACAAGCTTTGCAAGCTAATCACATGAAAGCAAAAACCGAACACGTATCAGACTACAGCAAATGTCACCTTTGTATTGAGAATAAATGAAACAATTGACCATTAAATCAACGGCTGAAGCAAAATTTCACATGCTGACTGTAAGCGGCGTCCTGACCAAATTGCCCAAATTATCCATTGGCAACTTTGCCAGAGGTTTGGGTTTGAATGTAACAAAAACTACTGAATCTGTTAAGTTGAAAAAGTTTGGGAAAATAAACAGATTAAGATGTTATGGAGCTTTAAGATCCCAAACCGACAGACATCTTGTTCATAATTTGTCTGATATACAGTTATTGAAAAGAAGAAAGTCTGATTAATTGATGTGGCTATACTGGCTGATGCTAGGATTGAGGAAAAACAATTGGAAAAAAATTACAAAACATCAGGACTTGCAGATCAAAGTGAAACACTCACGGGAAAAAGAAATCCATTCTTATACCAATTGTGATTGGAGTCAGGGGTGGGTTTTAATTTTTTTTACTACCGGTTCTGTGGGCGTGGCTTATTTTGTGGGTGTGGCTTGGAGGTCATGTGACTAGGTGGGCGTGGTTAGCTGGTCAGAGTCATTTCTGGAAGGTCCTCGCACTTACGACCAATCCTCGCACTTACGACCCAACTCATTTGTTTGCTTTTAACACTGATCAGCTGTAGGGCAGCCCTTTGAAGCCCAGCGGCAAGAGTTTAAACAGTTTTTTTCTCTCTAGTCATCAGCTGGGACTCAGGAGGCAGCAATAGATTGGGGGTGGTCCCAAATAAAAGGTAAGAATAACGTGGGGGGTGGGGGGTGGGAGGGCAGGGGGGAGAACCGGTTCGGTGATGTTATATCGTCACCGCTACCAGCTCGGCCGAACTGGACTGAACCGGGAGGAACCCACCACTGATTGGAGTCCTCGGAGCAATACCTAAAGGACTTCCTCAATATCTGGAAATATTGAACGTATTGGATCCAAATACCCTAATTTTACAAAAGAAAACAAAAAAAAAAAAACACTCAGCTTGGAATTGCCCGTATTCTTAGATGCTGTTATAATAATTCTTAGTCCTTGGTTAGGACTTGAATTATTAAGTTTCTACCAGTCTTGCACTTTTTGACAAGAATGTATTTAAAGGCATATTGATACATACAGGTTTCAGCATGCTTTCTATACTGTAATATCCCTGCAAGCAGGGGTGAAATCCAGCGGGTTCTGACAGGTTCTGGAGAACCGGAAGCGGACATTTTGAGTAGTTCAGAGAACCGGCAAATACCATCTCTGGCTGACCCCAGAGTGGGGTGAGAATGGAGATTTTGCAATATCCTTCCCCTGGAGTAGGGTGGGAATGGAGATTTTGCAGTATCCTTCCTCTGGAGTGGATGGAAATGGAGATTTTGCAGTATGCTTCTCCTGCCACACCCACCAAGCCACGCCCACCAAGCCACGGCCACAGAACTGGTAGTAAAAAAAATTGGATTTGATAACTGCCTGCAAGGTAGCTATTGGCTTAAAAGAAACTAAATTTGACTTTCCTGTCTGGAAATAGAGGGATACAAGGGACATAAATAGGGTCTTCATGTCTCAAAGGAGAAGAAAACAAGGGATAACTTCAGAAGTCTTTCTTCCCTTTTTTCCTTTCTTAAAATTTAATGACACCTGACAGAAAAATCATCTCTTTCTCCTCTGTTCAGACAGTTAGAGCACCAGCAGCATACCTGGCACCCTAAAGTACAGTATTTTTTTTTTTATTTTCTCTGATGGGTTGCAACAACATCTTTCAGACCATTATGAACATTTAGTTCTGAAACTAATCTGATTTATGGCAGATGAAGATCATCCAGTGGCTGCATGGTTTGTGAGCAGCAAAGCCTCTCATTTTTTGCCTCCGTGTTGGAGCTGCCAAAGTTTCATATGGGAATTTATATAGACTCCGATATTATTAGTTGTTGCCTGGAAGCGAGAGTCTCAGCAAGGCATTTTGGGAGGAAAGACACATCATGGTTCATTAAATGATGTTTTATTACTTGAAAGAGTTTCTGGAGGTGCTTTCCTCCTCTCCCAAATGTGTGAACTTTGTCCTGTGTGTGTGTGTGTGTGTGTGTGTGTGTGTGTGTGTGTGTGTGTGTGTGTGTCAGTCTCTCTCTCTCTGTGTGTGTGTGTGTGTGTGTCTCTCTGTGTGTTTTTCTCTCTGTCTGTCTGTCTCTGTCTGTCTCTCTCTGTCTGTTCTCTCTCTCTGTCTGTCTCTCTGTCTCTCTCTCTGTCTGTTCTCTCTCTGTCTGTCTCTCTGTGTCTCTCGCTCTGTCTCTCTCTGTGTCTCTGTCTCTCTCTGTGTGTCTTTCTCTGTCTCTCTCTCTCTCTGTGTTTTTCTCTCTCTGTCTGTCTCTCTGTCTGTCTCTCTCTGTCTGTTCTCTCTCTCTGTCTGTCTCTCTGTGTCTCTCGCTCTGTCTCTCTCTGTGTCTCTGTCTCTCTCTGTGTGTCTTTCTCTGTCTCTCTCTCTCTCTGTTTTTCTCTCTCTGTCTGTCTCTCTGTCTGTCTCTCTGTCTGTTCTCTCTCTCTGTCTGTCTCTCTGTGTCTCTCGCTCAGTCTCTCTCTCTCTGTCTCTCTCTATCTCTCTCTGTCTTTCTCTCTCTGTCTCTCTCTGTCTTTCCCTCTCTGTCTCTCTCTCTGTGTCTTTCTCTCTGTCTCTGTCTCTGTCTCTTTCTGTCTCTCTCTCCGTCTCTCTCTTTGTTTTTCCACCTCTGTCTGTCTCTCTCTCTCTCTCTCTCTGTCTTTCCATCTCTGTCTCTCTCTCTGTGTCTCTCTCTCTCTGTCTTTCTCTCTGTCTCTGTCTCTCTCTCTCTCTCTCTCTTACACACACACACACACACACACACCTCTGACAAATAATAGTGTTATAATAATGCCGTTCTTACTTTGAAAAGAATCGGAAAGCAATTCTAAGAATATCTTGTCTGAAAGGGGAATGTCAGCTTTGCATGTGAAAATCTCTGCCTAATTGACAGCTGCTGTATGTATAAATGTTTTTTTTAAAATTCTTCTCATTTTCACTTGTTGGTTTTCCAATCCTCGCCAATCCCTCCACATAGGATTATGCTGATGTCAATTGGATTATTGAGATACAAGCATCCTTCTGCTGCAAAGCACTTTCAATACATAGACAGATATCACATTACCGTACAGGGTTTATCAAGTGATACATAACAAATTTTGTGGGTAGGTGGGTGGGTGGGTGGGTGTTGCATGTGTAATGATTAAGTTACTGGACTGGGAGTGAGATTCAATTTCAAAGGCTTCCTTAGGCATGCTAGTAACCAGATGACTTTTGGTCAATAACTCTGTCTCAGACCTAGTTGGGAAAAACAAAAAGCATCTATTACACTTGTATCACACTTACAGTATATCTCAGTTTAATTGTGAAAGCAGGAATATATTAAATTTCCATTGCACAATGAAGGTGTCTTCATTGAACATTATGGATCATAATCGACCATGTTATTTCAATGTGGGCTTGTAGATTGGAGCTAACATGCTCGATTATGATCCATAACCTTAAATGAAGACACCTTCATCCTGCAGTGGAGATACATATATACAGTATATACATATATTTTCCCAATCACACTCAGAAATATCATTAATTCATTAATATTCCCTTTTGTGTGGTTTGAGAACTGAGGCTAAGAAATAATAAGATATCGAATGCCATAGAGCTGAAAAGGCATTTAAACCCAAAAGATTCAGATCTGAAGCATTTCTCTTTATATAGAAACAGAGGGGTAAATCAGATGAATTTTAAATTATCAAGCTTGACATTAATGCAGAAATCATCCTATCTTCAGAAGAATTTATTGACCGTTTTATGAGCTCTGAACTCTGGCCATAGGTAGAGTTTTAGAGACCACCAATTTAACAGTCCATCTAGAGCCGTGGTGGCAGGGGTGAAATCCAGCAGGTTCTGACTGGTTCTGGAGAACTGGTAGCGGAAATTTTGAGCAGTTCAGAGAACCGGCAGAGGAAATTTTGAGTAGTTTGGAGAACCGGTAAATACCACCCCTGGCTGGTCCTGCCCCTATCTATTCTCTACCTCCCGCTGATTGGGAGGAAATGGAGATTTTGCAGTATCTTTCCCCTGGAGTGGGGTGGGAATGGAGATTTTGCAGTATCCTTCTCCTAGAGTTGGGTGGGAATGGAGATTTTGCAGTATCCTTCCCCTGGAGTGGGGCGAGAATGGAGATTTTGCAGTATTCTTCCCTTGCCACGCCCACCAAACCACGCCCACTAAACCACACCATGCCCACCAAGCCACACCTATAGAACCAGTAGTAAAAAAATTTGAATTCCACCACTACTATAAAGCACTGTGAAGCAGTATATAAGTCTAAGTGCTATTGCTATTGCTAGCTTTGGTAAGACCTGGGAGAACAGGAACAGGAAGGAAATAATAAATGGGGTAAGTGAAAGTTGTTTGCCATCGCCTATTGCTTTTTGGGGGGGGAAGGTTTGTTTGTTGTTGTTTTTTAGTTTTTTTAGTTTTCCAATCTAGTCATTGGATTTCCTGCCAATCCCATCTAAACCCATCTAAGCCATGACCATCCCTGACCTTATTTGTTTCATTTTTCCCATGATCAGCCAAAGTCAATTAGTTGATCTGGGCTTAAATGTATAAAGAACCACTTCTTTTTCCCATTTTTGCCAAGGGGCCCTTATTCTCTCTACTTTCTCTAAAGGTAGTCCCCAACTTACAACAGTTTAGTCACCATTCAAAGTTACAACGACACTCAAAAAGTGACTCATGGCCATTTTTCAGACCGAGGACCATTGCAGCATCCACACGGTCATGTGATCAAAATTCAGACACTTGGAAAAGCTGACTCATATTTATGACGGTTGCAGTGCCCTGGGGTCATGTGATCACCTTTTGCAGCCGTCTGACAAGCAAAGTCAATGAAGAAGCCACATTCATTTAATAACCACGTTAGTATCTTTACAATTGTAGTAATTCCCTTAACAACTGTGGCAAGAAAGGTCATAAAATGGGGCAAACCCTCAACTGTCTCACTTAGCAACAGAAATTTTAGTCTCAAGTAGAAGACTGCCTTACATTTGTGTCTCAATTGCAAGATTTTTATTATTCTTCCCTGTTTCCCTGAAAATAAGACCCAACCAGAAAATAAGACCTAGCATGATTTTTCAGGATGCTCGTAATATAAGCCCTACCCCCCAAAATAAGCCCCAGTTAAGATTGTCAGCCAGGTGGATGCATTTAGTACCGTATTTTCCCCAAAATAAGATCTAACCAGAAAATAAGATGTAATGCGTCTTTTGGAGCAAAAATTAATATAAGACCCAGACTTATTTTCGGGGAAACACGGTATGTATAGAATCAGTTATAGGAATGTGCTTCTCTCCCTGCCTCTCTCTTTTCGTTAATGCTGGGATGGTTTCATCTCCTAAATCTAGCCCTATTTTCCCCTCCACTGTCAAAACAGGTGAGGTTCTGCTCCAAATAGTAATATGAAAAATGAACTTGGTAAAATTGTTTGTTGTTCCAGGGGCACCCTTTATGCGAGTCCTGCAGTTAAACGACTATAACAAATAGTGATAGCCTTCAAAGTCCATTACGAAAGAACTCTCGCCTACCGTTTTATTGACTGTCAGAAAACAATCCCCATTTTGTACAACAATAAAATCAAATCTAGTGTAAATTTACTCAAGGTTAGAGCCTATAACTTTCTAACATCAGAAGCGGAGGGTGCCATGGGCCTTTTTAGCTCACCTTAACCCAGCTTGAAAAGAAACCTGAACTTCTGTCAGAAGTTCTGTTCTAGAGAAAGATGTTTCACAACATTCTGATGTATGACCATCTAGCAACATACAGTTATGGCCTCAGAAAATGCTTCCCACTGCTGGTTTCCATTCATCTGACACATTGCAACTCATTGGGGAAAACTGAAAAATGCCACTCTTGTACCAATGAAGCTTTCCCACCCCCCACCCCCACTTTCTCTAAGTAGAAAAGTCAAGATGCAAAGAAATTGACAGCATAAAAAGTCCTTTTCTTCCCAGTGAATGATTTTAAAAAAAAATGCTGTTAAAAGGACAGAAAGTGTTTATGTAGCAACTAGCAGGTCACCGCCACACTTAATTTAATTATTTTTTTTAATCCTTTAAAATCTTGTTCATTACTGAACAATTATATCCTGAGCTTACTTCGAAACAACGATTATACCAAGCATGCAAAATATTAAAGAGCATCAATTTGGTTTTATTAAGTGGCTGATTATGAATAATACCTATATTTTCATGATGTGGAAGCTAAGAAAATAATGAATAAACCTGTGGTGGAATGTAGTCTGGAGGCCCAGTAGGGAGAGGTAAAATGAGATTGTTAGACAGTTCCATTGACGCAATGAACATGAATTTGGGCAAACTCTGGAGATATTGGAGAGCAGGGTGGCATAGTGTTCTCTGGTCCATGGGGTTGCCGCAGTGGGGCAGTGGTTAGAATGCAGTACTGCAGGCTACTTCTGCTTATTGCCGGCTGCCTGCAATTTGGCAGATCGAATTTCACCAGGCTCAAAGTTGACTCAGCCTTCCATCCTTCCGAAGTCAATAAAATGAGGACCCAGGTTGTTGGGGGCAAATATGCTGACTCTGTAAACTGCTTAGAGAGGGCTGTAAAGCACTGTGAAGTGATATATAAGTCTAAGCGCTATTGCTATTGCAAAAAGTAGGGCATGACTTAGTGACTGAACAACAACAAAACACACATTTATGCCCTAGAGACTGAGTCCAAACAGAAATCTGCAGCCTACCAAACTTGTTATCAAACAACCTCAACATTACTGAGCCTATTTAATGCTCTTTCAGCATAATTTCTTCCGTGGTGACTGACCAAATGGAATAGTATACAGTGTAGGAAATCTACAGAATGGATCATTGATATATGTTGATGTCAGCATGAATTTTTTTTCCAGTAAAGGAACAATAGGCTCAATATTTTTGAAATTGTTCTGTTTATTATATAATATTATATGAACATTATTATATAATATCTAGATTCCTGCCCCCCCCCCAAAAAAAAGCAGGGAGGCTGTTTATTATTAGTCCTAGAAAAATCCATTTTAAAAGATTTTCACTAGTACCATTAAATTACTAGTGTGAGTAATTCATGGACAAGCCAGTCCAAGCACAAAATGTTGGCCTTTCTCAAAAAGAGATCACAACATTTAAACTGGCTCATATGATGTGCCATAATCACACATTACATTGCAGCCGAAAAAGAGGTCGTGTCACACATTAATTTATTTCTGGAAGACTCATTGGCTTTTAGAGATGCTTAGTTTTTTTGGAATGAGAAACCAGCCACCTGGAAACCGCATGACGCCAGGGTCTCCAGGAGGGTTCATTTTGATTCCCTGCCTTTATCCTGCTGTATGTTGGCAGATATTTTACTAGCGTGCAATGAAATCAAATCCCATTACAACTATAATAAACATTTTTACCTTATCCTGTTTTTGGCATCGGAGGAGTGATGAATAAACTAGTCCACAACAACAGAATGTAGCCAGGAAAGGAAAGTAGGGAATCCTGGTTATGATAATAAAAACACTCAGATGAGCAATTTATGCTGGAGAATCTGTCAGCTTTATTCTCTCAGCTATCAAGACGCTTCTCGGGGTAAAAAATGTCATAGTTTGGTTCCTTCCAAACACAGTGACTTGTGGTGGAGCTGTGTCATTTCAGTCACCCAGGACCAGTGGTGGGTTGCTACTGGTTTGCTCTGGATCTGGCAAACCGGTAGCAGCAGTGGCAGGAGGCTCCTCCCACCTGCCCAGATGTCTCTGCACATGCACAGAAGCATCATGCGCGACTGCCCATGAGTGAACTGATAGCAATCAAAATTGAAACCCATTACTGCCCAGGACGATGTGATTAGTGGTATATGAATCATTTGAGCATGGATACTTGTTGTGGCCCCGCCCTCTGAGCCTGTCCCATCGGAGGAAGAAAGCTCCGAGCATGAGGAAGAGGAGTCAGCCAGGCCTCCCTCTCCAGGCCCCTCCCCTCTGGCATTGTCTCAAGTGCCGGCCGAGGGTGAGGAGACAGCTGATTCGAATCAGAGTGATGAAGAAACATCATTCCTGGACGCACGCCTCCGAAGGCGTGATAAACGTTTGCAGCAGCTTAGGAGGCATGCTAGGGATTAGAACTGAGTCACTGGACCACACCCCAGAGACTATATAATAGAGGGTAGTGGTCAAGGATCCTTGTGACGAACAAAGCAAACCTTAGATAGTCACTAAAGCCTCGTCCGGAACTGCTGAGAGAAAGATTTAAAGTGTCGGACATTTGGACTCTTGAGTATTTATCTTTCTGTTTTACTTTGAAAATAAAGTCACTTGGCAGACGGTGTGTCTATCGCTGCCAAGTGGAAGATAAGACCTGGGTGCGTTCCAAAGTGTTTCCTTAACCCTTGACTGGTTGTGTTTGTGTGTGTGTGGGTACGGGGACAGATCAGATACTTATGTAGAGAAAAAGACAAGAAGGATCACTATAAACAGATTTTAAAGCATTTTTCATGCTACATTTATTTTCTCACATGAGTGTGCAGTAGCCTAGAGATGGAGCTCTCGCCTCACAATCAGGAGGCTGTGAGTTCGATCCTAGGTAGAGGCAGATATTTCTCTCTCTGGGCACAATGAGAATATATCTGCTGCGAACTCTGCATTGGCGACAGGAAAGGCATCCAGCCAGTAAATACTCAGTTCCATTCAGTTGCCCCGACTCCACCCCGATGCAAGGGATTACGGGGTCAGTAAAAGACTATACATCAATGGTGGGTTGCACCGGTTCTATAAAAACTGGCAGGAGGCCCCGTCCACCGACCCCAACGTCACCAAAACGCTTCTGCGCATACGCATAAGCTTCTGTGCATGCGCAGCAGAGTGCGTGCACGGCCCTGCTGCGAACCGGTAGTAAAGGTAAGTAGAACCACCCCTGCTATACGTATTCTCACATGATGCAAGGCACTTCTTTCACATGCTTGGCATAACCAGAATAATTAAGCAATCTCCAAATTTGTTCCAAACTGAGCATCTTGCCTCTGACAGAACAATAGAACCAACTTGCTACTACCAGTTGCATCAATTCCTTTTAACCTGTCTCAGCTGCTGACTTTTCTTCTCATTGATTTTATTTCAACTGCTTGCTCATGTCTTGCTCCCATTTCTGACCTTCAGCCGATATTCTCATTATGATTTCTGCCTTTGGACAATTTAATTGTCTGCTCTTAGTTACAGGCAATGCACAGCTGAGCTCCAGGCCTAATAATCCTTTCAGAGCTTCAAAAAAATCAGGATCACCGTGTATATTTGAACTGTACTGTGGTCTTTGAAATCCTTTTGTTCATTTCAACATCTTTTAATATTATCAAAATGTAAACATACCATGAAATAAGTGGAAGTAATGGTGTTTCATGTTAGATTCCAACCTTCCAAAAAGGGAATGGTTAGAAAAAGTTAGTAAAAAGTTAGTTTCATTAATACATAAAGGTTCCCCTTGCACATATGTGCTAGTCGTTCCCGACTCTAGGGGGCGGTGCTCATCTCCATTTCAAAGCCAAAGAGCCAGCACTGTCCGAATACGTCTCCGTGGTCATGTGGCTGGCATGACTAAACACCAAAGGCGCATGGAACATTGTTACCTTCCCACCAAAGGTGGTCCCTATTTTTCTACTTACATTTTTTTACGTGCTTTCAAACTGCTAGGTTAGCAGAAGCGGGGACAAGTAACGGGAGCTCACCCCATTACACGGCACTAGGGATTTGAACCACTGAGCTGCCGACCTTTCAATAGACAAGCTCAGTATCTTAGCCACTGAGCCACTGCATCCCTCTCATTAACACATAGATCGTATTAATAAAGAAAAGCTATGTTGGATCTTATCCTAAATTTTAACTCTCAGACTCCATTTAGGGAATTATAATCTAAAAGTGTTAAAATTTTCAAAATAAAAAAATGTATTATTTTTAAAATAAAAATTTAAATGCATTACTAGTTACAGTTGAATTTCAGAGTATCCCTTTTAAGAAGCATGTTTTGAAATGCTGTACTGTATTTAAGGCATTATTAAGCTCTGAAAGAGGGAGTTTTAAGGTAAGAAATAATATAAATCACCACTAGAGGGCGCCTTTAGTAAACAAATCCTCATCACCAATGGATGTTTAATATTTATGTGTAATATGACACTAGTACATTTCATACACAGGCTGTATATGCACATGGATATCAAGGCTTATGATCTACATATCTGTATAGTAATGCACTTGTAACACGATATATATACAGGTTGCTTTTCTCTTTTACATGCATTAGTGTAAAAATTTTCAGAATATAAACATTCTGATTAATGCAAGGACATTTCATCATATGTACAATCTGGGTGTTTACAAATGTGCATGTGTTTGCTACAATTTAATAATTGTTTTAATTTTTTTTTTAAAAAAAATAAGGGTTTCAGAAATCGGTTTTATGATGTTACATTTTCTTGTAGTAGAATGGATATCCATTTAAAACATTAATTCAGTAATTAATTGTCTTATGGTATGGAAGTATTACAAGCATTGGTGTTTATCACCAATTATCAATTACTTTTTGAGACATTTTTCCCATGGGCCCTTTGCATTGCTTTAAGGCCTCCAAAAAAGAATCATAACAGAGGCCTCTAAGAATCATAAGACAGAGCAGCAAATGACAAACTGGTCTGTTCTTGGTGCAAAAGATGGAGCACTACTGGAGGAGGAACATTTTACTGAAACAATGGTTGTTGGATTCTAGATTGTTAAGGAAGAAGTACAGATCTTTTGGAAAGCTTTTTTTAATAATGTGTTTAAATTGAGGATGGGAAATTCTAGGGCTTTGATTTGCTGTCAGTATCTTGGGATCATTTAGAGCAGAGGTGGGCCTCACATAATTTAACAACTAGATCTCCCAGAATCAAAAATGCGAGTTGTCGCACACGGACGCTTGCTTCGCTCACGCACACGTGCGCGCCTTGCACGCCTACGCACTGTGTCAAAAACACGGCAATTGTATAGGACGGGATAGCTTCGCTCGCGCATGCGCACTGTGTCAAAAACACGGTGATTGTATAAGGCGGGATAGCGCCAGGGCGGGAAAGTGGGCCCAGCCGCTGGCCGTAACTACTGGTTCAGCCAAACCTGTCTGAACCGGCTGAATCCCACCCCTGATTTAGAGAAAACAAGATGAGTTTGACTGTGCTTGTGTAAGAAGAGCCATTTCATTCTTAAAAAGCACTGTGCATTTTAGATGTGACAGGGGACCAGAAATAGCCAGGTTCTTGTTAGCAAGTGGAGAAATATTGAAATGATAAGATGCTTACCACCCAATTATTTTGGCCACTTTTGTTATTAGATTTGGCTTAGCCACAGGCATCTTTGCTACCTCTATACAATTTCATTCAGCCTTTGTTAATAGTAAGAGATATTTCTTTATATCATTGTAGCATTGGAGATTATAGCAGATTCATTTAGAGGCAGAATAGTTCCTTTGGGCCTGACAGAGTTCTTGTAAGGTAGGGAACTGAACCTGGTTCCAGTTGTGTTTTCAAGATCAGGGGAAACTGTGCTGGGAATAAACTGTCATCTCATCCTATAACAGATTTTTACTTCATCAAGGATGTAACTTCCTAATTTGAGTTTTGGAAAACAGTTAAGTACTATAGAGCAGTGGTGAAATCCAATTTTTTTTACTACCGGTTCTGTGGGCGTGGCTTGGTGGGTGTGGTGTGTCTTGGTGGGCGTGGCAGGGGAAGGATACTGCAAAATCCCCATTCCTGGCAGAAAGATATTGCAAAATCTCCATTCCCATCCCACTCTGGGGCCAGCCAGAGTTGGCATTTGCCAGTTCTCTGAACTACTTAAAATTTCCGCTACCAGTTCTCCAGAATCTGTCAGAACCTGCTGGATTTCACCCCTGCTATAGAGCCAATTTGGTGCAATGGTTAAAGCAACAGGCTAGAAACCAGGAGACTGAGTTCTAGTCAGTGGTGAAATCCAATTTTTTTTACTACCGGTTCTGTGGGTATGGCTTGGTGGGCATGGCAGGGGAAGGATACTACAAAATCTCCATTCCCACCCCACTCCGGGGGAAGGATACTGCAAAATCCCCATTCCCACCCCACTCTGGGGCCAGCCAGAGGTGGTATTTGCCGATTCTCCGAACTACTCAAAATTTCCGCTGTCGGTTCTCCAGAACCTGTCAGAACCTGCTGGATTTCACCCCTGGTTCTAGTCCTACTTTAGGCATGAAAGCCATCTGGGTGACTTTAAACCAGTCACTTTCTCTCAGCCCAATCTACCTAACAGGGTTGTTGTTGTTGCCAGGGAAAAAGGAGGAAGAAGGAATGCTATGTATCTTTGTTTATCAGCTTGAGTTACTTATAAAGTAATAAAGACTGCATAAAAATCTAATAAATCAAATAAATTATGTAACAACAATGAAGAAGTAATCATTACATACCAATACATAATGGAAATAAATTTAAGGAAGTTTATCCTTTATCTTGAGAATCCACTCTTGGGGAATTAAGTATGGAAACATGAAAAATAGAGAAGCTTTATGTGCATTTTAATGAAATCCATAATTATCAAGGTGCCAATTTACATTGACTTCTAAATTTTAGTTGTTGCCAATGTGTAAGATGTCCTTTAGTTTTGACACAATATGCAGATTGTGCTGAAAAATGTAATAAATAATAATAAAACTGCAGTTTTACTGCATATGGTTTCACTGTCCATGCTGGAAATCAGATTTCTATTTCCCTGTGTTATATCCATATTTATACTTCTTCTTACTTTAATTTATAAAGATGGAGAAAGTATAATCCTAATCGTGACCCAAACTCTTATCATTAAATATTTACATGCAACATTGTGACACAAATATGAAAGGATGGAGTCTGTTCATAATATCTCTATGCCTGTGGCTAGCTGTAGACATTTCTGAATGAATAAAAAAGACACACCTCTGTATCAGGGGTAGGTTCTACTTACTTTTACTACCAGTTCACAGCGGGGCCGCACGCACGCATGCTTTGCTCACACACTCGCGCATGCACGCTCTTCTGCACATGTGTAAAAACGTTTTTATGACATCAGGGTCGGTGGGCGGAGCCTCCCACCGGTTTTACTACTGGTTCTATAGAACCGGTGTGAACCGGGGGCAACTCACCACTGCTCTGTATTAAATGTTACTACTGTCACTTCAAATTTCTGTTGAAAATTGGTGCAAACCAATGCCTTGATGAGTTGTTATGGCCACAAAAAGAATATTTTCTGTGGTCATGGAACAAGAAGAAAAGGTGTTAGAGCACAACGAACTATTTTCATATTTTTCTCATTCCCACAGTACAGAAATAACCTATTAAGTGATCCAGACCAGGTAAAAAGAGATCAGATATGAAGACACTTTCCATATAGATAAATTTCAGGTGGCAAAAGCAACTGAAGTTTGCTGTTCTTATTTTTATTTTTTTTTAGTAATTCATATACTCAAAATTAATTTTCTGCTGATGGATTTTTTTTTCTTCAAAAGGAGTGTTGTGAATTCAGAGAACATGGCATTACTGAAAAATTTCCACCAGATGGTGTAATCCTCAAGAGACTGAAACTGATTTTTCTCTTAGCCCCTTATTCAGAACTTCAGAAATATACATACAAGAGCAAGAAAAATAAACATCTAATTACTGAAAGAGACAAAACTTTAAAAAGCTCAAGTACTTAGAGTCTTTTCCTTAAATGTTCAAAAATATATTACGGGGGGGCGGAATCCTACAATGGAAGGGGAAGGAGAGTGGGAGAAAAAGAAAAGAGAAAGGGAAAGGGAAATTTTAACAAGTGATGAAGGCAATATAATATTTCACTGTTTATTGTTTTTCAGATCAATGTTATTTTTTTAAAAAAGCCAGTAACATTTGTAAAAAGCAGACCATGGAATCCATATCCCAAATCTCATCATAAATAAAGCTACATTTAGACTTAGAAGGAAAGCCAATATGAACATACGTCAGATAAAAGAGTCTGTCCTCCAGTTATGCACCATTCTTAACATTTAGGAAATGGTCTTAGCCAAGGGATCGTTTCCCAAGCTTTCCTAGGAGAGATTAATTAAACTGAACTATTGTAATCTTTGTACTGTAGGCATAATATATGGAAGCAGTGCACACCCATGATGTAATGCAAATTTGGAATGAGGTGGGCATTCTTTGTCCTCCCTCAAGATCGGTTGAGTCTTTAGTGACTGTGCAGAACATTTTTAGACTGAATAAAAATTTATAATGTAAAAACAAGGTTCTACGTTTAGGCATGAAAAACCAAATGCACAGGTATAGTATAGGTAGTACCTAGCTCAATAGTAGTAACTGTGGGAGGGACCTTAGAATTCTAGTGGACAATCACTTCAATATGAGCCAGCAGTGTGCTGCAGCTGCCAAAAAAAAAACCCCAATGCAGTTCTAGGCTGCATTGACAGAGAGATAGAATCAAGATCACATGAAGTATTCATACCATTTTATAATGCTTCGCTAAGACCACATCTTGCTTCAAACTGTTGTATCTCATTGTTGCTGTTAGCTTAAACTACCCCCTTTATTAGCCACTTTATCAAGGACTCATAGATGTGTCAGTCATGTCATTTCATTGCCTTGAAAAGATACAAAGGTCTGAAGCACTTTGCAGGCAGATGAGGCACTAACCAGTATACTTTTCAATGCCTTAAATCTACATAATGCCACTTCCCCCCTCTATTTGGGGGAGAATGTTAAACAATTAAGTCCATTGCACCTGTAGCTCCTTTCTCGGCAGTATGTCCAGCACCTCCCTCTTCTACTCTGAGTTTTTTAGCATTTGATTACGGAGTAGATAGATGTCACAATTTATTTCCAATTGATTAGCAAAGTTATAAATACTAACTCCTTGCCCATGGTCCTCTCCTGCTTTCAGTGAGGGGTAGATGTGTCTATCTCTGAAAACATGGATAGTATGATGTGAATAATTCTGAGGGAAGCTGTTCCCACTTTATCCTGTAGCGCTTGCACTCTCCAAGATAGACACAATTTTTTAACGAGCAAGCTACATTGCTCTTACAGTGATAAGGCAATTGTATGACACAGCAATCAATGGTATAGCACATATTAAATCAGAGAACACTCCAGATAATTCCCTTGAGGGGTGAATTGCTTTGTCATGCACTGTATTTTCAAAATGGTATTTCTTTTTTTAATTTAATTTGATGGTTGCAAAAATTAAAACAACCCGAGGAGTATGACATACTGAGGTAGGAAATTCTCCTGACCAATTCCAGGAAAAATGTTTAGAAAGAACTATGGAAATAAAGAAATCAAGTTTGATCTTTGATTTCCTTATTTCCAGAGCAGAAAAGAGGAGGGATTTTTTTTTAAAAAAAAGAAGTTTCCAATTAACCCTGGACATAAAAAACAACGGCCACACTACATTTCAGTGAAAGCAGACTCAAAACTGGAGACCTCTTCCATTTCAAACAGTTTTGAAACAGAGGTAAGCACCACCCTCTAGAGTTGGGAATGACTAGCACATATGTGCGAAGGGAACCTTTACCTTTACCTTTACCTTAATGATGATTTTTTTTTAACCATCAGCAAAGGTAGCTCCTGCTCCTCTGATTGATGAGGACTGTAGATTAAAATGAGATGGCACATATTGTTTGGATTTTTGGAAAAGTATATTTTAGAATCAAGAGAGAAGACAACAAATTATCTTATGGATCAGTAAATAATTAAATATGAAAGCACAGTGAAGAATAAATGGATGACTCTCACAATGAATGCTCCAAGAATGTGTATGAGAACTAATGATTTTTAATTTATTAAAATGATTCTGAAATGAGATGATGTCAATCCCAATTTGCTGAGGAAATTGAAATATTTCATAGGATTAAAAGATAGGGGATTGCAAAGAGCCACTGAGAAGTAAAATGAAAACAAGAATTCAATATACAGTATATAAGTGTGTGTGTTTGTGTGCGTAAAGTGATGAAATTTAGAACAGAAAAAAAAAATCCACATATACTTATAGGATTTAAGTCAGCAGCAACTAATTAGGAAAGAAATGTCATTAGGAAGATGTCATTTAAAATCAAAAGATTACTCTGTGCATGACACTTGTTAAACCAAAACTTTTAAGAAGGAGGCTAAAAATGAAACAATGAAAATGTAATTGCTAAATTTCAGATAGGTTAACTTGGGAAAAGACAATCAAAATTATTAATAGAATATAAAAACTCTCTTGTGAGAAGCAGTTGAAATTTTGGAGAAGCGTACAATTTATATAATGATGTATCATAAAAGGGGATAAGGATTATTTTGGATTGTCTCAGAGGGTATCCAAGGTCATACAGTGGATTGATAGATCACCAAGTGTACAGTGGATGCCTACCAAAGCAGCTTTTAAAAAAGAATTGGATAACTTTTATGGAAGATAAGCCTAACCATAACTATTACCTTTGAAAGCCCTTTAGTCTTATCGCTGTCATTTAGTATCCTTATTCTTTCAGTGACTACAAAACACTATATGGGAACCCCATAAGCAGGCCATGAAGTCAGCAAACCCTTTTCTCTTTTGGTTCTCCAGCAATATGTTTCTCTCATGCTAGAAGCCGCATTAGGCGTTATGACTAATACCTGCTATTTGCCACATCATTTAGAAATCGGTCTAATCTCTGCTCGAGATGTTTATTCATACTGATTACATGCAAAAAAAAACCCTTTATGACAAATAGCATATTGGAAATCATGGGAGGGAGGGGGGGATAAAAAAACAACAACCAAGAAGTTTAATTGTTTCTATCTGCAGTGCATCATCTACTCTTTGCCTAGTATTTTCAGGGAGATTTGTATAATGACTTCCTTGAAAGTCTGTAAGAAATTTATTAGTCAGCCCATCTGAATGTGTTTTGCCAATACACACTTAAGATTAAATTTCATTTAACTAAGGCTACAGGTTCTAGTTTTCAGAAATCAAGTTAGCAATAGAAATATTAAAAAAAAAACTTCTTAACACATTTTTGCAGCCCAGATCTTAATCTATTTATTTGACATTTTATTGCTTGTTATTTTAACTGGGTTTCTGTCTGTCTGTCTGTCTGTCTGTCTTTCTGTCTCTGTCTGTCTGTCTCTCTCGCTCGCTCTCTCACTGTGTGTGTGTGTGTGTGTCCTAGGAGTTTAACAGCCTATACATCAGTGGTGGGTTGCTCCCTGTTCGGTCCGGTTCTATAGAACTGGTAGTAAAACCAGCGGGAGGTTCCGCCCACCCACCACATCATCATCATGATGATCTGCGCATGTGCAGAAGCATGCGCACTTCCGCTGCGAACCGGTAGGAAAGGTAAGTGGAATCCACCCCTGCTATACATGTATGTTCATTTAATACAGAGGTCTTCAAACTGGGCAGCTTTAAGACTTGTGGACTTCAACTCCCAGAATTCTCCAGCCAGCTATGTTCACAAGTCCACAAATCTTAAAGCTGCCCAGTTTGAAGACCTCTGATTTAATATACTATATACACCTCCCCCCCACCCCAGTGAATGCTGTTAAGATGCCACAGGTCAAATAAGAGTGTTCATACCAATTCTTGAATTAACAAGCATTTTAAAGAGGAAATGAACCAGCTTTCCTTTTTCCTCTCATATGCTATCCTATAGTTCAGCCTGCATAATTTTGTACCCTATGATCACTATGACTGTTTGAAGGCTTTTGTGTTGATTCAGTTTTGGTTTCACCTCACTGCATACCATAGCAGTTCCAGAAGAATGGAGAAAAAAACATTCCACCTTTTCTCAAACTGTGAGAAGAGATTATTTGTGCCTGTTTAGCTTCTTATCTTTCATCTTGTTCTTAAAGATGTACAGGAATGATTGTTTAAACCATAAATTCATCTTAGATTTTAAAAAAAAATCCTGTAAGTTGGCAAGTTTGGAGCCCAGAAACCAAATTCATAAGATTCATAAGCTTAATTTTCGAACATATCCATAATTATTTAACTTGACAGATGTTAATATTTTTTCATATATCTCAACTGGAAGTAATTGTGACTTTGTCCTTTACCTTTGAACTTAAAATTAAAAGATCTCTTTTGAAAGATAATGTGTTTTATGGATATTTGCAAAGCATACATAGTTAGAACTTTGTCTTAGAAGTAGCCCCAAAACACTTTGGAGTGTGTATACAGCAGCCTCCCTCAAACACTGCAATCCAAATATGTTGGAATGAATGTCTGGCTGGGGATTCTGGGAGCTGTAGTTCCCACATTTTATTCAACTGGCATCTGGAGGGTGTTTAGATCAGGGGTGGGTTCTACTTACCTTTACTACCAGTTCGCAACGGGATCGCGTGCGTGCGCTCACATCCCTCGCGCGCACGCCAAGCTTCTGTGCATGCACAGAAGCTTCTGCACATGTGCAGATCACCTATGACGACATCCGGGGTGGTGAGTAGAGCCTCCCGCCGGTTTTACTACCGGTTTTTGTGAACCAGTCCGAACCAGGGACAATCCACCACTGGTTTAGGTGTAGGTGAGCAAAATAAGAATACAGGTAGTCCTCGACTTACAACCACAATTGACTCCAAAATTTCTGTTGTTAAGTGAGTCATTTGTGAAGTGAATTTTGTCTCATTTTATGATCTTTCTGACACAGTTGTTAAGTGAATCAGTGCAGTTGTTAAGTTAGTGACATGGTTGTTAAGTGAATCTGGCTTCCCCATTGACTTTGTTTGTCAGAAGATCACAAATCTTCACATGATCCCAGGACATTACAACTGTCATAAATATGAGTCAATTGCCAAGCATTTGAATTTTGATGACATGACCATGGGGACGCTGCAACAGTCATGAGTGTGAAAAATGGTCATAAGTCACTTTTTTTCAGAGCCATTGTAACTACATGAACTGTTGTAAGTCCAGTACTATCTGTGCAAGTATTTGCTGGGGTTTGCAAAATTGCTGAGATTCCAATGGCTAATTTATGGTCAGCATCTTGAAAATACTATCAGTTTTTCAACTTGTGCAGGAATGTTCCAGGATTTACTGAAAAATTATCATAATTCCTTAGATGACGGAAAGAGCAATTTCCCTTTGACAATAAACATCCACACTTCATCATTTTGATGCCCATTTATCATACTGATTATCTGAAGGACTAAATAGAGGAGACGCTTGACACTGCCACAAACATATAAGTATGTTTGAAGGCTACATTTGAGGCGACGAACATGCTGTTTCTCCTGGGACTGAGTTGCAGGATAATCTTCAAGTGTGTGATGAGTCACAGAAGATCTGAACTTGAAAGGGCAGGGTTGAAGTTTTGGGGTTTTCTCTTGGTTGGGAGATGGTGGGCAGACATTAAAAACAGGAACCAGAATATTTTGCTGACCTCTCAGAGGCCTCATATGCTCCTACTCCAAATGAGCTGAGAATTGCAATTTTGAATGATGCCTGAATTTATGCATGAGCTGATTGGGGTGCTTCAGGACCTACAAAAGGACTACCTAATATTTACGTTACTATTCCCTCTTTATGACAGTTGTTGCACTCAAAACAAGCCCCATGTTATTTTTCTGTTTGAGTGATACGGTAGATCAATTCTGGTTTTGGTTTTCTTTTTCTAGTAGAGTAGAAAAAAGCTTCAGCGTCCATTTTGAGATGAGAATGAGCGCTAGTTTAGCATGTACAAAGCAGGTTCTTTTTTTTAAAATCTTCTCTCCTTTTGAGTAAAAAGAAGGAAAGTTCAAAGCAGGTTTTCAGTGAGTAAAAAATAAGTGGGGATAAAGCTAAGATTATATTTAATGCAGAGCCTTTTCATTAATTCAAGTCATAGCAGTCTTGGGAATTGTCACTGCACATAGGCAAAACGTTTTTATCCATTGTTTTCTAGTTTGATGCTTATTAGAGCCTGAGTTGGATTACACACTATTTTTATAGGAATCATATAACCAGGAATCATATGCCATATCCCCACCAAAATATATTTTTTAATTGGTTTAAAAAGAAATTTACAGGTTCAGCATTAAACTGGATCTCGGATTATTCAAAAAGAAGGAATAAGTGGGACAAAGTAGTCCTGATTGCCTATTTTCACTCAAAATTTTTACTTCTGCACTTTTGGTACCAACAGGGGATATGAACAGAGGAAGCTATCCTCAAAAAAAGACAAATTGGAGTTGCTCCATACTGAATTGCATCCATTCTCACAGCACTGGGCAGCTTCCCAACTATATCTTACTTTGATATTTAACTCTGAAGCAGGAATATGAAGGTTTGGTTCCAAAATGTGGGCACAACCTCTAGATGTCAGTAAAGTAAAACCCAAAAGCTCAAAATCCAATATTTTATTTGTTTGTTTGTTTATAATAAATGCATACTAATGTTTGTACACTGCTATGTTGGCATGGTTACTCAGTTGCAATTTGATTCCTTTCTGGATTCTTTTTTTTTGTCCTCTAACCTTTCTTAATCTTTTCACTGCTTTTTTCATTGTGTTAGTCTTTTCTTAGCAAAGTTTTTACCCTCAAATTCTGTTTGGGAGAAGCAGTTTTCCAATGAACTGGTTTTGTTCAGACCTTCCACAGACACTTGCTCCTTAAGCAAGGAGCAAGTGTGCATGATAATAGTTTGTTCAGCCTTTTCCTTTTCAAAGAGGAGGAGCTTAAAATGGTTGCTAAGTCAAAAGCTAGCTTTTCAAAATTTGAGGTAATTCTCAATAAATAGCAATAGCAAGAGCCCTTAGACTTACTTCTGCTTCACAGTGCTCTGCATCCCTCTCAAAGTGATTTACAGAGTTGGCAGAGGTGGTATTCAGCTGGTTCGGATGGGTTCTCCCGAACCAGTAGCAGAAATTCTGGGTAGCGCCCCCCCCCCCCCCGGCTCCAAGTCATGCTGAGTAAAATAAAACCAGCTAAGAATGAAGCCCTAACAAATTGAATTTGGCTCACACACTGCAGAATCTCCAAACTTTTCTTTTCGGGTTTTGTGAAACGGCTCTATTTTTGTCATAATTTTAATGCCACAATTTCTCTAGGATACTAAGAATCTGCATAGAGGTTAAAATTCATTAAATAAATCCATTGTGAAGCAGAACAATTTTTTCCCCGCCATTTATGGGAGGGAGAGGAGGGGCCTATGCAATCTTTGACATTTCATTAAAATATCCACCAAAGATTTTTGTGAATGTTTTTTTTTATTTACACACTGTATCTAGAAGCAGATACATAAATTCTTATACAATTTTTTTCAAAAAATGTGCAAGAAATTACTATAATCTTTTTAACAAACCAAAACACATTTAAAATCAATGGACTTTGGATAATTCATTCTGTTGTGTGCTTAATACAAATAGTGCACACATTATTGAAACATACAGAAAAGTGTAAACTACAGCAATCTGGATTTTAAGTATTATTTTCATGGCACTCCACCACCACTATAAAATTTCCCCCCCAGTACACAGTAATACAAAATGTGATAAGAATTCCCCCTCCCACCCCATTATTGGATAAGAGTTTGGATCATTTTCCAAATACTTCAAACTTTACAGTAGTTTTTTTAGGAACTATCCCAATTTTTGTCAACAAATGTTTAATTCACATTTTATAACATTTTACAATACTAGTGATTGCTGATGTAATAATCTTTTAGCTTATTAAAAAATTTCTGAAGACCATTCCTTACTGGAATTCACAGTCAGTATATTGCTGGTATTTTGGTTTTATTTAACAATTCCAATATTTACAAATTAAGAAATGCATTTCTCTGAAAAACAGCATGTTTTGTAAAATTCACCAATTAGGCTTCATAAGGAGATAAGCACCTTGATGAACAATAGAGATACCTCTGGCTTTTAAAAAAAATCCCATTCTTGGGTTTACAAGATTTTATCTTCAGAACTAAATATTGACCACAGGATAAGTAAAGCTCCATTTTAATCCCTTTTTCCAGAAGATCACTTGGGAAAAATTAAGGGTATGTGATCATTATTCAAAACTTATATGAAAAAATATTTCTAAACATCATCTGAATCTCCAACTCTTATCAAACTTCCTTTCTACTCAATGATCTAAGAAGTAAATTTAGGGATAATAGTAAATTATCTGATAATAAATTTACTGATAATAGTAGCTGGAACTTGCATTCCGTTTCTCTTGAACAATCCAATCTAAAAGAAATTGCTTTGTAAAAGGCAAGTGCTATTTTTGCAGTTACAGATGTTATATTGTGATCTTCACTACTTTTAATTCCAATTGTAAGATACGTAAGATTTTCCATTGGAAAAATGGAAATTCCCCACATCAAAGACCCAGGTTTAGGTGAAACATCCTTTGAAGTTTATCATGATGCTCTTTACAAGCTGTGTTACAAGATCCTTGAAATATGAAAACCATTGTTTTGGCTCTGTTCAATGAATTCCTGTAAGACATTATGTCCAGTGCTGATAATCAGAGAAGGCATGAGCTGCATGTAAAAGCAGTCTTATACTTGGTATGTAAGATTTATGGATTAAGTTTGTATGTTTGCCTCACGAATAGACAATACAAAATATCCCTTGGTGTGGTTTGGGTTAAGTACTGAAACAAGTAACGTTTGAGACTATGGCGCTCTATTTATAGACCAAATGTAAAGCATTGGCCAATATATATATGAAGAGAAACAGAAACTTGCTGCTTGTCCATGAAGCAATGTGCCAGAATTTCTGCCTCACTGATAAGTATATATAACACACACTCTCTCTCCCTGATAGATTAGATAGATCAGCTTTTCATCTCTATTGCCTTGCATATGCTATTTCTGAAAAATTTTAACTCAAAATTATTTTCTAATTTATTAGATAATAGCTAGGTAAGACAGACAAGAAATATCTCAGCAACACTGAAAATATCTGTTGCTTCTAACAATTTAATCTATTAAAAGATTTTTAAAGAAAGATCTCTTATTTTTGAAATCAATCTGAATTCTTCTACCTAAGTGTGCATCAGTGGTGGGTTTCTACTGGTTCATCCCAGTTTGGGCGAACCGGTAGCGATGGTTCGCCTGAACTGGACATCATCACGGATGCTCTGTGCATGCGCAGAAGCGCCACACGTGAGCGAAGCAAGTGCACGCATGTGCACGTTCAGAGTTCCGAACCGGTAGCAAAGGTAAGTGAAACCCACTATTGGTGTGCATGTAGGCTGACTTGGCCATTTATTTCTCTCAAAATCTACAAAAATTGATCACTGTAGGCTTTTTTTTTTTTAGCGCAGCTCTCATTAAAAAGTGATTAACTTTGTAACAGTGATTTTTTTGTTATTTTTCTGTTAATCTACTGATTAACAGTGATTTTTTAAAATTATGTTACTAATATTTTCCAATTGCATTTATTAACTTAAATTAGGCTAACATGCAGGTTATAGTAATTTTTTAAAAATTAATTAAATTTAGGTTTATATCAATAGTCAGAATGGACTTGTTTCTTCTGTCAACATTTCAATAGCATAAAAACTTTCATAGAATCTAAATTTCTCATTGTGTTGCAAGAAATGTTAGGCAACTAAGGTTTCCCATTTTGAGGGTGCCCATTTTCTTATATATAAACATTTCTTCTTAAAATGTACTAAATATAAACATGTAACAGCTTATGTGTTCTCCAACATGACCTGCGTGTTTGCTCAAGCGATGTAATATTTGAGAGAAAAATACCATTTCGTTGCAGCACTTTTTGTAAACAGGTATTCTTTTTTTTTTAATCTAATGTGCAACATACCACTTATTGACACAAGAGAGAGAGATACAGCAGAGGTCTTAATTGGCACAGTGAAGATTAGGATGTTCAAAGCAATTATCAATAGCTGTTTGTCTTACTACCTTACAGAGCTGCCGCCCAGAAGAGCTATGTGGATTACTTCTAAAGTGTTTCCCAACCTTCTACCTAACCAGTCGCTGCCATAGCCAACCATAGCAGAAAACAAAGATAGCATTGCTTTTGCTAGGCTGTTCATCAGCCTAGAACAGGGGTGTCGAACTTGCAGCCAGCGGGCCAGATGCATCATGAGTGGGCCATGCCCACCCCGGTTTAGCTAAGGGAAAAAGTTGTGATACGTCATGCGACGATGTGATGCCGGAAGTTTGACACCCCTGGCCTAGAACAACAAAATAGATCTGGTCCTACTGATGTACAATTCTTGCTTGGCCAAATGCAGGTGGCTCAAGGCTCATTCCTGCAGTTGGTTTTATTTGTTATTGTTCAGTGAATGAGGGACTAGCGCATGACATTGGCTGTAGCTACTCCAGTCTGCTCTCTGGAAAATGAATGACAGACAGAAAGGTTACTAATGTAACCTTCACATGACGTTTTGTTAATGTATGGTGCGGGGATGAAATGCTCAGAGGTCTGCTACCGGTACTCTGTGCACGCACATGTGCATGCACAGTGTGCACCCAACACACACTTCACACACATGCACATCACAGGCGCTACTGTACAGCGCTGAAAAAGGAGGCTTAAGAAGCCTTTCTAAAGTAAGTAGAACAGCGAGTGGGGAGGACAGCTGTGCCACACGATTTAAGATTCGCTAGAAAGCAGGATTTCCTGCTTTCTAGTGAATATAAATCACTCAACACAGATGATCGTCAGAAATACCGGTTTGCCCAAACTGGTAGCTTTTATTACTACGGGTTCGCCTGAGCCAATCCAAACCGGTAGCATTTCACCTCTGATATGGTGTCTTTCCTAGTTCTATATAATGAGAAAAACTTGTTTGTTCTTTGAGGGATAGACTAGGCGTGCAATACAAGAACGTATTTTAAATATTAATGAACTGAAGATGTAAAAAGATGGCGACAACTGTAGCAAGCAGGTTCAGTGTCTACCATATATCCAGAAATATGACTGGGTTATTAAAAATCTAAATATGGAATTGTAATACCATCATAGTCCCTCATATCATTCTTTGTTAAACACTGGGACTTTAAACACTTTTTATCATAATATACATTAGTTACTCCAGAGAACTTTCTTCGTCTACCACTAATTAAACAGTCCTTTATTTGACATATCTTAGAGACAAGGATTTTACTCTCACATGTACTTTCCTATTGTAGAAAAAAAAATTCCTTTTCTTCATTAGGCAAAACATGGTACCATCATATATCATTGTGCCTTTCATATATAAAATTTGTAATCTTGCTTGGGAGTAAAAATTAATAAACAAAAATGAAGATTTTGCATAAATATCAGAATGGCAAAGCCAAGATACACACATATATAGAAAAAATTTGCCCAGGAATTTAAGAACATCTCTCTTCATATAATTTATTTTTCAAAATCTATTATTCTGTAACTTGGTAAGAGAGCTGTTTCCCCCTCTATATCCCAGAGCAAAAGACATACTTTGTCTGTGATACTCTCTTAAACATTACGATCTAAAAAATATTTTTTTAAAAAATAGAAATTTAGCATATTGACTCACACAACCCCAAGATGTCAGGCCACTGCAGCACCTTCATATATTAATTGTATAAATTCATTCAGAAAAACCACAAAACAGGTAGAAGAAGCAAGAGTGAAATACCCCAAAATAAAGATTTCTCAAATTTTCATCACCCTTTAAATGTTTTAATAATCAGCAAAATATTCAGTATTCAAATGAGAAAAATGGGGGGGGGGAATGAAAGACACATTGCAGTGGCACAAACTAATTTCTGTAACTTTAAAACCACTCTCTCAAATTGCATGATTTTATTCAGAAATTTCAGAATACAGTTTCCTATTTGTTAAGATTTTGGTTCACAGAAACTCTTATAAACATAAGAATACTTTGCTTCCACAGTATAATGTTCATCATGGAACAACTTGCAGAAATAGTCTTTTGACCACAAATATTTTTAAACAGTTAGGCTGTAATTTCTTTATAAACCTATTGGCATTTTTTTCCTACAAAAACGTACACAAAACAACACCATCAGACTTAAAGCCTACTGAAGGCAATGGAGCCAATTAACATCAACTTTCCCCAATTTTTCATCAAAAGAGGTGAAGGTGTTTGTCAAGACTGGGTCCAGGCTGTAAAACAGTCTCATTTATAGGCCTTCGAATTCATTGGGAATTTCTCCTATGCAGGCCCCACTAAAGTGAGAGAAAACAATATACGGAGGCTATGGAAATCCTGTTGTTCCTGACAGATTATCCCATTACAAGTATCCAAAATTGTATGGATTTTCCTTTTTTTCAAATAAGAATTTGTAGAAATGAAAGTGGTAATGCACTTGAATATTTCCTATGGTGACTATTTTGCTATTTAATGTCACTGTCTTTAATTTTAAAATGTGCATTTTTATTTAAAGAATAATATTTGGGGGTTAATTTAGGTTCTCTTCACTTGCCAATTAAACTAAATTATAATGATGGCAAATTAATGCCGAACAATAAAGGAAAGCGCATTTAAAACTGAGGCCATATTCTTTCAAGGTTAAGTACTTCATAATCTCATCATTTTCCATGGGAAAAGATTATACATGTGGTTATCTCATCCAAGGAAATTAATGGAATTTAAATTCCCGTTAAGATGAGCTATTTAAGGTCCAATTGCTGTAGTAATTACAGGATACAGGTAGTCCTCAATTGACAACAATTGGAATCAGAATTTCTGTTACTAAGTGAGGTTGTGGTTCCGCCCAATCTCATTATCTTTTTTGCAACGGTTATTAAGAGAATCACTGCAGTTAAGTGAACCATGTGGTCATTAATTGAATCTGGCTTCCCCCATGACTTTGCTTGTCAAGCTAGCTGGGTGGGTCCCAAATGGTGATCACATGACCCCAGGGTGCGCCAACTGTCGTGAATACATGACAAGCAACCAAATTTTGATCATGTAACCATGGGGATGCTATAGTGGTCCTAACTTCAAGGACCAGTTGTAAGTCAGGATTTTCAGGGTCATAACTTCAAATGGCTGCTTAACAAATGGTTGTAAGTTGAGGACTACCTGAATTTTTAAATTCAATGCTACATAATTTTTAAAAATTTCAGTTGAGACAAATCTCACAGTTCTGAAATTACCTGAATAGTTTTATTTAAATCAGATTTCTATAATCCCTTCAAAATTTTTTAAATGTTTTAAGTATATTTAGCTTTTTGCTTGAATATTATTAATGACTTCCAGTATTCATTTTACAGATATTTTTCAAAGGCTATTTTCAAATTTAAAAATGCTTAAGAATGAACAAAAGAAACAAAGCAACATTTGCAATAATGGAACTGCTTAGGAGAAAGGAAGCTTTCAAAATGTATGATGCATAACTGTATTGGATCACATATTGCCTCCAACCCACAGTTATATGTTTTTAATTAGATATTAGGGAATTGTTTTAAGCATGTATCCAAGTTCGGTACACCAGTATATTTTACCCCAAACTTTTTTTTAAATTAAGAACAAAAAAAATAATAATCCCAGACTATTTGAAAACGACAAAGTATATCCCATCAAGTTTCAATTTTTTACTTATGGTTGAAAACACATGAAATGTGCTTCAAATGCATAAAAATCACAGTGGATTAGCAGCAAAGGAGATGGGGAGTTTAAGGACAATATTTATCATTCACATTGCGATTATTTTGCACACTGAATGAAAGATAGTTATTTTACTCTTCTAAAAAACCCTTTATCTTTTTAAAAAAAGAAAACCCCCAAATATCCATTAAACTCAAAATGCATTACTCTTCTTTATGCACAAAAATGAAATTATGGCAGCAAAAAAACCCTAGTAATAATTAAGTTTGTAAACTGTGTATCAACCACTCTTTTTTGTTGTTGTTGTTGTTGTTATTCCCAAAGTGCAAACTGCAAGTTTCCCATAAGCCTTCAGTAGTGCTTTTCTTGTAAATAATCCTTCATTTTGTTTGGCAAAGGCAGTTTCTGAATCAGATCTATTCTGGTATACTGACGTATAACAAAGCGACACAGGTACTGCAAGGAACGCACTTGCATGAAACGAGATACTGGATTGGTTAGTCTCACTGGGTAAGTTGTAGATCCAGGTAATCGAGATCTCGAATAGCAAAATGCACCATTTTCAGAGTCCCTAATCGAGTGTTCAATTAGATCAACTATAGAAGTATGTCCTTCCACATCAGGTTGTTCATAAAAGCTAAACCTACCATTTGAATGCTCAATTCTAGTATGAAGTGTTTTACCATGAGAACGGAAACTCAGACTTAAAAGGTAACGGTCATCAGAGCTGTCTCGCACAAGAAATGAACCGTCGGGAACATTAGCTAATTTCCCCTCTGCTTCCCATCGTGTGATCGGGCCCCAGTACCATCCTTGTTTTGCCAGTTTTTTAAGTTCCTCTGTGAGACTTGTTACAACCATCGGGCCACTATTTTGTACAGAATCGTAGACTCTTGCAACTCCTGGTGCAGAGTTAGGATCAAAATTCAAATGGCAGCGCATACTTTCAGCCACATGGACATCTGTGCCATTCAGGCTGTTAAAGTTCCTTTGGATTTGATTATTCTGTATTGGAGGTAGCAATGGCGAGAGTGGGGGAACATCATTAACTCTTGGACTTTGCAACATGATTCCTGTTGTACCAATCAATAAACCGTTTACTGCTTGGTCCACAAAGATATCCGGAGCAACTACTACGTCTTGATTCACTGAAACCTCTTCTTCATGAAATGTACTACTACCCATTTGAGAAGAAACAGTTGAGATCTCCATGGGTGAGGAACTATCCAGACAGTAACTACGTGATCCTTCCAAAGGATACATTCCCTCATCTAAAGGCACAGTGTACTGAATGTAGTCCTGAGGCATAAGTCCAATAACTACAGGCACGTGTTCATCAATATGAAGATGCAAATCTCCATTCTGAGATTCTGCACTTTTGAATGCACTGTTTTGTTCATGGAACCTGCTGTCTGGCTGCAAGTCATGGAAATCTTTGCGCACACCATTCAGTGCAGGGCTTGGGTTTGTAGAGTGGACCAAGGCCTTTACTTTCACTTCCATTTTTATACATGTTTCTTCTGAGTTTGTTGGCCGAAGGGGCCATGGTGTTGGACTATAATGGTGGTTTCGGAGGGATGTGGACCGAAGAGGTCTTTGAGCTCTTACATCTTTGAAAGTTATTGGAGCAGAAGAAGAAGAAAAGGTATCTTCATCAGCAGAGCTCACGGATGGCGTGCTGCCCTTTCCACCTTTTTGCTTCTGTTTTGCAGAAAGTCGTCTTTTTAATGTACCCATTAAGCTTTCGCTCTTTGATCTGTTTTTGCCACCTTTCTCATCTTCGCCGTTGATGTCACAGGTAGCCAAATCTTTACTATAACAGCTAGCAAACAAGGAGTCATCTTTTCCAAAATCATTTAATGATGGCTGTGCAACCACAACAAAGTCACTGTCATCTTTGCTTTTATTTAAGTTAAAAGATTTACGAATGGTCTTGAGACTAATTTTCTTCATTATGAAATGCAGCAATTCTGGTAGGGATTTTGTTTATTCTTGAGTGTACCAGAGATCTGTCCCTAAAACGTATGAAGCCGATGCTTCCACATTGATGCGACTTATCCAGACTCATTAACTTTCAAGACCCATTTCCTGAAAGCAAACAAACGAACAATAAATTTCATGCAAGACATGATCTGTAAAGAAATTTGAATGACTAAAATGTAAACTAACAAAATCAGTAAAGCAGAGTTAATATCAACATTACTACTGATCAATAAGAGGCTAATTTATTGAGCACAGTTTGTTTCATACATTATGTTAAGCTTTGTTCTGCTGGCTTATTCTTTGTATCTCATATTTTGGGTTATATAATGTTCAGACAGTTGGTGACAACTGTCTGAACATTATAGTTCAGACAGTTGTCATCAAACTGTACATTCACATATTTCATAGCTATTCTTTTGCATAATTTTTCTTCTATTTCTATTAACTTTAATACTATTGTGCTAAAATAACCAAACTGGCAAATCTCAATTAGTGCTTGTCCAATAAATTGAATTTAAAAATATGCTATTTCTTATTATAATCTGAAAGAAGATAACCACTTCATTCTGTTTCAGCCACTCATTAAATTTGGCAAGCATTTTCTGTAATCATCCCAACTAAAGAGGCTTATGGTTAAAGACATTAGCCTATAATTTGTTTGTATGTCCAAGCTGATAGGCATGTGGACCTCACACAATGTAAGGCCTCTCTAAGAAAAAATGAGGCAAAGAATAAAGTCCAATAACAAAAAGGAAAAAGCAACTTGATGATTGACAATTTTGCTTCCAATAAGCAAATTACTTTACACAAGCTCTCTTTTTCACATCCAACAGCCATGTTCTCTGGAATAATGTAGAGAAATGCAGTAATAAGAACTGTGGAAAATATATTAAAGGAACACTGTACATGAATACAAATCCAAACCAAATCACACTATATATCCAAACTTCTAAGACATGCTGTTATCCTGGTTTCAGATCCTTTTTCTATATACAGGTAATCCTCGACTTACAACAGTTCACTTAGTGACCATTCAAAGTTACAATGGCACAGAAAAAAGTGACTTATGACCATTTTTCACACTTATGACCATCACATTATCCCCGTGGTCATGTGATTTACATTTAGATGCTTGCTAATTGGTTCATATTTATGACGTTGCAGTGTCCCAGGGTCATGTGATCACTTTTTGTGACCTTTTGACAAAGTCAATGGGGAAGCCAGGTTCACTTAACAACTGTGTTACTAATTTAATAACTGCAGCGATTCATTTAACAACTGTGGCAAGAAAAGTCGTAAAATGGGGCAAAACTCACTTAAGAAATTTCTCACTTAGCAGCATAAATTTTGGGCTCAATTGTGGTTGTAAATTGAGGACTACCTGTATACCCTTGCTAACCACAGCGTGTCCCTCCAATGTACTCAAAAACAAGATAATGAGAGGGAATTACATAATTATGAAATGTGTTATTGCTTGTAAAGAAGTAGCAGTCATGGAGATAAAAAGATTCGATTACAGTATGTAGGAAGAAGATTAATACTTTTTCTTTGTGCCAGGCTCCTTTTGAAAACTTCTTTCTCAAAGCTAGTATTGTGTCAGGAAAAAAAGTAGCTATTGATACAGCTTTCCTTCTGCATAAACAGTTTTAGGGAAAAAGCCTGACAAGTCAAGGCATGGCATGGTGTAAAAACCTTCTCCCTTTTTTTTATTATTATCGACCACTTTAGAGTTGCAATTTCTTTTTGAAAATACAAGTCTTGTGAAACATAAATGAAACATGTCTCATGCGATCCAGTGAAACCCTGAAAAAAATCAAGAAGGTTCTGAAAAGGAAGAACATTTGAAAAGAAAGAATAGGATATATGCAAGTGTGTGGCTCACATTAATCCTAAAGAAAAAAAAAACTACTCTGAACAATTAACTAAAATGGAGACTGATTTCAAAAAGCTAAACGGGGTCAGATCCGGTTAGTACTTAAACAAGATACTGTCATAAAAATCAAGGTTAAGAAATTACAGAAGGTATAATTGCAGAGATCTGTGGTTTTTTTTTTTTTCAACTACATGCAAGTACTGGTAGTATTTGATTTATGGCTTTTCATTTAACAATGAAGTTACAATGGCCTTAGAAAAAGTGACTTACAAGTCCTCCAAGTTCCAACCATTGCACTAGCCCAGGGGTGGGCAAATGTGGCCCTTTTACAACCTGTGGACTTCAACTCCCAGAATTCCTGAACCAGCTTGGCTGTCTCAGGAATTCTGGGAGTTGAAGTCCACAGGTTGTAAAAGGGTCACATTTGCCCACCTCTGGGCTAGCCCAATGATCACACAATCATAATTCAGGCACTTGGCAACTAGCTCACATTTACAACAGTTGTCCCAAAGGTGCTTTTTCAGGAGGCAACTGGACAACTGGAGAAAGTCCAGTTGCCTCCTGAAAAAGTACCTTTGGGACAACCATGACCTGGATGATTGAGAATCTCTACAATAGTTGCAGCATTTTGTGATCGAGTAAATCATGACATGATTTACTTAACAACTAATATAATTCATTTAACAGCCATGGTAAAAAATGGTCTTAAATTCAGGTCTGGTTACATGATGAGTTGCTTAATGACTGGTATCGCTTAGGGATCGAAATTCCAATTCCAATTATGATTGTAAGTTGAGAATTACCTGTACCTACTAAATGGAAACTGACTGCTTGAGAATAGAAGTAGGTCAGTTGTGTCCTTGTTACTGTTAATAAAATAATGTCAGTAATGAAAACTAATTTTAAGACCCCCGATCACTCAGTGTATTGAAGACTTGAGGTTACTTGCAGCTTATGAACAAGTTGCTTGTAGGCATAGATTTAGTGTGGACAGTTATAATGAAATGTGTGTGTGAGAGAGGGAGGGAGGGAAGGATTGGGAGACAGAGAGAGAGAGAGAAAGGGAAAAAGAAATGTTTAGAGGTAAGACCATAGTCACCAGTGAAGCTCAACCTGAAGAAGGCTTTTCAAATTTTCTAAATATAGCAGTAAAGAGGCAAACTATGATCAGAGTTAGTAAATTCTCATTACAATTCATTTAACATTTCTGTTAACTATACTATTAAAGTAAAATCTTGAATTAACAGACCAAACAGGGATATCTGACATTCCATTAATGGCATTCCATTAATCCATTAAATCATTGATATGCAAGCCATGCTAAACCATTTTAAATCGAAGTATCTTCTTTGGGATATTAGTTTTACTGCAATTGTGCCAATTTATTTAATGAATATAGAAAATACCAAACTGATTTCTAATTCAATTCACAGTGTGAATCACAATATGAAACACATATACTTATCTTATTTCTTTAATGGCTCTAAAATGACCCAAGAGCAAGTATTCACTATATCATTATCTGCAGAGCAACCTTGTATAGGCCAGGAAGTTTGGATTATCTCTGAGAGACAATGCCATGTAAGTAATTTCAGCTCTAATCCAAAGCCACTGATAGTAAAAACAAACAAACAAACAAACAAACCTATAATAATTGGATTTGGCTTTCTTCTTGCAACTATCAGCTTACACATTTAGTAAATAACATTAAGATCCCAATGATTTTCCAAATATGTCTAAATGAAAACTGCATGTTTGTATTAAAATGAAATCACCTAGCTTCGCGCGCACGGGTGCAATCCCATTGCAAACCGGTAGTAAAGGTAAGTAGAACCCATCCCTGCTTCAAACTGTGGACTGTGATGTCTCCTATTAAATGCCCAGATATTAAAATATGCATATATCATCAAACAGACAGATTGTCACATGTCAGCTCCACAAAGCTTTGTTAAAATAATTTAGTTCTCTATTATTTCACCATTCTCTTTATTTGCTAAGATTTTTCAGAACTTTGAAAGCAAATAAGAGCCTAGCACACTTGGGTGATTTTGAAAAAGCTAAGCAGAGTCATGGGATATGAGACCACCAGGGATATGAGACCACCAGGAAATTCCAGGACTACTAGAAAAAAAAAAATCCTAGAAGAGAGCAAATTAAAGTCACACTGTTGATTAAACAAATAGCTATTTCCATATAGTTCCCAAGACTATACAGGTAGCCCTTGACTTACGACAGTTCGATTAACTATGGTTCAAAGTTACAAACTCCTTGGGGGGAAAAAGATTTATGACCTCTATTTGTACATATGATCATCACCAATCCCACAGTCACATGACTGCAATTTGGGCACTTGGCAACTGGCTCACATTTATAACTATTTGCTGCATTTGCTGTCGTCATGTGATCACAATCTCCCATTAGTAAAGCTAGATTCACTTAACAACGCTTAATGACCGTGTTGAATTGTCTTTACTTAGCAATAACCATAAAATTGTTGTAAAATTTGGTCCAACTTATCTTATGACCACAACATAAGTTGTGGAACTTCAAGACTAATTGTGGTTGTAAGCTAAGGATAAGCCATAGCTTGACTTACCGCATTGTGACAGCACACAGCAGAATAAGACTAGCTTACTATTTGGGTTGAAGTCTACCAGGAAATCCCAAAATTATAACCCAGACCAAAAGGTTAAAAACAATCCTGAAGATACTGTCATACTTTTGCCAGGATAAATAAGTGGAGATGTAATTTACTGATTGATTTGAATGCTGCCTTCATTACCAGACTATCTCTAGGCAGGAAGCATTCATTTATTTGTCAAATTTATATAACTGCCCATCTCACAAACAAAATGACAAGTTGGTGTCAATTGTTTCTGACACTTTTGGTATCAAAATTATGCTTGAACTTGCAAACATGAAGGCTACATTCTAGAAAGAAGATAATAATAAATAAATATAAAGTAGAAATCTTAATTTAATCTGAAATGAATTAAAAGTAAATTCATACAGTTAAAATGATTGCTCTTATTGTATTTTAAAATATCCCCATATCTGGGGAGTGTATTCAAGGCTCTGTGGGTTCTTTGATTGTGTCTCTTTGTTCTATCGGTCTTCATCTGTTTTGAATACTGAATATGCAACTTAGGATATTCATCTATAAAATATTGTCAATTAACAGATATTGTTACATATTCCATGAAAGCACAATGCTTGAAAAATTAGCTTGCTGCTCATTTGTCATCTGTTTGACTGCTGACAGTTAAATGACTTTTATAAATGTCCGGAGTACGCATTGTTTGTTTTATCATATAATACCAATGCAATTATAACTTTTTTTTTTAAAAAAAAGGTCAACTAATTAAAAAGGAAGAAATTTAATGAGCCATTTGGATATTTCCATGTGGTTTCATATAAGAACCATCAGCAAATATAAGTGGACATTGTTCACAAACAGCATTATCAGCATATTTCACTGCATAATTTAGAAACAATCCAGTTGGGATAATTGTAACCCACAGTTCGGGAAAGCCTGGTTCAAAAACAGGAATAAATAATAGGGTAAAATGCTTCTTCCCTCTTATCCTTCCGTTATGACTTGTATCTGACTAAGATTGCCAATTACATCAAACAGGAGAACTCTGAATTGGATAAATGACTGTCCTTTTCCACAATGGGAGATGGCAAAAAGAACCATTTATGACACCATGAGGATCATACATTTCTTAAAACTGAAAACCAAAACTTGCAGTAGTATTTTTATCAAGATAATTTATGCTCCCCTTCCTTCCACTCTCACAACACATACACACATAACCCTCTTTCTTATGGCTAGAAGAGGTGTTACAATTTTAATCTGTAAACTATCTCTGTATAGAAATACTTGATATGGATGTGCAAACTGGTGCTTTTCAGATGCCGATATGCCTATGCTGGTGGGCACTTGGTAATATATTTCAACAATTCTGGAGGGCCATGTTTTTATGCTTTACCAGCCTTCCTCTAAGCAAACTTGTAAATCTTACAGGAGTAAAAAAGAAAGCCATTCAGAATGCAATTTGGTTAGCTATAGTATATACCCGTGATGGCCAACCTGTGGCACACCTAGCCATATCAGTGGGCATGCCAGCTCAGCTCTGGCACGCATGCATGCACTGGCCAGCTGATTTTCGGGCCTTCTGGGCCCACCAGAAGTAGGGAAACTGGCTGTTTCCTGCCTCTGGAGGGCCTGGGGGGGGGGAAGGCCCATTTTTCTTTCTCACCTGGCTCCAGATTCTCTCTATGTATCTGGGGAGGGCGAAATTACCCTTCCCTACCTCCTTAGAGGCTCTCTGGAAGCCCAAAACGGCCGTTTCCCAAGTTCCGGTTGGACAGGAAGTGATGTTTTTTGTTGTTCCCAGCCTCCAGAGACTCCACCCCCGCCTCCTCCTGGCACGTGATGGGAAAAAGGTTAGCCATCACTGGTATATACAATAAGGCTGGATTAAATGTACAGTAAAAATAACCACCACCACAGTCATTATTGAATAGTGGAAAATTAAACAATTGGTCATTTTAAACATATTTTTGAAACTCTTGAAAAAAGAGAGGTCCTTGGTTTTTGTTCTAATGTTCCGTATTAAATCTATACTTTTTACAGAATGCCAATGACGATAACCAGGTATTAGAAATTGAGCCCTATGAAGAGAGTCTGAAAGAGCCAATATACTTAATACTGCAAAAAGAAGACAGAGGAACCAGATAGCATCCTTCAAATATCTGAACAGGTGTCACCTCAAAAAGGCCAGGACCTGTTCTTTATCATGGAATAATAGATTTAAATTATAGAAAATGAATTCAAATGTAATGTTAGTGGAAAATCCTCTCAAGTGTGAATACATTTCAACAGTGGAATTACACAGACTCCTAATCAGCGTCTCTTTACTACATGCATTCAAGGAGAGGCTCAATAACCATCTCTTGGGCATGCTTGAACTTTGATATCTAGATTGATTCTTGCCACCAACAGATGATTAAATTTTAGCTTAAATGGCTATTTCTTTTTAAGGATTCTACTTCATCTTTTATAGAAAAATAATAATTGAAAGTACCATTAACAGAAATGCATTCTCTGGCACTTGACTTGAAAGCTATTAACATGGATGCTTTCCTAAGCCAGAGGAGCTATCCTTCCCATACTCAATTCTCTTTACTCCTGCAAATAAGGCAAATATGAGAGAGTAAATAAGACACAGAACTCACAGAAGGCTGATAGCTCTTTCTTCCTCTCTCTCTCTCTTTTTGTGTGGCGCTTTTTAATAGAGCCGCAAAATAATTTTTAGCTTGCTATTACATAATACATCATAAGAATAAAAACTGTGAGTTGGGCAGCCATATATATGTAATAGATAAACAAATAAAAAGAGCAGAATGAAGAAACCAAAGAATTATCTGATCCTGTATGTGCCCACACTGTGGGACTTCTCCTGGATTATTCAGATAATATGGAGGAACCCTTGAATCATCTGCAGTGATCCTTAAAAACCCCCCAGCACTTTGGTACTTAAAGGAGCAATTTAGAGAAGTGTTTCACAAAGTATCCTTCCAAATGATTCACATAGCCCTAATATTTAAATTGAGATTCTGGCAAAACTCAACCAACTCGAACTCAAAAATAATGATCATCAAACAATACAGAAATCTATTGTTAGATGCATATAGAAGGAACTGAAAGGTTAAAGTAAAAACCTCTGGCTTAAGCTGGAGTCCTGGTGAAATTCAGAGCAGCCATGATTAACAACTATTATGAAACTGATGAAAAGCATACTTATACATTAGTTTCCTTAATTTATCTGAACGAAAAAAAATACTTCCATGGATTGTCCTAATGAAAATTCTAACAAAAATATCTCCATTCTTATCTCATTTTTTTCTCTTCCTAAGTGACCTTGTGTCACAACAGATGAATGATCTTGAAAAAGCAATGCGACACTTGACATTACCCATGGCTTTGTATCCAAGTTAAAATAGATACTTGGCTAAAGTGTTTGATACTGATGAAATCCCAACTCAGTTACAAAGCTCAATGGTGTGATTTTAAATTAACTCTATTTTGTACAACTCTGCTCCACTACTTTACTATAACAATATATTGGGGGCACTGGCATAGAAATGAACATTTATTTGTATGCTGTCAAAAAAAGAAAGGAAGGAAACAAAAAAGAAAGGAAATAAAAAGGAATGGTAATAGCATATGGGAAGAACTTGAGAGGCAGGGCAAAGAGATGCTGCCTAGGAAATGGTCAAATAAAAAGACAGGATACCCCACAGCTGGTAAGTGGGCAGGGCAAGAAACTCAGAAAGGACCCTCCACAGTATCTCAACATGTAGGCAGCAAGAAAATAGCCCTTCCAGACTTGAAAGATTCTGTTAATGTAGCTTTACAATAAAATAGAATTAGGTTATCTGGTCATGTTTATTACTGGTAAGGCTGACAGGAATAGAAATCTTTTTCTAAGCATTAACTAGTTCTTCAGTTCAGCTGACAAAGATTTCTAAAGAAACAGCATAGTCTACTCATGTTTTCTGCCTATACGAATTGTACCCAGTTTGTAAACAATTTGCACATAACAACAAATACTGGCTTATCGTGTTTGAATTAGTAGGCTGATACATGCTACTCACTGTTTCTTGACTATCTTCCACTACCAGCAGGGAATAGTTATACAAAACAAGGTTTGTTTTGTACTACACATAAACCAAGATACTAAACTTATTATTCTTAAAAGAAGTCAAGGTGAAGCCTGGTTTTAAATTCCAACATGTCAAGAGAGGGGTCTTGATCCTTGTGGAAGACTAAACAAAGAATACTTATGAATTTCCAACTAGTTGTGCCAAAGAAGGAGTTAAGTGTGGATTGGTATACTTAATCACAACAGACATATATGACTCATATAACTATAAACCTTTAAACTGTAGTTTCTCCAGAGGTTATCGCTTTAAAGTTCAATAAATTATGCAACAATGCAGAATTCTAAGCCAAATTAGATAGCAAAGCAAATTCTATTTTTTTGTATGTCTGCATGCAAATAATTTTAAAAGGCTCCTATACAAATCAATTTATAATATCCTGCTTCGCCTCTTACCTCATCTAAATCAGATATAGCCACTATACTGTACTGCCAAAGGTCTGCCTATTGAATGCCCCTAGGTTATACCGTTTCAAATAGCTGTAGGATATTGCAATTGATGCAGTGACTCACTGATGGAAGACACTATACTAGTAGAGATTTGAATCTATGAAAATTAGTGAGTAATTTATGGACAACTTTTTGTTCCCCTTCCATTCACTTGTTTTTATTCTGGCTATGAAGGAAAGCTTACCCATCTTTAGCTCTACCAGACTAAGAGCTTAGTGTTCCCTATGGAAACACAAGCTATTCAGAAATGGAAGCAAGCTACTATCTTTTAAAAATTATTTACAAGCTGCCTTAATTTCTAAGAACATCATTTTAAACACTCTATTCAGAGAAGAAATAAACAATCTGGTTCCCTTAGAAGTGTAGAAACTCTCAGAATTTCTAACTGCTAATGCTGCTGTGTTATGATTCAAAGTCAGGATACTTAGATTGCACTAGAGTTAACTGAACAAAAACTATATTTTTAAACACTGTGCAGCATATTTGCATAAATTATTGTTATTATTTAAAATATAATTAAATAGATAGAATTCTTTATTGGCCAAGTGTGATTGGACACACAAGGAATTTGTCTTTGTAACTTATGTATGTAAAGCCATCAGCATTTAATCATTTGTTAATCAAATTTATAAAGCCTCCCATCTCACAAGAAGTGTCTCTGGGAAGTATATAATAATCAATAAAAAATAATATTGCACGTATATATTTAAGAATAGAAAAATCAGCATTAAAATGAAAACGATTAAATCTTTCTCTCTATATATGTATGTATATATATATATGTATGTATGTATATATGTATGTATATGTATATGTATATGTATATGTATATTGAAGCTATCTAACAGATCTCTGATTCCCTGGGAACATGAGGCCTGATAGCATAATCACAATTTCCACAAGAATAAAAGGGTGGAGCTACCGAAATGTCCAGCGGGGAAACACTCCAAAAGGTGAGAGTCACAGCAGAGAAAGCATGCCACCTGGGACCTGCAAAACATAGGTACCTAACATCACACCCTCTCTGCCAGATCTAATGGGCCAGGCTGATATAACTAGAAAGAGGCTAATAATCCAGTCCTATGCCACAAAGTCCTATGCCACAAAGTCCAGATAATCCAGTCCTATGCCACAAAGGACTTTAAGGATTAAAACCCTTGAAGTGCCTTGAATTGGATCTGGAAGCAAACCGGCAACCAATGTAGCTCACAGAGATGGAACAGACATGTAATATGAGCTGCCCTAGAATCACACATAACTGCCCTTCTCATTACATCATGCATCTTCCAAATGCTCTTCAAGGGCAGCCCAAAAACAGTCCAATCTGGAGTTGACTAGGGCATGGGTGACTGTGACCAGAGCCTCCCAGTCCAGGAATAGGTGCACAACTCTGTGCAAGGCCCCTCCTAATCACGACTACCACTTGCTTCTCAAGCAGAAATTGTGAATTTTAGGAAAACCTAGATTGTACACTGGATCTGTCTGGGATAGTGTGACCTCCATCCAGCACCAAAGATGGCATAGTCTTAGAACTAGTAAGTCCCCAAACCTGGAGCTACTCAGTCTTGCCAGGGTTCAGCTGAAGCCTGTTGTTCCCCAACTAGATCCTCATAGCCTCCAGACACCAAGAGGTGTCTGGAGGCTAAAACATTCACAGCAGTAGTGGGTTGCCCCCGGTTCGCACCGGTTCTATACAACCGGTAGTAAAACCGGTGGGAGGCTCCACCCACCTATCCCACCATCACCAAAACGCTTCTGCGCATGCGCAGAAGAGCACGCACATGGCCCCGCTGCGAACCGGTAGTAAGGGTATGTAGAACCCACCCGATTCACAGCATTGCTTATCCAAGGGCTGAGATATATAGTTGGATATCATCAACATACTGATAATACCTCATCCCATAGTAGTAGGCTTCATAACTATAAATATTTTTTTCTATTATTATTTTTTTGTGTGTGTGATGGAATGCATGGATAACTTTGAGGAAAAGGGAGTGGTGCTATTGCCTAGGAAACCATCAGACAAGAGAGGCAGAGCCCTTCATAGTTTGTCAAAGAAAAAAAAACTTAAAAAGAACCTAATGGATCTAGCAATTAAAAGTGGCAGGCGAAAAGTTTGCAATTTCAGATTTGCGAGATTCTGTTAATGTAGCCTTACAATAAATGTAGCTCATCCAGTCATGCTTACTGTCCAATTTACATGGGAAAGTTTCAAATGAACTGAGAATTAATGACAGAACAGAAAGCAATAGAGAAATATAAATTCCGTGTACAGGTAGTCCTTGGTTTATGAGCAATTATTTAACAACCATTCAAGTTATGGTGGCCTTGTAAAGGATGTCTCTTGGACCATAGTTAAAAGTTCCTGATAGCTTGCTCCCCCATCAAACAACCATTTCAGACACTTGGAAACCAGCTTGCACTTACGACTGGCCAAGAACCCTGCAATCACCATTTGCAATCTTCATTGCTGGCTTGCCCAGAAATCAAATGGGGAAATTGGCAGGGAAGGTTACATGCTGCTAATCCAAGGACCCTTCCAACTCTGTTATTCTGTTATCTGCCAAGAGGATTCCGTCTCATCTCTAGGGGTGGCTGAAAGAACTGCCTACCAAGTGGAACTCAGCCCTTCCACCAGGCTGCAGAAAGGGACTGGGATCCTAAAATAGGATAAGCAATCACCACAGTTCTTGTGATAGTTTGATAGGCCCTTTCTCTAAATTGCATGATGAACTTTCCAATGATTGCAAGAATCTGCCTGCAGCACAGTACAGTATATTGGCTGGGCATGCCTACAGCTGCACAAAAAAAACAAAGATGAGTGGATCTGGTTATGGTGGGGAAGGGAGAGAGGGCTTAAACACCACTTCCTCATGGAGAATTTGGTTACAGTTGTGGCACTACCTGTATATTCTACGACAGGGATGTCAAACTCAAAGCCTGCGGGGGTGCTTAAATCCAGCCTGCAGGGCCAGCCTGGAAATATCAAAGGACCTATTGGCCAAAACGGACTGTGTGCACTGTTTTCGGCCTCTCCAGCCTCCTGAATCACTCTGCCAGCCAAAAACGGGCCGCGCAGAGGCTTCCATGCAGCCCATTTTTGGCCAGCAGAGTGCTGCTGGAAGCCAGGGAGGCCAAAAACAGGCCGCACAGGGACCTCGGGGGACCTCCACACGGCCCATTTTTGGCCGTCAGTGCGCCAAAAATAAGAGTGTGTAGATCACATACAATTGGCTTTTATATATTAAGCTATGAATATCTAAGTAATTAAGTAATTAAACAATATACATGCAGTACTCTTTTAAAGGTTTATGAATCCATTTTCCCCAAAGAAGAAAAAGAGATTATTTAACATATGTCTCCTCCCTGGAACATCTTAACACTGTCTTAATACACAGGAACAGGGCATTTGAATTAAAGGTAACACAGGTTAAAATACTTTGGTTGGTCACAAGACGAAAAAAGTCAGGAATACTCTGTTCTTGCATCATTTATTATGTAGAAATGTATCAGTAGGAGGATATAATATTGCTAGACTGGTCCTCCTGTTCTTATGAGACTCAAAATTATGCCTCCCACTGAATTAAGCTACTTGTAGCAACTTCATAGCTATAAAATGACCACCCTCTGACTTTTTAGTTTGAAATGTTTTCACAGCAACAATTCTTTTATTATTTGAATAAAGTATCAAAGTATTTTTACCTGCCGGAAGTTCAAAGGGATGCATTTTATGAATAATACAATTGCCTTAGTTCAACATAACAAATGATTATTTCTTTTAAGGAGCTCAACATAAGTATACTATGTTAAAAGTCATGCATTTGTCACCAGATAGCACTTACATGACGCTAGGTGCCTTTCCCTTTAAGGCAATTTTATTGTTTGATGTTACTATGGATATAAAACATTACATACATCAACTGATAATGGCTGACCTTGAAAAAGTCTTGAACTTAATTAGTTCTTGGATTGAAAACCACAAAGAAATCCAGGACAGTAGAATAAAGTAGACTGGATGGTTAAACAGATCAGTAGCAAATCATTATCTTATTGTTACCAAGAAAGCAACATAGGTCTGTCCACGTAGTCACTATGGATTGAGCCTGACTGCAGGAAGACTATATCTTAACTTACTTCAACTAAAATGCTTGAATAATTAACCAATAATTTGTTTTATAACATATTAACTTATGTAATTTCTAGACAAATCATTTCCTTGAAGTGCCATTTCAGTAAGGTTTGATAAAATTATACTGATTCTACATCCACATCAAAAATGAGTTCTACATCTCATTCTTTCATGATATCAGTAAATGAGAAATATTAAACACATTTGAGTAAATCCTAAATTTACTACATGCAACGTTTCTAGTCTTTAATTAGAAACACTTAATACGAAACTTAAATAGCATTCTACTATCAATATATTACATACTAGTATACTTATATACTTATACTACTTATATTACCAATGGCATTAAAGTTTAGCTTTTTCTGAAAGGTAAGCATATTCCAGTCTTCTTTTATTTTTACAATTACGCTATGATTGTCAGTATTATTTAGTTGTTTTGTATCTTCAAATTAACGATTAAAAGAACTGGAAAATAATGTACAATTACTAAAATGTAATAGAGGATAGGAATTTAGGAAGAAAAAAAAACCCTGAAAGTTTACATAAAAGTCCTTTGGGACTTGGTGTGGTATAAAAACATTTAATAAATAATAAATGCATAAATAAATAAATGCAATTCATATATCAATATAAATCATGATAGTAGTGAAAAAGTGATATATAAAACAGAACGCTCATTTTTACTAAATGCAGGAAGTGTAAGAAAAGATGAGAGAAACTAATTCTGAAGTCAGGCAGCATACAATTGCTATTCAGGAATGGAAGAGTATATATCATGAAAAGAAATCCAAGTGCACTTTTAGCATCTTTTTAGATAACTATTTACCAGGTAATAAAGAGACAACTGTTAATCGGTTTTTTGAAGAGAACTGAAACTACATTTTGTAACTGGAAAAAATCTGTTTCCTCTCTTTATGCTCATATATAGCTTTTGGGTGCGCCACTTGTGTTGACCTTATACAAGTTCACAGGAAATCAGGACTTTTTGCTAACCAAAATTATCCAAAGTTACTTTTAAGTTATTTTAAAGTTTACTTTTTAAATGAATCAATTTCTCTGTCCCACCAACAGGAGAACCTCATCCAGTATTTAAGAACAAAGGATGAACTTAATCTCCACCACCACCAAATGAACTTTACTTTTGCATAAAAGTCTTTCTATCTTTGAACTGTATGATAATAAAAAGACAACTATACTACCCATGATGCAACAAGAGATACCTTACATATGTCATAGAAACAGAATGGGAAAAATTCTCCACTAGAGTTTTCTGTGGCTTGGTGCCTCCAGACTTATTAAATTATAATGGCCATGCTAACTGGACTAGAATTACCGTTACCTGGGAATTCTCACGGAACTCAACTGGAAGATAGAAAGTTCAGGCAGGGTATTGTCTCAACATTGATTTCAGCTAACTCTATAGTACTAATAAGTGTGGTCTTTCACCAGCTAAATAATTCAATGTGATTTTTTTACGGATCCAAAAAATAGTATCTATTATATCTGCAAATGATATTTTTAAATTCAAAATAAGCACTACTGTAGTATGTTGAGGAAGAAAAAAGTAAGATGAAGAATCTATGTTAAACATTAAAAACAAAAATCTGATCATGAAGTTATCTGTAACTGTTCCTAGAATTGTATGGGCTACAAATGGATGAAGTTTGTTGAACATATTGACACAATTTTCTTTTTAAAAATATTTAAACTTATTTAAATATTGAATGGCAGCAAAATATCTATTCCAGTACTGGTTTTGAAAGCTAACTAAAATCCGCATTGTATCATTTGTATGCTTACAATAGCAACAGAAGTCAAATTATTTTAGAGTAATTATTAGAATATAGATGAATCGTGGCAATGTATAGTATTCAGACTGCAAACACCCCTAACCCAAAAATATTTATATGTTCACATTATTATTAGGCTTAGCTGCACACAATGCCCATAGAAATGAAGCAAGAAGCTAAACAAGATCTAAATTATGTTCTATATAGACCATTTTATAAGTAACTCTCACTGCACTATTTTAGTTTCACTAGAAGCCTTCCTCCTTTGTTAAAATTACATCAGCACATGAACTTTGGATACATGACATGTTTTGTGGATTGTTTTCAACTTTATATAAAGGCAAACACCCTGGAAAAAAAACTTTGGTAAAAGTGGAAATACAACTTTAGGATCACCTTCTATGTATTTTATGCATGATGTTTACACATGAAAATAATATAGTTTCACTGAATTTTGTACCATTTGGTACACCAGCCTTGCAGCCAACTGTCTCAACTAACAAGTTAAATACACTTATTCAAGATGGAAGTGAGTGACAGATGATGTGCTGTTAATGAATGTTTACTTCAGAGAAATCACTGGGCTGGGATTGTAAGAGGCCTACCTTAGAACAAAATTAATTGTCTAGACTTCATTGTTTCTGATGTGTGAAAGAAGAAAGGAGGCTGGCATGGGGCTATGCTTTGGATTCACAGTAGGAGTTCTTCAGATCCTTCCACCATCAATCTCAGCCTTTTCCCTGTTCTCCCCGCCTTTTCCCCCTGCAGTTCAAAGGGGGTTCTCAAAACTAATAAAAACAGCTAAAAGCACACCGCAGTTCTTTTCTCTCTCTCTCTCTCTTTTCTTTGGCGCCTATACGAGTGCCTGGAACTTGAGAGGGTGGAGGAAGGAACATCAGGATGGTGTTGAAAAGACAAAAAAAAAGTGCTTAGAAGGCGAGCATGAAGTTTATAAACCAGACTTTTCCAGGTGGCCCCGAACTCCAAAGGGAACCCAATTCCAATTCCACCTCTTAGGGGGTGATTTAACTCCTTATGGCCCTGGCGCACCTACTCTGCTGATTTTGGCTGGGGACCCGGTTTGGGGCGGGGGGGGGTGTTAGGAAGGTGGAGGCTGCAATACGGAGCCGGGATAAAACTACAGGACGGTCCTCTTTCCCTTGGATGACCACGCTGCGCCTCCCCATCCCCTCCGCAGGCGCCAGCGGAGCTCCTTTTTTCCCCTTCTTCTTTTTCTTCTTCTCCCCAGGCCTCGGCTGTGAAGCTGCAAGCCCCCGACAGAACAAAAGGGGAGCGAACGGTGCTGAGCAGGGATGGGCGAACTGAGGCCGAGTCAGGCCAAGCAGGAAGACTTCCACGCTGGAGGCCGTCGCTTGGCTTCATCGGGGCCTCAGTTCCCCCCCCACCTCCCCCGCCAATCAACCCAGGCCCGGATTCCCTTTCTTGCACCGCACGGCTCTCGGACAGGAGGCGTAAGAACCGCGCAGAAGGCGACTCACCGAAGGCAGCCAAACGCTGCTGCTACTGCTGCTGCCGGTGGCGGCCGTCGTAATGAGCCGAGTCCAGGCCGGCCGGGCTCAAGCGCCGGCTCCGCCTCCACCAAGCTCCCTTCTCGTCGGTCGCCGCTACTTCCTCCTCCTCCTCCTCCTCCTGCTGCTGCTGCTGCTGCCGCTGCTCCTGGCGTTGCAGTTTTCCCCCCGCCTCCTCGTCCTCCTTCCTCCTCCTGCGCCCTCCGTCTCCGCAGGGGCGCGAGGGGGGATAGCGAGGGCGCTACCGCCGCCGTCAGTTCACGTACGAGAAAAGCTTCTTCACACGCGCCTGCCGTCGCAGGGCTGAAGGGACGGAGTCCAAGCCGGCCGTCTCCCTTTCGCGTGTTTGTTATTTTGCCGTCCGTGACACCAAGGCCGCATTCTTTACGCCCCCGGTCTCTCTGGTGCCCCGCTTGCCCTCAGACGCTCGCCTTTTTCTTTTCGGTCAGTTTTACCGTTTTCGAGTAGCTTCGTTTCACTCCAACCTCAACCTCAACGCAGCTGCCGTGCACCTTAACTGGGCAAAACGTGCTGTTAGACTGTTCGGTTTTTCTTTCCTCTGTTAAGAGTTGAGATCTCGTCCGACGCTGCCCGTGAAAGGGCACAGGGATTTCTCGGGAAATGCCTGCCACAGTACTCCATTCCTGTATATGTGTCAAACCCCCTAACATCTCAATGGGCTTTGCTCCCTTTTGCCAATCTTCTCTGGAAATAATAAAAGTATGCCTTTCTAGCTGTTTCCCCTACAAGTCAAGAAACGACCATTTCAAAGCTGTGAGGCGACTTGACAAGATTGCAAAATGTTTTTGTAAACTATTAGTTTTTTGATGGAACGCATCATACATAGCTACACATGATTTGAAAGGGGAGGGAATACCAAGAGCTTTTTAACTATTCCTTCCTTGTCCGGGTTGGCTGACCTTCTCTAGATAGTTAGACGTAGTGGCTGTATAAGGAATTGCATGATGTTGCTTCCTATTCGCTGCAAGCATGAACTACGCTTTACTGTGGCAGCCTTTCTCAGGCTGATGCTTTCCAGTGGATTTTGACTACAATTCCCAGAATTCAACGTCAACATGGCTGTCCATTGCAGGTTTAAAATTTTGGTAGTCATAGTCAATGCTGTTAGGAGACTACCAGGTTCAAAAAGACTACCCTTAATATTTATTAGAAACAAAACAAAAACAAAACCCCTCAAAGCCAGCTGGGCTGTTATTAACTGTTCCTTTTGTCACTTTGGATGTACGCTGGCTGAGGTAAAGGCAAATCAGAGTTAAAAATTATGGGCTGTATATAAAGTTTGAGATCTGATTCCTGCGATCTTTGTGCCCATCTAATGTTTTCCTAAAAATTGTTTAAAAGTTTCAAATCTGAAAGTTTTCCTGTAATTTCTACTTCTTCTGTATCTGCTGCAATTTTAACTCAAAAAAGTTCAAAGTTGTGGAATTAATGTTTTGGTTTGATTCTTAAGTCTTTTTGTTCATGTCTTTGCACGAGTTTATCTTATTTTCACAATTCTCTGGTTTAACTGGTTTCAGCATTTAAAAACAGATTTTGCTGTTGAATTTATTTAATTTTGAATTTATTTAATTTATTTAATTCAGGCTTGGTCCCACTCAATTGGGAAGACCAAAGAGTTCAAAGAGAAGTAGTGGATAGTTTGGAAGGAAATAACCATGTAATGCTGGATTTCTTGATTTGAAGCAGATAAACTGAATTTAGTCAAATGTGTTTTTAAGAAGGTAGATTTTAATAAACATTAATTATTTAATAAGATTCCATTACAGAGGAGCTAATAAGGAGCCCAATATCTAGAGTTTCTAAAAAAAATAACAAAAGCACAAGAAGTAATTCTATCAAGGGGGAAAATGCAACCCAATTTTGAAAGCAAATATGACTACACAAAGCCTAAAATAAATAAAGGCACATACAGGCAGTGGAAAGAAATACTTTTCCAAGAAAGGGTATGCAGAGATAGCCAGATTCCTAAAGACGGTATTAAAAAAAGGTAAACCTTAGAGTGAGCTAAGAAAAAAAGGATTTCTTCACATATTTTTTAAAACGAAAATGAAAAGAACTTCAACTACATTATGAAGATGGCAGAAGTGTGAGATTAGCCAGAAATACTCAACTATCTTTTCTAGAAAGCTGCATGATCCTTAGGTAGTTGGGAAAATTGTTCTGAAGAATTAATATTCTGTTTTGAACTTGACAGAAACTCAATTGAGGAATACATGACCTTGGATGAATTCAAATCTCCAAGAGTAGGATTGAAGTATTGTAGGAACTTGAAGAACAAAGATTCTTCATTTTCACAGTTATTGGGGGAAGAAAAAGAATGGGAAAAGGGAAAAATTCTGCATTCCAATCAATATAATATCTGAACCTAGACAGATTAATCTACAACATATAATAAAATGATTGAATTGTAGGCACTTTGAAAACAGTGTTCAACCAGTCAATATATATTTTGTTGTTGTGGAGATAGAACCAACAAAGTATCTTTTAATGACATACACAACTACAGTGATCACTGGACTCTTTGCCAATAAAAGCAAAAGAATCCCAAAGCTCACAAGGCAGACACGTTCTAAAGGTGGTAGCATAAGATTATAGAAGGAGTATAAGGCATGACATGACCTTTATTGCAGGAAGATGGGATGAGAAAAACATGGGTTAATTTATTATGGCCTGACTTGGCACTTCTACAATCTGCTCTTCTAAGGATATTCCAAGTGTGCCCTTTCTATTGACTTTAGCACGTTCTAATGGGATCAATGTCCTTTATCGTACTCATAAATTGATATAAAATGAAATTGGCTGCATACATATAAGAAAAGCAGGGGATTAAAAACTAAATTCTTTACCAAGAGACTGAGGAAAATTGATATGTGTAATTTGAGAAAAAATGACTGAGGCAAAATATGAAAGTACTCTTCACTTCAAGGCCTACCATAAAGAAGGGCATTTTATAATAAATTTATGTTAAAGGCAATTGCTAACTGAGTATCAGGGAACTTGCCATTGTGGAAGACTTCATAGTGGAATATATCACGTAGGTGGTGGCTCCTCTTCAGTGGATGTGATCAAGTTGACTGGAGAGCTACCGTATTTGTTTATTAAATTTATATATGCCACCCACCTAAGCAACTCTGGGTGGCTTTTAAGCTATACATTAGAGATTTTAAACTACCCATTATGGTTGTAAGACATGATGGTTGGAAAGCAGGTCATCACATAACTGACCCAGTTTTACTTTTGTGATGGTCTTAAACAAATCATCATGGTTAAGTAAATCTGCAGTTATTAAGTGACCACCTTGGTTGTTAAGAAAATCCATTGTTCACTATGGGGTATTTTTTGCCCAGAACCCAGGGTGGATAAAAATCAATGATTTTTTTAAAAAAATCAAAAAAATCAGATTTTTTTTATTTAAATCGGATTTTTTTATTTAAATCAGATTTTTTTGATTTTTATTGAATTTATTTTAATAAAAAACTTTTGGGTAAAAATCTATCGTAAGATAGTTTTCTATTTAAGATACATAAATAATTTAGTTTATTCAGCACGAAATGGAGCTTAGTTATGTAGCACAAGGCTGTATATTCTGCAACACTGGGACTATCGGTGAGTCAACAGCGGGTCAAAGGAGTAGCAGAGATGACAGTTGCTCTTTAAAAATTATGATTTAAATCGAGTTGATTTAAATCAAGTCTTTTTACTAGTGATTTAAATCATGATTTAAATCATGATTTAAATCGACTCGATTTAAATCAAATCCACCCTGCCAGAACCAGAAGTAAATGTCTGTTTTTAGCAAAAATATTGTAAATCACAGTCATATGGCCACAGGATGTTGCAAAGGGCCATAAAAGCAGGCTGGTTACTGAATGCCCAAAAGACGACCATGTGACAGTGAGGGAGGGCCAGGCCTCTGGAACTTTGAAAGCTGTTGTAAGTACCTTGGGGGAGGGGTCTATCATGGTTTTAACTGATCGCTAGTGACCAGTCATGAACCAAGGATTACCTGTATGTAAACAGTAAGCTTTGCTGGAGGCATTTCAGTTATACTTAGTTTTTTTTGAGATTAAGTATGCAGACTTCCCAATTTAAGGTGAAAGTGACTTGGCAAAGGCTTTATAACAGGCTTTAGTACAGAACCTAGATCTACCCACTCCCTTAAATGCTGCATCACACTGCTATCTCTCTCTCTCTCACTCTGTGTGTGTGTGTGTGCATTGTATGTGTGTGTGTGTGTGATAATTGCAGAGTTTGTTACAGAGTTTATTTGCAAAACTGCTAATTTTAAACCCATGCTATTCCTGGTCCAGAGATATACCTGCTTATGTTATATTTAACACCGAACCCTACTTTGGGGAGTTATCACAAGATGTATGTACAGATTTATCATGAATTTAATTTCAAGGACACCCAAATCCAAGGTGAAACAGGGTAATTTACAAATTAAAAACAAAATAAGTCACATCAGGAAAAAAGGAGAAAACTGACCAGAGGTAAAATCTAAAGACTCAAACAGAAAAAAACAAACTAAAGGGGTTCAACCATCCGGAAGAACAACCAGGTCTTTAACAATGTATATGTATGCATGAAAGTTGGACCATAAGGAAGGCTGACCATCAAAGAATTGAGGCCTTTGAACTATGGTGCTGGAGAAGACTCCCGCAAGTCCCTTGGACTGCAAGGCGATCAAACCAGTCAGTCCTAGAGGAGATCAACCCTGACTGCTCTTTAGAAGGCCAGATCTTGAAGATGAAACTGAAATACTTTGGCCACTTAATGAGAAAGAAAGACTCACTGGAGAAGAGCCTAATGCTGGGAACGATTGAGGGCAAAAGAAGAAAGGGACGGCAGAGAATGAGGTGGCTGGCTGAAGTCACTGGAGCAGTCGGCGTGAGCTTAAATGATCTCCAGGGGATGGTAGAGGACAGGAAGGCCTGGAGGAAAGTTGTCCATGGGGTCGCGATGGGTTGGACACAACTTCGCAACTAACAACAACAAAATGTATGTAATGTATTTCCCAAACTTTACTACTTCTACAAATAAGTCAAGTACATAATATTCCTTCCTCTTCCTATTTTCCCCACCACAACAACCCTGTTAGTTGGGCTGAGACAGGAAGACTGGCCCAAAGTCATCCAGCTGGCTTTTATGGCTAAGATGGGACTTGAAGTTATGGTTTCTCATTTTCTAGCCTGGTAACCACTAGCTTTAACCACTAGCTTTCAGTTTGCATCTATATAGTTATCTATTCAAAAGAAATGGTATAGTTTGTGATCATTTTGAAAAGATATGAAATAAAATATTGGTAGGATTACATATTTTGATATTGAATGCAATCTGTGCATATGTAAACTTTCAAGATTCATTATGGTGTGTCTGTATATAAAGTAAAATAAATAAATTTGAGTACCTATGATTTTTAAATACTGTACCCTATTGGCAATGCCCTTTTTAAAAGTCATGTTTAAAATGATCCTTAACCTCTATTTTCATTTAGTTGACTAGAGGCTAGAGAACCATGTGTAACATTCATTCATCATTATGCCTGATGCTATTACTTTATATTCCCATATGCATTATCCAGCTGTTTTTTTTTCTTGTAGCATTTGGATTGCAAATTTGCTGAAATGAATTATTGTAAATTTGCATCAGGATGCGAATGCAATTTGTCTGAAAACGTAAGCAATCATGCACATTTGTGAAAATTTATAGGTGAAGCAAATTCATAGGATGCTTTCCTTATTTAGACCAACTAAGTTAATAAAGCATCAAATCTGCACAATCACCCAACTATCAAAATTTAATCTGTTAATGTAATTTTAAATTGCATTTAATATGTAAGAAGCATGATATTCAAGCTAACTTTTACTCCAATCTTATTACATTGTGATTTCTAAGGTTACTTAGACATTTTAAAGAAATACATCTTAAATATTTTCTAGTGAGAATGAAATACAGAAAGAGGAATCATCCTAATAAATCATCATTAAAACATCAATTGTCAATGCAAATTTAATTTGTTGAAGCAGACTGTACACTACAATACACTGGACATTAATTTACAATCTTATATTTAGAAAAACTGAAATAAGTAGACATTCTCAGTTTGACATCACCATAACTTACAATTTATGTAAGTAAATAACTTACAATAACTTACAATTTATAATAGGTAGCGTTCAAACCTTGAAACAAAGTTGAAATAAATCATTTCCAAAGCTAGAATTTCCTAAATACAAAATTGTTATAGAAAAGAAAAAAAAAAGGAGCCAAGCTATAGGTAGTTCTTCACTTACATTCATTTAGTGACCATTTGAAGTTACAAGGGTACTAAAAAAGTGATCTGTGACCTTTTTTCACTTATGATCATTGCAGCAACAGCATGGTCATGTGATCAAAATTCAGACAATTGACAACTTGCATGTATTTATGACAATTACAGTATCCCAGGGCCATGTGATCACCTTTTGCGACCTTCTGATAAGCAAAGTCAATGGGGAAGCCAGATTCACTTAACAACTGTGTTACTAACTTAGCAACTGCAGTGATTCATTTCACAATTGTGTCAGAAAAGGTCATAAAATGGGTCAAAACTCACAACTGTCTTGCTTAACAATAGAAATGTTGAGCTCAATCGTGGTTGTAAACCGAGGACATACTGTACAAAAAAACCTACAAAGGTAGAATGGCTAAAATATATACCGGTATATCAAGACTGTTCAGTTATAAAGTTGCAAGATCTATTGGTATCTTTTGATATCTTCATAAATATTTGTTTTCAAAACATGTATCTAAAATTCCATCAGTGGAATTTCATATTCTTCAATGCTTAGGTTCCCAAGAAATAAAAACGGGATTCTTTCTGATAAGGAAAAAAGAATGTGCAAATTTAACTTTCACTTTCATATGTCTTAAATTCTTTTAAATTCTAATGAATTATGAAGTAATTTCAAATATTCGCATGTTGTTTCATTTCAAGACTATCATGCCAGGAATATGAATATAAGTAAGTAATATGATAATTTCACTGTAATATCCTCAATGCATGGACTATAAAATTGTCTTATGAAAATCCATTAAAACCACATGTAACTTTGTGTTTTAGGAAAGAATACAAAAGATAACTAGAAGTCTTGCATGGATTAACCTAAAAAAAACATTAAAACATGTGGTACTCTTTACTTACAATGCTTCCAGATGAGATATTTAATAAGCTATCATCATGTCTTATGCAATTTTATGGAAAAGGATAGTCCATATAAGATCCCTGTTAAGGTTTTTTTGTGTGTATCCCTTCCTATTTTTGTAAAGGATGAAGCCAGCAAAGCTGGAAATCTGAAATCAAACAAGGCTATTATTAGAATATTATAAAAGTACCCTGAAAACCCAAAGCTGAGAAGCAGCAAAAGTATGGTGCCATGTAAGGGAAGAAGACAGGCAGGATTTAAATCCTGAAGATAGGTAAAACAGACAGACAGACAGTAGTAACACCTTTTATTGCAGTTACTATTATCTGAACCTCCTTATACAATATTTATTTAAGTTCATAAGTGCATGTCTGTGTTTCTAGAGAAAAAAACTGTTGTGTCCAAAAAATTTTCTATATTTTTCATGTATAATTTTAATGGAGATAAATTCTCCACCCAAAGAATTTAGCCGCCCAGAGTCCCTTGGGAGTTGGGCGGCATAGAAATGCGACAAAATAAATAAATAAATAAATTCATCAACAAGTATCAGTAGATGACGGTGCTTGTTTTTCAGAACATTGGTGGGGTGTAGTTATGTATACTATGGCTTTATGAAGAGTGCTTTAAGCATTACACCTCCTAATTTTAGTTCGTCTAATTTTGTTCCTTGTAACAATCTTTTATTTTGCATTATAAATAGGACTAATGAAAGGGCTGCCATAGAGCCAGCAGGAGATTTTGTATTTCCAGAACATTTTTTAGGGGACACAAAAATAAAAAGTGCTAACGAAATAATATTTTATAATGATGACTCATTGGGTATTTGTGCAGATTCTCTATTTTTATGGGATCCCCAAGGTTGCTGGAAAAACCATATTTTAAGGGTTTTCCAGAAGACTGGTAGGAATGGGACTAACCTTACTGTGAGAGAATGATATTCCAGAAGGCAAGAGCCACAACAGAAAAGACATGTCTCCTGGATCCCATCAGATGGAGCTCTTTAGCAGACAGGACTCATAACATGCACTCCTCTTCCTGATCTGGTGGGGCAGGTAGTTGTAATTGGGAATAGGTAGCCTTTCAAATAACCTGGTCCCATGATATGTATGGCTTTAAAAGGTATATTATTGATCACATACTTTTACCAGTAAGATGTATAATGCAACTCCAGAATTTAGGGATTAATGATCTAGTACCAACACTTGATGCCACTAGCCCCTTTAACATTACTGAATCACATAGCCAGAGTGTGCATTAGTTTCCCATAAAGAATTCCTTGTATTAATGCAGATTCAGTTTATGTCTTTGTTCAAAGGATTCTGGAGCTGGAAGGTAGGACAATTCATGGAAGCAAATCTATTAAGGTGATGTATGCAAAAGCAAGATAAATACAATGCTTATTTTAATACTAGCATACAGGGATTCATATTATACAAGTTTTATCGAGGTGTTGTTTTCAAAAGTTTTTAGGTGTTTTAAATACATTTTATGTGTCTATTAACTATATTGTGTCATGTTAGATTATTGTAACTTCTCATTCATTACAACAGTCTAGTAATAATGTACTAATGAAAATGGTAGAAAAATATTGCAGTATGTCAAAGTATTTTGATTTCTGAAATTTTGAACTTAAACACCATGCTTATATTATATAGAAAAACATTATTGGATTTGAACCATTCCAGATAAAGCAAATGCTATCTAAAAATAAGGACATATTAATTTTTCACCAAACTGTTACCCATGAAACAGTGAAAGTCACATCCTGAGATTATAAAATGCAAAGGAGAGGTATATGGAGCTCATGTTTACCTCCATTTCATACATTGATCAGTTGGAAAAGAAAATGCTATACTAAAAAAGAAGCATCCTACAACTAGAGTAAGAGCATGCAATATACAGAAGCTTGTTCTTTAATACAGCTAATTCTTCATTAGAACAATGTTCTATCATTACAATTTAAATCTGTCATAATTCAAATGTCTATCTCCTGGCGAAATACAAATTTCTTAGTTTTATCCTTGAGTTAAAAATTGGCATCTATTTTGTAATTACATTTATCTTACAAGGGCAGGATATGTCATTGGCTAATTTCCCTCTGCTTCAATTTTAGTTTGGAGGATAACAGCAACTATTTTTCAGTAAGCAATGTTGCTACACTGAAATTGAGTTTTGAAAAAAATCAGATAAACAAAGAAATGAAGAACAAGCTGTTCTTTTAGAAATAACCATTTAACAGCAGTTTTAGTTTATGTGTGGATCTTTTGTTTCTGGTTCTGGGAATGGCATATGGACAATTCCTCTTACCCTTAGAGGTCAGATTCCATTATATGTGACTGCCACATTACAAATTAACAAACAATGCTATTTGTGAGCATTCACTACTCTTCTTTGTTAGTCATGCAAATGGTTCTGCAGTGGTGCTATTTCAGCTTTCTCAGATGATTGTTGTTTCAACAACAAAATGTAAATAAAAACCTAAAGCAGTTAAAGAGTATTAAATGTGAGCAAAGTAACATAATTCAACAATAGTAATGGGTAATAAAACATATAATGCCATACTTTTGTTGTATTATGTTGGAATATATTGCAACTGAAATTTAAAAATTAATTCTTGATTCTTGAATGTAAAATTGACAAAAGTGCAGAGAAAGCCTTATCCATCTGCAGCAAACAAATTCTGCTCACATAATTTAGCCAATAAGACCATAAAGGCATCAAATGAATTTCTATATTCTGGGGGAGTAAACTATATAACTGGTATCTCTCATCATGCTCCATCACGGTTTAATTATGGTTTGAAATACACTGCAATAAACTGCATTTATACAAGTCATTAAAGCACAAACCATGGTTTCAGTAACAAACCAGGCGATACTATGTTGTGTGAATCTGTCTCTGGGTATTATAAAGTAGGCTTCGGCTGCTCCAAATGAAGATTTACTGATATGTTCGAAGTTCTCAACCTATTTTTTTTTCTCCCTGGATATATTCAGACTAAACTGTTGTAACTGTTTTTGTTAATGGCCATTAGATACTTCTTTTAATGGAAGCACTTTTCATTTATGGAACTAGAAGGGAAAATGTTTTTTCTAGTTTCATTCCCCATGTGCTTTACTTACATAGGTGGATGTCCTATTGCAGTAATCCACTAGTATATGCTGGATACCATCCTTAATATTTTAAATACCAGTATTTTTAAAGTTATATCTGTCTGCAAGAACAGTATTTTGAAAGATGGCATAGAATAAATTTGACCTTCAAAACCTTAAATGTCCACTAGATGGCAACTAAGAGTTGTCTGTATCTTTTTACTGACTTCCAGTGGTCATTCATAGATTTGCAGTCAAGACATCATAAAGTCAGCACTGAGGCCTCATATATACATATAGTACATACATACATAACATAAGCAAGCAAGGAAGCAAACAACCTATCCCAAACTAAGATTGCTTTCTGAATGAAGACCTAACCAGTAAATAGTTAGGTAAAATTCAAATTATTGACAATAAAACTGATCATTATTTTATTATTAATTTTTATTGATCCAAAATAAATATAAAAATGACCCATGAATTCAGAAAAAAGCAAGATTACATCACAACTTAAATCCTTGCCTATAACTTAAATCCTTGCCTATAAAAATGCTGAAACTGTGCCATGTTAATACTATAAAAATATACAGAAAATAAATAATTTAGACATATGTTGTTATCTTACCCTACAAAATATCTTAAACTTAACTTACATTTACCATATAGTACATTTTATGGCCATTCAGAACTTGCAGATGATAAAAGGGCAATCAAATCCAACTGTTCAAGGCAATTAAGAATGAAATCACAAGACTTCAGTTGCCTTATGGCTCTCTGCTAGATCTGGCTTTATGTCCTGGATCTGCTGAATCATCATCTGACTGGCAGCTGATAGCAAACAGCATTGCTCTTAAAACACAGAACATTCAGTCTCATATGACTATAGTGTTTCTAGCAAAACAATAATCTTAATTCATACATAATTAGAAAATTACATTTTCAGGGCAATTTACGAAAACTTCTATCTAGGGGACAAATGCCCTTTGACAGGTTGTACAGAAGTCTGGCTGTTTTTGATTCAGGCCCTTCCTTACAGACTAATCATATCCTAACAAATTCAATCATCCCCTTTATTTGCATCACATTGCTTTTATCTTATCCCAGTCCGGCAATAAGATACTCTAAAGTCATAATTAAATGTACCAATATAAGTTCAGTATTTACCTCTTTAAGTCTACACTACCCCTACTTAGATTCATGATGTATAAAGTCTGTTAATATTTTATCACTTCTTATTCTGGACATGAGGCTATGAGACATGGATTTTTATGCATAATATACCTGCAAGATGTAGAAATATAAGCTACCAATATCATACAATTTGAAGAATTTGGTCTTAAATACTTGCTCACCAGCAGATAGTTTAGAGTAAACATAGGACTGCAAGGTGTGGGTGTTTACACTTAAAGCTCTTCTGCAGGCAGGGGTGTACCCTTCCCATACATGCCCTCTAAGCCTTCCCCAAAGATGGAAAAGGGTGATAGGAAGAAAATACTGCTCAATCTCTGTAATGATTGCTTTGCAGTGAACTGTTGGATACATGAATGGTTAGACAAAATATAGCAAAAAATATCATCACATGATTTATTCTAAATAGCAATCAGCAATCTCTAAATTCAGTGAATTAGAGATATGGAATTATTTTATTACATTAACAGTATTTTACTTTCATTCAAAAGCCATACTGTGGCTTCTAAAATGTTATTTGCTTTGCACAATTCAACACTATTATTCTAATAGTGTTTTTATATTGTTTAACTAGAAACTGTTTTCCTTTGAGTATATCACCCACTACATAACAAACTACTTTTGAAACCCAATTTCAAAATTAATTTGAGTACAATTGGTAAAGGACAGCTTGCTGTTCAAATAAACATTTTATAATTCAGCATCTTGAATATTAAGAACTAGATAAATACTGCTTGGAATCCTGGTAATTTCTAAAAAAGAAAACATTTAATGAAACTTTGTACCCATTAGATATGCTAGATTATAATTCCCATAATTCCAGCCATGGAAGTTGAAAATTATGAGAGTTAAACTTTTATTGACCAAATGCTCTCATTAAAATGCCTTTCTTGTATTCATTCTCTAATATAAATAACACAAGTTTAAAAGCTATACATCAGTAGTGTGGCAATTCTTACTATTACATTTAGGGGGAAAAAGCCCTGCTGTGCCTATACGAGTCAGAAGCCACTCGATAAAATAGACCTTTTCTTGCTTTCTTTCTTCAGAAATTTATGAAATTATTAGAATATGGGAAATATTATTGCATATGAGATTCCAGCTCATTTTGTTGTTTCAGTTCAACTTCCTGTGAACTTAAAACAGCTGCTTCTGGGAGGATCCAGATTTCAAGTCATGAACATGAGGCTCAAATGAATAACATATTTCCCATTTTCTGAACATTATATAAAGAAAACAAACACTTTTTAGCCACAGAGTCCACTAATACAGATATTCTTCAACTTACAACAGTTCGTTTAATGACTGTTTGAAGTTGTAGCATCCTCATGGTCATTTTGATCAAAATTCATCCGCTTGGCAACTGACTCATATTTATAACAGTTGCAATGTCCCAGGATCATGTGATCACCTTTCGCAACCTTCTGATAAACAAAGTCAATGGGGACAGATTCACTTAGCAACCGTGTTACTAACTTAACAACTGTGGCAAGGAAGGTTGTAAAAGGGACAAATCTCACTTTACAAATGTTTTGCTTAGCAACATAAATTTTGGGCTCAATTGTAGTTGTAAATTGAGGACTACCTGTATAGTGATCTCTAATTTCATGTCCTCCTGATATGTTTGTAATTTTTTTTGGGTTGGAAAGCTGTTTTTGACATTCAACCCAAGTCTTCCCTGTAACTTAAAACCATTATTTCATATTATGATTATTATAAAATTTCATATTATTTATTGTGGGATGTTTCTGAAGAGATATTGCAGAGAAGACAGCTATCATTTCCCCTTTCTGTTTTATAACGGTGCTAAAGATTTTCAGCTTCCTTAGTCTCTCATTACAAGACTGATTCTTAATCTTCAAGTTTGCATTTGGATGACTAACGTAGTCACTATTAATCCAGTTTTCTGGCTAAGGTGCATACAATTCAGAGAGAAAGTTGGGAAAAAAATCATCATCCAAGATTGTTTAGCTGATCTCTTCCTTCAAGTGGGCCTTTAATTCTAATACTTCTGTGGAAGGGATCCTAAAAAGTTTACTAATGTTTCATCACATGTTACATTTTTATTTACAATTGTTTATATACACTGCTCAAAAAAATAAAGGGAACACAAGCAGAAGACATCCGAGATCTGAATGAATGAAATAGCCTTATTAAATACTTTGTTCGTTACATACAGTAGGTTTGTGTTCCCTTTAGTTGTTGGAGCAGTGTTTAAACTACTGTATGTAAAGAACAAAGTATTTAATAAGGCTATTTCATTCATTCAGATCTCGGATATCTTCTGCTTGTGTTCCCTTTATTTTTTTGAGCAGTATAGTTAAACCCCTTTGAAATTATTATTGACAGGTGACAAGTAAATAATTGCAGCTAATAATAAACTTATCTCATGAATTGGATTTGTATAATATACTAGGCTAGAAATAAGGTCGATTAGCTTGTGGTTCAATGTGTTGAGTGATCACAGCCAAGAATTGAGGTAAAACACAAACACACACACACGTAAATGTGCACTTCGAAGTATTTCCAGCCATACATTAGATTCCAACACACACTTCAGTGCTGCTTGAAAAGCCACGGACATACACACGCACACACAAAACACTACTGGAAGCACTTCACTGCCAGAATAAATGCTACTGCCAGAAACTGAAAGTAAAAAATTGGTCTGTGGTGGAAATAATGCTTCACCCGCTATATGTTAAGCGTTATAGACTCTACTGCGTTACACTAGATTGCCGCAACTACAACTCCCAGAATTCCCAGTCAGTCTGGAAAATAGAACCAACTTTATGAAAGAAACGTTATTCTATATTCTGTCAATTGTGACCCAAAGTCTTAGGTTTAGTGACGGTTCAGAAAAAGTGTTGTGTATAGGCTTGCTTGCCTGCCTAGAGGAGACCCCGCTGACCGAAACCATTCTGGCAGAGATTTCGCCATTGAGAAGACCTAGGCTGAAAGTCGGGCGGATTCATTGAACTCCTTGCAGTTAAAAAAGCCGACGAGGGAAAAGCGGCGCTTCCAGAAGGCGAGGGGGAGAAAGCCTTGTTCTCTAGGCAACTAGGAAGACTCGAGTCAAAACTCGCGATATTAACCCAACCACTCGAAATAATCTCCAGTAAAGAGCCTCCCGTCTGAGAATATACAGAACGGACGGGCGGGGGAGCCAGAGACGGAACTACATTTCCCAGCGGCCTCTTGGAAAATAGCCTCCCGCTTTTTCCGAGCGCATTCGCGTTCCCTACGGCGCGGCGGTTGAACCTGGGCCGCTCTGGGAAGGCGGTCGCGATGGCTGGGTGCAATGTTAATGCGGCGTCTCCCCCAATCGAGTTGACTCCGCTTATCCGGAAACTTCGTAAGTGGTTGGTTGGTTTGTCCGCACCGATTAGCCAGTGAGCCTACTCAGAAAGCTGTTTTTTGGCTTTTGGATCCCAAAAAAGTTGATAATGGGTTTGCTTCTGGGGTTGAAAAAAAGTAGCCCCGAATCACTGTTTAGCTGCGCACAAACTCCCAATCCAGGATTGTCAGGATGTGCAAACTCCAGTGGGGATCTATTGGTTGCACACAGAAAAGTAACATATTCCGCTTCTATTTCTCTACTTTTGGTTTTGAGTTTGGTAGATTCTCAATACGACCCCTTCTCAAACTCGCATATATTTTTATACATATTGATTGATTGGTGACTGTTTGCCATCCCCATCGGCACACAGTCACCAACGACCACGCAAAATAGATAAGTGCCCTTCACAATATTCTATATATAAAGGGAATGCCAAAAAGAGGAAAAATGGATAAGAATGTAAATGTGTTAACATTGTTGCAGCAGCAGAACTGCACAAAATTGGCTAGAATGTAGTGAACGGAGACGGAGGGGGAAACTAAAAGGGATATTGACACTATCAGGAACTGGAAAAATTGCAGTGGCAAAAACAGTAATCAAAGCAATATTGATCAATATTCTTTAACAATAGAGAATATTATTCCTGATATTAAAAGAAGAAAAAATGCTTAGAAGAATAGAATATATGAGATCATGGTTGAAAGTTAAACAGTCACATGCCTTGATCTCCCTAAGAAAGTATCCTAAATTTTCAGTGTGATGGTTCAACAAAATCAACTCACTAGCTAATTTTATGTAAAGCAATATCTGCTAGTGAATATGTGTGTGGTACCACATATACAAGAGTAGATATGGCTTGATGGTTACATTGCTGGATTAGGAGTGGGGAGACACAGACTCTAATCCATCCATAGCTGCAGAAGCTCATTGGGTAATTTTGGACCAATCACTCTGTCTCAGCCCTAGATTAGGAAATTAAAAACATCTGCCTATCACCTGCACTTCACTAAATTATGTTCAATGAAGAGATCTTTCATTCTGCAGCAGATTGTTTGCAGTTTATAAAATGTGTGTGTGTGTGTGTGTAAAAAAATAACACTTTTGCAATGTTTCCCTTTTTAAAAAATTTTTAACAGGTCATGAGCTGTCTGAAATTAGAGAAAGAGCGCTTAAGAACATTTTATCTAAATTAAATCATAATTTGATTACATATGACGATTTGGTTCAAGAAAAGCTACTATTTGTCAGCCTTTTAGAATGGTTCAACTTTCCTGTAGTACCAATGAAGGAAGAAGTTTTGAATTTAATGACCAACTTGTTAAAGGTATTGTTGTCTGTATTCCTTTTTTTCCCAAAGAACAATAGAAATAGTTAATTACTAAGGTCTATATTTACATTTTAAAAAATCACAGCATTACTCAATTTAATTTAAGCATTCTTTTGCAACAAAATGGCCTGGCCTAACTTTCCCTTTATATTGCTTTTTTGATTTTATTTTAAACTGGGATGTCTTGAATTATCTAGGACCAGAGTGTTTAGTATATTTTAATTGGTTTTTTATTAACGTTTGTATTACATGTATTTTTATCGTTCGCTGTTCACCGCCCTGAGTCCCTTAGGAATAGGGCGGTATATAAATTTAATAAATAAATAAATAAATAATAAATAAATAAATAAAATATACACTTTGGTACATTTTAAAATTTTGCCAATAGAGGTCATCCTCAATTAACAATGGTAATTGGGTCTGCAATCACTAAGAAATATGCTCATAAAGTGCAACATCACAGTACTGCATTGGTCAGTGACAGTACAGGTAGCCCTCGACTTACGACCACAATTGAGCCCCAGATTTCTGTGACTAAGCGAGACATTTGTTTAATGGGTTTGGCCCCATTTTACGACCTTGCTTGCCACAGTTGTTGAGCGAATTGTTGTAGTTGTTAAGTGAATCTGGCTTCTCCATTTGAGTTTGTTTGTCTTAAGCTTACAAAAGGTGTTGCCGGGTCCGGGCAACTGTCATAAATATGAATCAGTTGTCAAGCATCTAGATTTTGATCACGTGATCATGCTGCCATGACCCTAAATGTGAAAAATGATCCTAAGTCACTTTTTTTCAGTGCCCTTGTAACTTTGAACAGTCACTAAATGAACTGTTCTAAGTCGAGGATTACCTGTAGTCCTGGCACTCCCTCTTGCCATCTTTAAGTAAGAATCGTGTTGTTAATCAAGTCCCAGGCCGCTTACAAACAGTCTGTCTATTAGGAAAGTGGGGGCTGCTATGTGTGAGAAGGTGGATGATTGCTGAGGAGGGGAGAAGGTTTCATGGGTTGCCTATGAGGCACGGCCTGAACGCAACAGAGCTGGGGGCGGTTGCTTCTGGGTGAGAAATTGTGCGAGCAACTTATTTGGAGCAACTTGTGACCTTCCTTATTGACTTATGGGAAGCTGGCAGGAAAAGTTGCAAAGGCAGTCATGTGACTGCAAGAATTTGCAATTGTGGTAACTGTGATCCAATTGCCTAACTCACAGCTTGTGATCGCGTGACTCGGGATGCTAGGACAGCCAAAACTTCGAGAACTGGTCATAAATAACCCTCATTCAGATCCCTTGTAACTTCAAATGGTGCTGAACAAGTGGTTGTTAAATGAACAGCATATTCCGAGTATGTCTATTCTAGATTATTTTATTAATTTGTTCATTTGTAAGGCTTTAAACTACCGCAACTGCAACTAAGTTTCATCGATTCAAAATTCTGCACTATACAGAGAAAAAAAGTGCTGCTATGATACTTATATGCTGTACTATATAATACACATAGTGAATGTAGTATATCAGGATGAAATTCAGCCGTTTCCTACCGGATCACATGATACAGTAGGGCCGACTACACGAAGCCCCGCCCACCTGTGTGGATGTCATTACGTCTATTTTTGGCGATGATTTCCAGCCTTCTGCGCATGCACGGACAGCGGCACGCGCATATTTGCTACTGGTAGGAAAGTCAAGTGAATTTCACCCCTGTACTATATGTAATGTAAATCATTGTGTTTGTGTGTCACTATTATATAAATATAGAGATAAGTATTAAGATATAATAACAAGGGGGCAAATACTACATGAGACAGTCCAAATATGATACCAAGCCCCAGATTCTGTATGTGCAACCAGGTTTTTGTTGTTGTTGTTTGGCTTTGTTTTCTTTTTTTCTTTTTTTGAAAAGGTTGCTTTAATTAAAGACCTTGTTTAACTCAGGAGAGATTAGTAATTTTTCTGATAATTTTAAATTCAATATTGCATTTGTAATTTTAGCGTCCTTCTGTTGTGGAACAATTGGTTGGGATTGGGGCAGTAGAATTCTTCACTCAGCTTCGTCCCAATGTGGATTCTAGTCTTCAAGCGGTGATTGATGGAATTCTAGATGGTCTGTTTGTGTTACCTTCAGACGTTATCTTGGATTATCACACAAAGCTCTCTGAAGCGGGACCAGAAGCTAATCCAGGTAATTGATTTACTAGGGGTCCTTGATCCTCTCTGAATTTGCTTGTTTTCCTGTAGACCTTTCATTACCCTAACTAGGTAACATCATCAGTGCTAGTAAAGAGTGGGGTTTGCTGTCAGTTTATATTCTGGTGTCTTGCCTGTCATATTAGGGTGGGGGTAGTTTTAGAGATTCTTTGGTTAGGCTGTTTACTGATGGCTCTTTGGCAGTTTCTTGACGGGGGTATTGCTTGCTTGATTGTTGGTCTGAAGTTAATCTTGGAGTTAATCTATGCTGATCTGAGTGCTGATTAGTAGTGGAGAGGTGCTGGAGTCTTTTTTTCTCTTTTGGGCTGGTTGATTGTCTCTTTTCCATTGTCTGTAGATGTTGTTATTGTCTATGTGTCTATTGATAGCTAATTTGTCAGAGTGCCGTGCTTCTAGAAATTCCCTGGCATTTATTTATTTTATTTTATTTATTATTCACAGCATGTTATTAGCAAAGTTTACTGAATCTAATGCTGCTTTTGTTCATCACTGTTGATCCTTTAAGTACAGGTAGTCCTCAACGTACAACCATTTGTTTGAAGACAGTTCAACATTATGAGACTGAAGAAAGTGACTTACAACCAGTCCTCATGCTTGAAAAAGCTGCAGCATATCCACAGTCACATGATCAAAATTTGGGCTCTTGGCAACCAGCTTATATTTATGACAGGACATGTGATTGCTGTTTGCAACCTTCCCAGCTGCCTGTCAGATTCAAATAACCAGGAGCATTTGTTGAGTTCAAAGCACAGAAAAGTAAATCAGATTCACTTAACGCCTGTGTGATTCACTTAACAACTGCAGTGATTTGCTTAACCAGGGCAAAAAGTGTTGCAAAATTCAGTGTGATTCACTTAACAATCATCTTGCTCAGCAGGAGAAATTCTCATCCAACTTGTGGTAGTAGGTCGAGGTCTATCTGTAATTCCAAGAAGAAAAACAAATCTGACAATGTAAAAAATTCTTGATAAATAGTGGCATTGGAGATCTGGGCTAAAACAATAACAAAAAAAGAGGAAATGCTGATCTATACTATTGTTTTATGTCTTGTTAAGTAATTCTCAAAGAACCTCATGCTGGATATTTTCATCAAGGGAAAAATCATTCACAAGAATCAGAAACGCCACCCAAACAGCCAACTGGTAGGTAATTGCGATATTTATTTGAAAATTTTCTCTCAGTAATTTATCATTGATCAACACAGAAATCATAGATAATAACGTTTATAGAGCTGATGTGCATACAATTGGTTTATCCACTAAGCATATTTTGTCACAATATTTAACTATTTCTGGCACTAACCACCTAATAAATGTATGTAATATTTCTCTATGCATCCAGGAATCTTAGCTAAGAGAAGTTGTTTCTAATTATAGCTCTGTTCTATAAGTATTAGGACAGCAGATGAGCTATTGATTCAGCTTCATCAGCACCAAATAGGTACATGTGATCCAAGTATAATATATATATATATATATTAGACACTGTTGCTCAGGGTCAAGAGTAAGTATATTAAAATGTGCACACGTGAAAACTGTTCTCTGAGTTACTCAATTTAGATTGATAAGCTATTTAACTGCAGCAAAGATCTCTCTGGAAGCGCTAGTCTAAATCAGGCACTGTACTCCTAGTAATTGGGATGTTATCAACTGTTATTTGCTGGTTAAAGGTTTTCTCAACTTTAGGATATCCCAATCACATCACAGAATTCAGGGCAATTGTAGTAGCTTGTGACTTGTCTTCTACTATTTTGCTGCCAAATAGACCAACAGTTTATTTTATGTGTCAAAGACCAAAACAAGAGGGAGAAAAGTAATTTGAACCAGAATTTTTAAAAATACTGTAAGGTCAGGCTCTCACCTGAATTGTATATCATCTTGTTTTCATCTTGTTATAAAGCTGCATTTAAGGACAGATTAGATACCGTGCTTAATAATGCCTTAAAATTTTTATTTGTACATAATTTGGAGCCACATACAGTAGTAGTTGAGTCATCTGCCTGAAATATGTTAAAAGCTAAGACAAAATAATGGCCCTCCACCATGTGAAGTAATTTAAGAATGACTAATATGTTCTTTCAGCCCAATTGATCATATATTCTAAATATAGGTAGTCCTTGACTTGTGACCATTCATTTAAGGACAGTTCAAAAGTATGATGACCTTGAAAAAGATGACTTATGGCTTGTATTTGCACCTATGACCATCAAGCCATTCCATGATCTAGTGATTGAAATTGGATGCTTGGTAACTAGCTCTCATTTAGGACTGGTTGCAGTGTCCAGTCACATGATCTCTGTTTGCTACCTTTTTTTGTGTATTTCCAGCAAAAGATATCTATTGGGAAAGCTGGATTTGCTTAATGGCTATGTGATTTTGTTAAAGCAGGGATGTCAAACTCACATCGTCGCTGTGGCGTCACATGACGTATCGGGATTTCTTCCCCTTCACTAAACTGGGTGTGGGCGTGGCCAGTGTGTGACGCATCCGGCCCGCGGGCCAGGAGTTTGACAGCCCTGGGTTAAAGATTGTGGTGAATTGCTTAAACCATTATACAAACTGTCATAAAACTGGTTCTGACTCAACTTACGATTGGAACAACTTAAGACAGAAATTCTGGTCCCAACTGTAGTTGTAAGTTGAAGAAACTTGTATACCCCCCAGGGTATATTAAACATCCATTCATTGTTCAGCAGATAGATTCTTTTAGCAAAAAACTTTGTTTTTGTTTTATATTAATTAATTTGCAGTTCTTATTCTGAGCAATACAGAACAAGCTTCTCTAAGCTTCTCAACTCCATTGGAGAGATAAGAAGGAATGCTGCATTCTCAGCATATAAAAGAATCAATATATGAATTTCTGCTTTGAGGAGAAGTAGATATTAATGATCAGACTGATTCTTTTAAACCTGACAAGCAGTGATAAGTTTACTTAATTTTCTTTTGGTTTATTGGTAACACTGAGCTTCGGTGTTACTTTTTTCTTTGTTTTGGGTTTTGTATGTTCTGTTGTTATGGCAGTGAGATCTGTGACACGGTGGATTGAATGTTTTGATGCATTTAGAATTTTTATGAAAATTATAAATACTTTTGGAATTAAGCTTTGCTTAAAAAAATTGGGATGTTTGAATAAAATTAAACTTTATGTAAAAAGAGAGATTAGTGTAACTGTTGATTAAGCAGTGTAAAATAGAATTAAAGAAATGTGGAACCTGAGGACAAAGATATTTCAGCGTTGTTACTTTACTACCCAGTAAAGCAGTAAACTGAGTATGAAAAGATAGTGACATGAACAAAAAGGGGAAAATGAAAAAAACTAGACCTTATGTTGGGAAGGAGCAGAGATAACTGAATCATTAAGAGAGGAATTAAATCCAAGAATGGGAAAAAGCCTGAGAACAAAATCAAAATAGTTCCAGATTGATTTTATTTGGTGCAAAATAGAGCAGAGAGTAACTCTGTCAGGTCCTGGAGATTTTGTTCTTCTAGCCTATCACAATGAAGAGCATTGTTGGAATCCCGGCTGTGCCTCTTTCCTAACTTTGCCTGGCTCGAAAGCTGAAAACAAGAGCATTGAATCATGTGGACATTGAGGTAGCTTCTAAATAAACAAATAAATATTGAACTATGAAGTGTGAGGGTTGAGCTGTCATATACAGTATGTCAACAATCACCAGCCATCCAGCTTCGAGCCAAAAGTTCAATTCAAAAAGTCTGTTAAACTATGGGAAGAAAAGGAAAAAGAAGTTACAGAATTAATCTAAATGATATATAAATGGAAGAGCCGTGGGGGTGCCGTAGTTAGAATGAAGTATTTCAGGCTAACTCTGCCCACTGTCAGGAATTCAATCCTGAGGGGCTCAGGGTTGATTCAGCCTTCTATCCTTTCGAGGTCGGTAAAATGAGGACCCAGATTATTGGGGGCAATATGCTGACTCTGTAAACCGCTTAGAGAGGGCTGTGAAGCATTATATAAGTCTTAAGTGCTATTTCTATAAGAGGGCAATTAATTGTTTTGTGGATTCCCCTTAGTATGCAAGAAAAAGTTTTATCTAGCCATGCTGTGTTAAATATTTGAGTTGAGGTTGAGCCATACTGAGTTGAGTTTCTCAGAATTTATGCAAATAGCATAAGCCATCCATTCGTAGATTTCCAGTGTATTTTTCATTCCTGTATTAAAAAGCTGTTCTGTAGCAAATTAAGTAATAAATATTTAAAATCTAGCTTCAAATTCTATTTCAAATTATGTGATTTTTGATGTAGAATTTTGAAATTGAGCATTAGCAGTACTAGATTATGTTTTTATTTTAAAAAAATAGCTAAGTAAGGTGGTATAAACACTGTCGGGGAAACATTGTAAGAAAAGCACTTAAGAATTTACATATGCAGGAATTCTTTTGGTTTTTTTTCCCTTCTTCCAGTGAAACATGTAGTGAAATGTCTGAAGTTTTCTACATTTCCTTGGTTATCCCTGACCACCACAGATAGACATGTTCTTTCATCAAGTGAAAGGTAATATAAAATTAACACTATAATTTATCTCAGAATAATAAGTACGGTATATTTTGCCTCAGTTTATGAATGATTTTGAAGAGTGCAACTTTAGCAAAACTATGACAAAATCAACTAATAGCTTAATTGGACAAAAGTTCACACCACAATTGGTTTTTGTATTCTTCCCAATTCTGACTCTCTAATTGATGTCTTGCTGAAGCTACATTTTCCCAACTTGGCTTGATTTCATTGGCAAAACATTAATCTCCTTAATGGTAAACTCCCATTGATTAACTTTACAGTATGCATTTAAAAGGCTGTGGTGTACTGAAATAAATGGGGCTTAAAAAGGTCCTAGATTTGCCTGAATTGTGCTTGGTAACAGCTACCTGTATTGTAATGTTAGCTACAATCTATAACAGCATACACAGTATATATTGTTTATACTAACAATACAGTACTGGAGAGCCTCAAGACATGGAAATGAGCTCTCACAGATCACCAAGGAGTATTAAGTTACACTATAGGTGGTAAGAAAGCTTGTTAGGAAGAAGAAACAAGGCAATATTTGAAGGTTCCCAGCGGCTAGGAATTTGATAACTTTGTATTGGATTAGAACTGTACTAAAAACAACAGCAGAATAAACATGCTAGTAGCTATGCAAGTCAGTACAGGGGCTTTACATTTTCTGCATAATATCCTAGACTCATTTCTAGAAAAACTCATGAGTAGCAAAAGGCAGAGATGCCATGTGATAAAGTGATGATTGCTGAATGCTCCATGGGATACTGAGACAAAACTCTATTCTCAAGCTATGTTGTATGTCTCAATATTTAAACTATGCTGGGCTAAACTATTTATGTTGTTGGTTTATTATCCAATCCAAAACTGAATTAATGAGAAAGATTTAAATAAGTTTGCAAATGCCTAGCGTCCTCGTTTACATGTATTTTTCAGTTCACTGAGAAGCAAAAACTCCAAGTTAATTTGGAATACTTGTGAGCTTCTGCGAGATGTTATCATGCAAGACTTTCCTGCTGAGATCTTTTTACAGAGGCCAAAGATTGTTCAGGTTAGAACACTTTCATTTAATTAAAATATTTCATTGGTTCCTTTGGGTAAATTAATATTTGGAAACCTTGAAGTTGTCAGGATCACTGGTTTGAAATACATCATGACAGCAAGACATTTTTCTATGCTGAAGCCAATATATTCAAAAGTGAACATTTCACTCTTACTAACTACAGAGGTAGATCTTAGATTTCCCTAATGATGCGCTTTCTATGAGAAGGAGTTTGCATTTGCAAAATCACCACAGTTGATTGCAAAAGGCAGTGCTACTTAGAAAAAGCTTGCATCCTGTAACAATATCTTTAACACCATCAAACATCATGTGCTTATCCCAGATCCTTGGGAAGGACTTGATAGGTGGATAAAAATGCTAAATTCAAGTCTAAACATCTGGCTGAGTAATATTGGTTGGCGTGATTTTGGGTTCACTGGACTATAGGTTCCCCTCCTCCCAAAAAAGTTTCGCTTCACGAAAAAGTTGGTTAATGGCTATGATAGGCCCTTTCAAACTGAACAATAAAGATAGTTTCAGAATGATTATATCACACAGGAATCTTGAGAAATATGAAATTAACTTTTAATAATTACTATGCATAATGTGTCTGACATGCTGCATGAGTTCAACAAGGTTTTGCTGCTGATTTTCAGTATCTGATATATCTCACTGCAGTTTCCAACAATAGTCAGGCAGCATTGATGGATTCCAGTTGCCCATTCTTCGGTTGTGGCAATGTCCTGGTGAAAGCTTTCACCATGTTCACCAATCTAGATTTTCAGAAAAGAAGTCCGTATATGAATGCAGAAAATGAATCTTCAGTGACATGTTTCACTTCATGGTCTTATATGCTGTAAGAAATTTGTCAACCAGCTGAATGTATTTTGGTACTCTGTAGTTGCCCAAAAAATTCTCAACAGCCTCCTTGAATGCTTTCCATACATCTCTGAACCATTTTAAGTCTTTGAATTGGAAATGGAAAATAGTGGCTGTCATCTTATGCCTGACAAATCTGACATTTGATCATATAAGTAATATGGGAAACAAAGGTAATGTTTGCCTGATACATGCCTGAGATCCATCTAAAATAAGAATTGCTTTGATTATATGGATATGATTCCATTTAATGTATAGCCTATAATTCAGTGTATTTATATAAAACTCTAGGGATAGATGTTTATACTCGCATAGAAAATTGCAATCCCTAAGGGTATTTACAAGAGAGTTCACTTCCTGAACAAAATAAAAATCATCCTCCTGGAATATGGTTTCAGAAAAATAAATGTTTTATAGTCAGTCCTTTATATCATGGACGAAGACCAAAACGCAAATGTTTTATATTGAAATAATCTATCAAAAAGTACAACTGCAAAAGTCCTGAAGTGATTGCACTGCAAAAATTCCATGGTCTCGTGTTCGTCTCTGATTTGCAACACTTTGGCAAGAAATCTTTAGGAAAGAAGCATCAGCATACATATTTAGGGTACACTGAATATATTAACCAGGCAGACATGTATATTTTAAAAATATTTTGCTGAAGTCAACAAAATGTACTTGTGTTTATTTTAGAGTCTTCTGAGTCTAACAACACTGGGCCTTTCAAAAGATGGACAACACCATTTGGCATTGCAGGCTGTTTTATGTCTAGAGCAACTGTGTGTTTTCTTAAGGAACAGACTGAACTTCCATAGAGATCCAAGTTTTGTCTCAAGTGATACAGGTTTGCATATAGTTCATCAGGATAACCTGAGTTTGTTTTATTCACCATTAACTTAATGATTTCTCCCCCCCCAAACCCTTCCTGTTTTAAGTAAGATGTAGAAGTATATTGCTCAAATGGCTTTTACTATGGGAGGTAAAAAAAAAAAAGTAGTGGAGAAGAGTGTGAGGATTCAAACTCAATTTACTTCCTGCGGCTACAGAGTCTGTTCTATCTAAAAATGCTAATAAGAACATGTAATGGTGGGTTGTAACAGTTAAAATAGTGAAATGAAAATAGCAGTGTTGGGAAGTAATCGTTTCAAGCCATTAATAAAGGAATTATAAATATTATTTATCTTCAGGATACCATGTATTATCCAATGAAACCTGGATCTGACTTTATTGTAGCATTTTTCAGGATTTCCCTCACGAATGACAGAGTGACAAGTGGTTCTGGATATGTTGGCTGTACAGGTAGTCCTCAATTTACAACCATAGTTGAGATAGTTGCTATGTGAGTTTTGCCCCATTTTATGACCTTTCTTGCCACAGTTGTTAAGTGAATCGCCACAGTTGTTAAATTAGTAACAGGGTCATTAAATAAATCCAGTTATCCCATTGACTTTGCTTGTCAGAAGATCACAAAAGAGGATCATATGATCCCAGGACATTGCAGCTATCATAAATATGGATCCTACTATGAGCCTACCTGTATACAGTGAGAGTATTCAATCAGGTAAAGTGTTGCTAAACTTAAAATGCCTCTTTGTGGATTAGCTTTCAGACTATTATGAAGTCCCGGTAAAATAATTGCACAGAAAGGAGCAAGGAGTAATAAATGTAAAACCAGCTAAGAGATGCCAGAACCTCAAGAGTAAGCTAACCAAGCTTCAGGAGGTGATGAACATTTAGTTGTCCTTCATGATCTATATGGTGAAGACCATCTTAGCTTCCTGATTGAACTTGAAGGTCTGGAATTTTTCAAAAAAAGACTGGACAACCATTTGTCTGAAATGATGGAGTGTCTCCTGCTCAAGCAGGGGGTTGACCAGAAGACCTCCAAGATCCCTTCCAACTCTATTATTCTATGTTCTATGAGTCAGTTGCCAAGTGTCTGAATTTTGATTGAATGACCATGAGGGATGCTGCAATGGTCATAAATCACTTTCTTCAGTGCCATTGTAACTTTAAACAATCACTAAATGAACTGTTGTAAATTGAGGACTACCTGCAGCTAGTCTCCACACATAGGAATAGTCTATAGCCGTGATGGCGAATCTATGGCACACGTGCCAGAGGTGACACGCAGCACCCTCTCTGATGGCAAACGAGCCATCATCCCAGTTCAGCTCCCCTGCGAATGCACATGTGCCTCCCGCCGGGCAGCTGGTCTTTGGGTCTCTGCCATGCATGCACAGGGAGCAGGGGGCATGCGGGGGACTGTGCATGCATGCTCAGGGATGGGGCAGATGCAGGGGGCGGGATGGATTCAGGGGACCATGCACACATGTGTAGGAGGCCAGGGTACATTTGGGGGATTCGGGCTCGCACGTGTGCACATGCTTTGGGCACTCAGTCCTGAAAAGGTTAGCCATCACTGGTCTATAACTATTGCAACAAGGACTTTATTTGAAGCTCCTTAGTTAATCCCATAGATCACACCAGCGATTTCTCATTGTGTTTTATCAGTTGGGGCCCTGCTTAGGTATGTATTAATCCTGCCCTATTTTACACTCATCATTTTTTTTTTCTTTTACATATTTGTTCATCCCCGCTCCTCTATTTTTTTTTTGCTGCATTTTGTAGTTCTAGCAAAAGGGAAAGGAATTTTTCCAGCTGAATTTCAAATATCTGAAACACCAAAATCTTCTGAGCATTTGAGCACAGCCCGAAGGCTGTTGCAATCTGGCGAGATCCGGCCATGAATGGTGTGAATGGGTTTTAATTGTTTTTAATGTTTTAATTTTTAATGTTTTTATATATGGTTTTTAAATGCATTGTAAGCCGCCTTGAGTCTTCGGAGAAAGGCGGCATACAAGTTGAACAAACAAACAAATAAATAAATAAATAAAGGCAGGGATCATGGCTTCCACTGTATTTTTTTTTTTCTAATGCAGCAAGAAATAGATTTTTCCTTTTAAGTAAAAGTATGTGTTAGTGATATGACAGAGGCCATATCTACATATCTGTGTGTGTTGTGAAAGGTACCATTTCCCAGAATTCGTCGATGTCATATTGCCAAGATGCCCGAAGATTTCCTCATTCGCAGAATCCATCTCCTGGAAGCAGCAGCCCTCGACCTTCTGTAATAGGACGTATAGGTCAGCGTCCAAGGGGTGATGGTCAGGATTGGGATGCAGAATCTTCCAAGTAAGAAGACAGCTTATGTAATGATTATTACAAAGGGAACATGTTCCTCCCCCTCCCCCTCCGCCTTCTACTCCTTCTGGGTTTGCATTATTTCATTATTGCTTTTTAATCCTTCAATAATAGTTTAAATTAAATGATGTATAAACTATAAATATAAACTTTGTCCTTATTCTTCTTTGTATAAATTATATTGGTCGAACAACTCAGTAAATAGTTGAACAACACAGTGAAACAGAACATACCTGTAAATCAGTAATTAAAACGTCCTGCTGCTGCCATTGGATTAAGCTAGAATTCACGAATGAAGGCAAACATACATGTCCCAGGATAATGTTGCAGGATCCAATCTTGGTTGGTCACTGAGACCAGAGGTTTAGCCTTCTGAGCTTTCGGACCCGTACTGGAGCCCATCCCCAGGGAACGTCTCTCTCACCAGAATGCTCAGAAGACTAAACCTCTGTTTCTAGTTACCAACCAGATTATAAATTAAGATTATTTGGAATGGTATTATAAGTAATACAATACAATACAATACAATACAATACAATACAATACAATACAATACAATACAATACAATACAATACAATACAATACAATACAAGTATTTCAGTGTTGCTGTTCCAGAAAATAATCAAAAATTGCACAAAATACAATTCTATTTTATTAATATTTCATAAAAGGTATTCTCTTGTATGCAGTTATACCCTTTCCCAGAATTTTTTATCATTGCATCTACAAACACACAGTGAGTTCCCATCCTTGACCACATAGGTACTATAAACAACTTGGATATACATTGGAGCAAAATGTAGGATGGGTTATATAAAAGTTTAATGGTGGAAGATGTAGATAATAGATATGTACCCAATGAGTGATGATCTTGGCTATAAAGCCCTAATTGGATTGAGGAAACATAAAAGTCTTTGAAGTTGCAGTTATCTTGAGAAGTTTTATAGCCCAAAACCAAAAAAAGGTTAGTTGGTGGGAAGAGGGGAATAAGATTGTCCTGTGGCAGCATCCTAAGTAAATATGGAATTATCTTGCCAGAGGCTAAATTAGCTCTAATACTAATATAATTTTATACAGGCAGAAATAAGGCTTTTGATTCTTGCTTTCAGTGGCGCTCAATTCTAACTTCTCCATTTTCTTCAACTTGTTAAGGTCTGTTTTCAATTCTATTTGATATATCTGATTTTTAGGAGACTTGATAGTGTTATAAGCAACCTATAAAGTTCTTGTTGCAAAAAGATTTTTTTTATCCACAGGGGAAGGAACTTGGGTGGAATTACACTAGATCCGTCAATTGTAGTTTGAGTAGAAGAATTTTGTTTAGGCCAGTTTTCTCATTCAGCCTGATTATTGGTTATTTTTATAAAATAGTGCTGGCTATAGAAACATAGTGCTTTTTTTTACATACATCATTGTTTTGTTTTTTCATAGTGGAAGCAGTGCTCATGGTAATGTAACTTCTGGATTATCTAATCCATCACCTTTGGATATGGGTTATGTTGACCTGCCAGAACTGGAAAATGTGGACAATTTGGAGCTACAGTTTCAACAATTTAGTCTTCCTCAGTTCTGTGTAGCCATTTTGGAACATGCGGTGCCTCTTCTTAAAACAGGTAGTGTTCATTTTTAAAGGAATTTTTGCTTACAGTTATACATTCTTTATCTCCGACCGTTCTTTTTCTACCACACATAGAATAGGCTTGACACATAGAATAGGCTTGACATGGCAATCTGAATCAGTTATGAATCTAAGCACCCCCATTTGCATTCTTCATATCTGTCTAATAGTCAGTGTGAAAACTGTAGTGTTTTAGAAAATTTAACACTTGTGTTTGGGGCTCTGCCTTATATTCATCTTATTTCCTTTTAGTTTATGATTCTTTCCACACTAAGGGAAGCTCAAAAGCAAGATAGAATAGCAACAGCTTTATTGTCTGTTTCAAACTTCTGTTTATAAAGGTGACCGTCCGCCCAATATGATTTTATGGCATCTTTCCTTCAAGTTGATTAGGACATTCTGCATGGTTCTTCCTTCCCTCCATTTCTTTCCTTGTAGCAACCAAATGAGCTACATCAGTTTGACAGATAGTTTATAAAGCTGCTTGAGGTTACTGTTTTATTTTAACATCGAGCTGTCTAGTTTTACTGTCTTTTACCATTTTACTTTAAGATTAAAAGAAGATATTTTGACAAATGAGGTGGGAGAGATAGGAGAACTGTTGGAGGGAATGGACTGGAAGATCATGTGGGATTTAATGGCTCCACTTTCTTGAGGCGTTGCAGGAAAAAAATGCCCTCTTTACGATATGTAATTTATAACTAGCTGATTGATGAAGTGGTAGTTGTTTATAATGTATTTCCATGTAGAGAGAAGAACTGAAGGAAGTAGAAGACTTGGTCAGAAGAATTTTGATACTGTTTTCAGCAGGAAGGGACTATCTCAAAAATTAAGAAACTTCAGAAGTTCCAGAACTGAGCAGTAAGGTTGAGGCAATGGTGTGATGCCATGTTTTTTGTAGTTCTAATGCCACTCTGTTTCTGAAGCTAGTTTGAAGAGTTGTTGCTGATCCCTAAAATTGTCCCCAAGCATTCAATATCTGAAGTGCAGTCTTCTTTCTGAATAACACTTCCTGAATTGCCTCTGAAACTTTATTCTGGCTGCACTCTCAAAAGGAAATTAGACAGAGTGTGAGCAGTTTATAGTGTTGGATACTATTTATGGAATGCCTTTGTCCGATTATTACCATATAGACGTCAGACTAAATTTTGATGGCTTGATTTCAAAATGTAGAGTGCCTAATTGTGTTTGAATGGAAGGTTTTATATACACCCTTTTTCTTCTGTTATTTACTGATTTATGCTACTTTATATTTCTCCTTTTACTTCTTATAATGGCATGGTACCCTGTACTGAAAGCCTTTGTTAAAATATACAGGTCGCCCTCATTTAACATCTATTCATTCAACAATAATTCAAAAGTTATGGCACTGACAAAAATTGATTTGTGACTGTTTCTTCCACTTACGACTGTCACAGCGCCCCTGTGGTCACATGATAAAAATTCGAGCCAGCTCTCATTTATGGCTGCCCCCTTCCTGCTGACCTTTGTCATCTTCACCTACCTTCTCTCTCCTGGGGGCTCATCATCCTGGTCTTGCTCAAAGAAGTGCTTTCTTACTGCATTGCTTAGTGATGGAAATTCCAGTTCCAATTACTGTTGTTAACTGAGGACTACTTGTAGTAGTATTGTATAACACTTTCATTTAGAAAATATTAAACTTCTAAACTGTCTCTGGCAAGAAGGAATGTTTAAGTCTTCTAAGGTACTGCTGGAAATTTAGTATAATGCAGTTTCATCTGAGCAACCAGCACCACAATGCAAGGAAGGGAAGTCTGTAATGTTCCTTATTTTAATACTTCTTTATTTAAGAAATCCTTACTAATTAACATATTGCATTAATCAGCAGAAAGGAACATTACTGCTGCAATCTTTCTCTGTTTATCAATTCTCAGGTAGTAGGAGAATAACCATACAAGTGTTGGAATTGGTTGCCGAAGACCTACTACTTATTGTTGATGCAGTGTCTGAAGATATTTGGGAAGACAAGAGTCTCTTTGGTCTAGAATTTGTGAGAGTTTAAAATTCTTCTCTTTTAACCAGAATAATTTGCTTATTTATATGTTTGCTAATTATATTTATGCACCACAATAATCAAGGACCAATTCCGTACAGTGATTGTTACCCTATTTCCCCTAAAATAAGACATTCCCTGATAATAAGCTCGATCGGGCTTTTGAGCGCATGCACTAAAATACCCCCTGAAAATAAGCCCTCCCCGAAAATATTAAAATGAATGCTCAGCCAATCCCTGCCATTTCCTCTGGTTTTCTCCACGCGCCCCAAAATAATACGATCTTCTCGAAAATAAGGCCAAGCGCTTATTTCGGGGTTCAAAAAAATATAAGACAGGATCTTATTTTCGGGGAAACACAGTAGCTTATCTTAAATGTCTCATCTTTTTATCTTTAAGATATCTTTAAAATAAAGTAGATGTAATCTACTTTATCTCTGTTTTAAGCCTACCATTACGATGAAGGGTTTACAAACAATAATATTTTTTAAAAAACTGAATGACACATTCTGTATTCATCTTTTTTAAAATCCAGTCATGAGTAAAAGTAAAATTGCATAAAAAGTCATTGAGGGAGTTAAGAGTGATCTTTCTCTCCCCATTGCGTGGTCTTCTCCTTATTTAAAGTCCTCTTCAATTTTGTCAGACTGCCTTGCTTTTATTTATTTTTTTTTCACTAGAGCAGTCTCCTGTTTTCTCTTTTTAAGAGTAGGAATATGCAAATGATGCTGTGACAGGCTTGATTTTTTTTTCTCTAGTTATAAAAAAGTTCTTGAAACAAAGTAACAAAGAACAAAAGAACATTCTTAAAGGAGAACATCATAAACTAATACATACTATGCTAACATAGGGCTGTTCATTAGTGAAGAAGTCCACCTCACCTCAGCAATTGCGCTGACATGGTTTTTTTAAAAAAATAGGCTGGAACATACTTTCTTTGTAGATTTGTAATGATTAAAAAAAAATCAATTGTTCACGAATCTATTTTGGCGCGAAGTCAAAATAGAGGTAGGAGAAATACATGTTTGTGACTTTTATTTTGGTTAGCCAGCATAAATGCTATTCGTTGATGGGAATATGAGATAGACATTAAAGAACTAAATTAAACAATTGTTTAATAACTAAATTAAACAATGAATAAATTCTCCAGGGAGGCTTTATCTTCAAACAGTTCCTGCATTAGCAAGTGACTGAATTCCTGGCTTCTGTTGGGGGTATTGATTTGCAACTTTTTTTTGTTTCATCTACAGAAAGAAAAACTGATTGGAATTCTAGATTCATTAGGTGAAATCATTACCTATCACAAAAGTAACACCAACTCAGAAAAACCTGAGCTTGCAGTAGTGCATCACAGGATGGCATTTGTTAGTGTTTCGCTTTTCACAGTTCGACTCCTGCAAGTATTGCTACCTGTAGAGAAGGTGAGATGTGCCCATTTCTATACATCTTCAAGGTTACATTGGGAAAAATGCTTAAGATAGCATGCATTTAAATGGTAATATTTCAAACTGGTCAGTCCTAGAGGAGATCAACCCTGACTGCTCTTTAGAAGGCCAGATCCTGAAGATGAAACTCAAATACATTGGCCATCTAATGAGAAGGAAGGACTCACTGGAGAAGAGCCTAATGCTGGGAATGATTGAGGGCAAAAGAAGGGGACGGCAGAGAATGAAGTGGCTGGATGGAGTCACTGAAGCAGTCGGTGAGAGCTTAAATGGACTTCAGAGGATGGTAGAGGACAGGAAGGCCTGGAGGAATGTTGTCCATGGGGTCGCGATGGGTCGGACATGACTTTGCAATTAACAACAACAAATTTCAATTAGACAAAGATAAAGGGAAATACAGTGCAGAACTCTTAGAAACAAGAAAGAGCCCCCTTTTTTATGTAAAGGTTTTTCCCTATTTCTCTCAAGCTCATCTCCCTGACTCTCTACGATATCAAACAACCTATAGCATCTAATACATTACTAGAAGTAGTTGATGTTCTGTCTAGTTTTGAAACATAGTCATCAATATCTGGTCTTCATTGTTTGGCTTTCGTCATGCTAAGCAGTTGCTTTGACTTGGTGTTCTAATTTCGTACTCCTTATAGTGATGTTTTCAATTGTAGTTGTCAAAGGCAAGCCACTTGATGTTGTTGTTCATGCAGAATAGATTTCTGGTCTGAGTTACAGAGCTTGTATTGGTGATGTTGTGCAATAAATAAGAGGAAGGTATTGCAAAACAGCATTTTAAAGGGACAAGTATAAAAATGACAAGTGTATTGTCTGCCCTCTAGTGGCTGGATAACAACTTTACATCTTAAATGACCGCTACTAATCTTGAGATTTTTCTGATAATCGTTAATTCTGTTGTGTCTGAGCAGGCGTGGAGCTTATTCTTCTCTCTGATTTCAGTTAGAGATCGGTACAGATAGTCCTTGACATGCAACCATTCGTTTAGCAACTATTCAAAGTTAAAGTACCACTTTAAAATGGGTTAGGATTTTCAACCGGTCCTTGCGCTTATGACTGTTAAAGCATCCTCACGGTCTCTTGGGTGCTTGGAAAACGGCATATATTTATGACGGTTGCAGGGTCCCAGGGTCATATGATTGCCATTTGCGACCTTCCCAGCTGGCCTTCAACCAGCAAAGTCAATAGGGAAGCTGGATTCATTTAACAACCATGATTCATTTAAGGACTGCAGCGATTCACTTAACAATTGTAGCACAAAAGGTCATAAAGCCAGGTGCAATGTCCTTACTTAGCAAAGCAAGTTTTTGTCCCAATTGTGATCAAAAATCAAGAACTACCTATAATGTTAAAAAACATTGCTGGTCACTTGTGTAATTTTACTGCTCTATATTCCTGCTTAAAATTTTGCTTTGCTGCATTGCAAACGTCAGCTGTTATAGATATCATTTGTATGTTTGTAAAATATATAATTGTTCTTTTTCCTTTATCAAACCATTTAAAATAATATGTACTGGTAGTTCTCAACTTACAACCACAATTGAGCGCAAACTTTCTATTGCTAAATGGAACATTTGTTAAGTGAGATTTGCCTCATTTTACGACCATTCTTGGCACAGTCCTTAAGTGAATAATTCCAGCTGTTAAGCTAGGAACACGATTGTTAAGTGAATCTGGCTTCCTCATTGATTTTGATTGTCAGAAGGTCGGAAAAAGTGATCACATGACTCCAGGACACTGCAACCGTCATAAATATGATGCCAAGCATCTGAATTTGATCATGTGGCCATGGCGATGCTGCAAAGGTCATAGGTTACTTTTTTCAGTGTCGTCGTACTTTGAATGTCATTAAATGAACTGCTGTAACTGCTGTATTTGTGAGGATAAATTCATTCCATTTGATAATGCATTATAATTTGTGAAGCTACTAAAATAGTTAATAAAAGAAGCCCAAAATATATTTACCTGGTGGGCGCAGAAATAAGCAAAATATAATTATATTGTAAATATTTATTTTGGGGATTATTGAAATCGCTTTTTGGGGTAGGAAAAGTCAGTTCCCAAAAGATAGATTTTAGACTTTTAAAATAATCTAGAAAAAAGCAATAAGAGATTAAAGATCCTGACATATGTCTGTCCCAGGGGTGAGTTTCACTTACCTTTGTTAGCGGTTCGCTTGTGCATGCACCACTTCTGCACATGCACAGATCAAATTTGATGACGTCTGGGCGGGTGGGCGGAGTCTCCCACCACCGCTGCCGCTACCGGTTTGCCCAAACCGGGGCGAACCGGTAGCAACCCACCACTGGTCTGTCCCAGGAAATTGAACAATTACCTTCTTAAATTAAGCATAGGTTGTGTTTTGTTTTGTTTTTGCAAACATTCCATATAAAACCTGGGTTGCTAAATGTAGCTGGAGGTGCTGAATTCTAAATGTATTTTTAATTCTTTTATCTCATATTAACTATTTTAATAGTAGTTAAAAATTCCCAAGAGATTTACCATCACTTTGATGTAATTTGACGTAATATCTCTGCAAATTAAACATAATTTTGTTTGAAGAAATTATGTTGGTCGCATATTCAAAATAATCAAAAGTTAAAACTAATATTTATTATATAGGTTGACCTTTAGATTTTTGCCTAAACCTTTTTTCTTTTTCTCCCTCCAGGCCACTAGTGTTTTACCAGAGACTTTAGTGACAGCTTTGTTTGTCCTTTCTGTGGACATGCCATTTTCCTTGGAATATCCAAATATACACGAGTCAGTCGCAGCTTATTTGGAACAAATGAATTCAGAAAACTACAGTGTTTATAAACAAGCCGCAGAAGCTGCCTATTCAATTGAGTGTGCTTGTAATTTTATGCTGGATGTTCACAAGGAGGTAAGACATTCAGCTTAAGTGAACTTCACTGGGAGAAACAAAATAGTGTAAAATGTTATGTATGCCTCCCTAGACCTAGTTAAGAGTTGTAAGTGTACTCCTGATAATCAGTATTTTCAGGATTTAATAATTTGATATGGTTATTGGTAATTCTACTGGTAAACTGGCTAGTCTTCTTGTCTATAGAAGTTTTGAGAGTTGCTGCTACTTGTTACATTCATTGTTATTAGCAAATTATTTGTGGTGATCGTATCAGTGCAAGTTAATTCGTAGATCATTAATTCATCTGTCTGCTCTTTAAAATGAAATGATACGTTTTACTTTTTTAAAAGGGAGAAAAAAATCTTCTTGATTTACTTGAACTGGCAGAACAAGCCATAAAAAGTCTTCCATTTCACCAGTATTTTGTTCTACTTAAGGAATACCTCAACATTTGCTCAGATATGTAAGTTGGGCAATTTGCATGCCGTATGAAAAATCTTACGTTAGGATTTTGTGATGACATTTTCAGCTATTAAATAAATAAATTGTTTTTTTTTTTTGACTGAATAAACATATTGGATAAATTATTTATGTTTTGTTGCTTTTAAAATAATAATGGAAAAGGAGGGGAAAAATTGAATAAAATGCAAAAATACAGGTAGTCCTCGACTTATGACCACAATTGAACCCAAAAAATGTGTTGCTGAGTGAGAAATTTGTTTGCCCCATTTTACGACTTTTCTTGCCACATTAAGAGCTGTGGTGGCATAGTGCTTAGAATGTAGTACTGCAGGTTACTTCTGCTGACTGCCTGTTGCCTGCAATTTGGCAGTTCAAATCTCACCAGGTTCAAGGTTGATTCAGCCTTCCATCTTTCCGAGGTGGATAAAATGAGGACCCAGATTGTTGGGGGCAATAGGCTGACTCTGTAAACCGCTTAGAGAGGGCTATAAAGCACTGTGAAGTGGTATATGAGTCTAAGTGCTATTGCTTTTGTTAAGTGAATCACTGCAGTTGTTAAATTAGTAACACGGTTGTTAAGTAAATCTGGTTTCCCCATTGACTTGGCTTATTAGAAGGTTGCACAAGGTGATCACATGACCCTAGGGCTCTGCAACTATCATAAATGTGAGACAGTTGTCAAGCCTCCAAATATAAATCACGTGACCATGGGGATGCTGCAATGGCCATAAGTGTGAAAAAATGATTATAAGTCACTTTTTCCAGTGCTGTTGTAACTTCAAACGGTCACTAAACAAACTGTTGTAAGTTGAGGACTACCTGTATATACATTATAAAAAAGAATACATGGTGAGGCCTTAAAAATGAGTGAAAAAATACAATAGCAAAAAAATTAAAAATTAAAATACATAGTATAATATGTCCTTACAACAGTACACAGTTACAATTTTATACATACAGTAATTATTTAATTCAAAGATTATGCATATATACATATATAGGCGCATAATCTTTGAATTAAATAATATATGTGTTGATCAAGAAATAAAGGGAGACTAATATAGATCTATTTCAAGCTATTTAGCTCTCATCAGCTAGCCATAACCTTACTTGGATTCGAACTTGGGCTGCTTGCATGTTAGGTAGTTGTATTAACCTCTGAGCCACAAGTTCTCCTCCCTTCATCATCTTGAGCCAGGGGAAGAGATTAAGTGGTTCCCTTTCACCTTTCAGTTCCAATCCAGGAGCCCTCAAAAAGTCACATTCACGACAAACCATTTTATACCAAATTTATATTTTGCTGATATATATAATATAATTTTATTATACTTATCCATACAAAATCTGTGTCTGTAGAGCAAATTGGATAAATTTAAGATATTATTCTGATAATAAAATGGGAAATTTGCACTATAAGGTGCCATTTATGTGGTAACATGATGTAGCTATGTATAGATGAATTTTTTACGTAGTCCAGTACACACATCTGTCTAATCAAAATACAGATTTGTGCATATGTTTATCTACATCTTATGATTTACAATTAAGACAAACAATGATCACAAAACCTTCCCAAACTTTACTACCTTGACAATGGTGACATCCACAAATGTGTCAAGAAGAGCTAACAGCGTTAAAGTAAATCTTCCTTCATTTTTCTACAAGATCAGTTTAACTGCTGAAATTACCCCCAAATCTCTTAGCTTGCCAAGTTTCATCTTCTTGGGAATTTACCCAGGAATGACAACGAATAAATAACTGAATAATAATCCAAGGCCTCTGCGTGTCTTGAGTGGAGAGAATTTGCTATCTAAGCCTTGAAACCATTTCTTTTATACTCTGTTTTTCTGGTTGTAGCTGGAAATCTGCTGGAGCTGACCCACTGCTGCAGAATGAGAGTCAGAAGGTGCTTCTCCATCTGTTGTCGCATCCTGTGCCAAAAATTAGAACAGAAGCCTATCGCTGCTGCCTTGACATTGTTAAGGTTAGCATTTAACAAGGCCTGTGGTTTCTTCAGAATCCAAGAAATACCCTTCCCTCCACACCCTCTCTTACATCTAAATTCCCCCTTTTTCCATTTAATAACCTCCCAGGGATTTAGTCAGGCTGAAAAACTTCAGTCTTTCGCTATATAAATTTGAAATTGCCTGATGTGAATTTAATTCTGAGGTGTGTGTGTGTGTGTGTGTGTGTGTGTGTGTGTGTGTGTGTTTTAATTTGCTGAGTTTCAAAGAGGAAGGAATAGCTGTTTGAATTTTTCATATTATAAACTGTGTTATGATTTAATGATATCATTGCCTTATGGAAATAAATTAACTGCATGATGGACGGTACTTTTGGTCTTTATCAATTGCCAGGGTGAGAGCGTTCCCTCGTGTTCTTGCTGTTTTCTTCTCGTTCTCTCCCAGCAACCTTAAAGAAGGTTGGCAGGAGGGACCAAGCAGAAAGGTTTTTGCTTATTCCAAGTTATTCTGCTTGCAGATCACTGATTTCTTGCTGTGAGAAACTAGCAGGTTTGAGCTAGATGACAGGATTTATTAGCAATAGGGAACTATTGCTCCCTGTTGTAAGCTTGAAAAGTTTGCAGTTTTAGGGATATGGATATGGTGTGTGTGTGTGTGTGTGTTTCAGTCTGAAAATGGGTTGCAGTAGACTTAAGTATTTTCATGTGTTGTCAGATTAATATTTAAACATCTTTTGTCTTTGTTTTAGGAATGTTTAGGCATTCATAATGCTGTAAAGTCTATTTCTTCAATCAGTTGTGGTGTACATTTTCTGCTTCATCCCAAAGTTCTTTATGAAATATGCACTTTTGGGCTTCAGGATTCCCAGCATGAGGTACATCATTCTGAATATGTTACCACTACCAGAATTAATCTGTAAATTAAAAGAAATTAGTAGATCCAAAGCTTTGTAACTTTGTAAACTTCACCCTGTTTAGCTTTTTAATTAATTGCTCTCTTGCAACTGGGTATATATAAATCGCAAACCTGCATTATATTTATTTCCTTTGCTAAAATTAATGGAACTTGCTTTTGTTTTCAATATGCTTAGGATTGCAAGAAGTTTGAGAATTTTCAAAAGTATAAAAAGAATTTTAAGTAATGCAGAAAATGACTAAAGTGCAATTAGTCATTTGGTAGCACCCAGGCTTACTTTTGATTTTTATACAGTATAATTCTCATTTGTTTCACACACACACACACATGGAAGGAGGGAGGGAGAGTTGTCCTAAGATACAAGTTCAGTTAGTATCTTAAGATCTTTTTCTAATATGCTCTGCTTTTTCTATGGGTAATAAGCAAACCAATCTTAAGTTGTGAAGATTTCCTAAATGCTTAGACTAGAGCACTATTTTTAAAAGTCTTCTTCGAAATACTTTATTGAAAGCATTTCTTGACCTGAATCACACTCTCTGCTTGAAGACCAAGAGCCTTGGTAGTACAGGGGTTTAAGGCACCCTGTTATTAAGCTTATTAAGACCAGCTGCCTGCAATTACTGCAGGGTTCGAATCTCGCCAAGGCTCAAGGTTGACTCAGCCTTCCATCCTTTCTAAGGTAGGTGAAATGAGGACCCAGTTTGTGGGGGCAATAAGCTGACTTTGTATAAATATACAAAAGGATGAAGGCTATTGCTGAGCACATTGTAAGCCGCCCTGAGTCTTCGGAGAAGGGCGGCATATAAATCAAATTTTAAAAAAAAAGAAAAAGACTGTTCAGTGCTAACAGGCAGTAGATACTTGACAGTATTTTATCGCTTTCTTGTTTTTTAAAAAGAAAAAGAAAACAAACACAAAAGCTATTTGGTGCAATGTCCCAAGGCAAAGCCTAATTTCCATTTCTGACACCAGCAAATTGGTTTGAACACTCTTTATTGTGCTATTGTATCTTCTCTCATTAAAACAGGTGTGCTCAGCTGCCACATTTCTACTGATGTATCTTCTTCAAGGCCGATTGATGATGGCAGCAGAGACCTGGAACAAGTTTATTGAAACCCTCTATCCTGTTATTCCAATTCTTCAGGTAATCTCATCTTCTTGAAAAGCAGTTTATCTTCAGATAAGCTTAATTGCTTTGCTAAAAAAAGCAGTACTGACATTACACAATAAGGGTAAATATGTAAACATGGCAACCAGAAATAAGAGGTGTTGCCACTAGAGTTGTGGCTTGAATGCTTGTAACTAAAGCTGAATGGGTAAGTAGCATTAGACTTTTTCAATAGGAAGTAGCATCTTGAAATTGATGATGTGACAGTTTTCTAGAGGGATATCTACTGTTCAGAACCATCTTGAATTTTTTACTGATCATAACATGAGGGTTACTTGGAGAAATGGCTTGTGGGATATAAATGATCAATTTAATATAATCACCCCATCAGGAAACTTCTTTTCCTGTAACCATTGCCGACATCTTTTTCAAATAAAATTCCAAACTCACCTTATTGTGAGAGTTTTTCCATTTTGCTTGTTTCACTTACCAATATGCTTCTGCCAATCCATAAAGCAAAATTCTTTTATCTTTTTGGGGGAACGCTTTTAGAATAGAAGAGAATATTTTGTAACTGAGGGTTGAACCGTGGGGTCCTTAGTGCTCTCTGAGCTTGGTTGCTTTCTTGCAGATGTTTCATTACCAAACCAGGTAACACCAGTGCATTGATGATGTTACCTAGTTTGGTAATGAAACGTCTGCAAGAAAACAACCGAGCTCAGTGAGCACCAAGGACCCCACACTTTTAGAATGTTGAGAAATGAATGTTATTCATTTATTTGTTAAATTTATTTTCCAGTTATCTCGCTACTCTAGGTGCTCGCATTTTTTTTTAACACCATGGATATTGATGGGAGACAACTTGTCAGTGTCAAAATGGCTACAGTGGCAGACACAATCAGATACAATGCACTGATTTAGTCCCTCTTCTAGTTTCCCCGTCACCACCACACTCCCTATTAAGACTTCCTTTACTTACTATTATCCTTTTTCTGAGCAGATTGATGTACTTTCAAAGAAAGTACTGAGATGGAGGTCCCCATCTTGATGATGCTGGAGGCACATAACTATTTTAATTAAAATATATTAAAATCCTGATATTTTTTTAAAAGGAAATATTAGAAGTTGAATGGAACCAGAAGGCTAGTAAGCGCACAAAGGGAACATTAATGAACTTGAGCAATACGGGACTCCCGCTATAGATTGGGCTGGAAGCTTTTTTGCTGTGTTTCTGGTGGGCAGTGCTGGTACCCGTACAACCCGACAAGGCAACATTGCTGAGAAAATTGAACCGCAGTTGGCCAGAAGCTGTCCCCCCCAAATTGGAACTTCTCCAACAAACAATGAACGTTTGAAAAACAAATGGCAATTGCCTATCAATTGGTCTATTAACTTCCTGTTGCCAATTATGGGGACAGTTTTCTTGGTAATAAAGCAATGATGTCTCTTTTGGAGCATGATATTTACTTATGGTAATTAACTGCCTGTGTTAACTTGTAAGTATTTACTTAGGGTTATGCAAATACAGAAGAACCTCTAGGTAACTGTATGCTCACCCTGAGTGAAACAACGACTGAAAATGAAGGGATTCTCCCAAGGACTACGAGGCTAAGAGCTTCTCTTCGTCTTCTCTTCTCAAAAAAAACACTGTAAGTAAATTAGCAATCACATTTCAGCCTGGGAAGGGTTACTATCTGTACCCTAGCCTCCATGGAATATAGTATTAAAGATACAGTATGCTAACTTTTGTTTGAAATGGAAAAGGCAGATGAGGGCGTAGTACTTCCTTTAAATGTGCTTGCAGGTGGTACAATTTTTTCAACTGCACATCAATTTAGCCAATTTGCAAAATGATAGAAAATGGCACACAGCCCAAGTGACAACCTTTCACTTAGATAAATCATTTTTAGAATGAAGTAACACATCCTTGAGGTGCTGGAAACTCTGCCAATCCTTAGAAGGCTGTAAAATTTCAGAAGGCTGAAAGACACTAATTTGAAAAAAAGCAGAGGAGTGTAGAAATTGATTATGACTGACTGGGCTGAAAAAGTAGTGACAAGATTGTTTTACTTCTGGGAAAGTGGAGTACAGAAATTATGATACTGATTGAGGTGAGAAGGAAATCAACTTGTGAAACATTGATGTTGAAATCTCGTCTGCTGTACTTTTACATCAACATTGAGTTGATATTGAATTATTTGATTTTTTTGTGTACCTTTTTGAAAGCCTAAAATTATTAACTGGCAGCCAGTACTGTCTGATGTAATGCAAAAATTTGATCAGATTTAATTCAGTCAACCGGTTGTGGCCCGCCAGCGGCCTGCATGGATCGTGGCTGATTCCGATGACGAGGCTGGTGTGGGGTTGCGCCAGCAGCCGGCACAGCCGGCGTTCGCGTCAGACAGCGAGGAGGCTGAAGAGGATGTGGTGCCAGAGGCAAAGACTCAGCCAGGGCCTTCAGAACCTCCAGAGGCTCCTTCAAGTGGAGAGAGTGATGTGGAGGAGCCTCTTCTCAATGCTCGAGCACGCAGGGCTGCCAAAAGGCAGGAGTGGCTACTCAGGAGGAGGAGGTCTCCTCGAGAGTAAGGTTTGAGGCTAATTGGCCACTCCCTTAACCTATTTAAGTCACACACAGTTTGTAATTTCTTGCTGGAAACAACGTGTAATTATTACAGAGCATTTTGGAGAGTGAGTGTCATATCGTATCTTGGTTTCTGGGCTGGTTGCCAACCTTTGCCGGACTTTGTTTATTCGTGGTACGTTATAACTTTGATAAGGACCGTTGGTGTGTGTCACAATCCTTGGGAATCCGGAGCTGGAGCAGAACACAACCTGGCTTTTTAACAGGAACAATTTGGCTATGGCCTTAAAGATGTTTGAGAAGTTAAGTAATATGTATGAAATCAAGAGTGATAAAAAACAAAACAAAACCATGTGGTATGAGATTTAGATTTTTGTGTGCATATTTCTTCAGTAAAAGTTTGGGAACCTTCTAAGGAAATGCTTTGTTCCCCCAGAGTTCGTTCTGTGGCACTCAAACAGTTAATGTTTCACCTTGTGGAAGAAGAAGAGTCCCATCTGAAGCGTCCACTGTTGCATGGCAGCATTCTCTCAAGTATTTCGAACATCCTTATTGTGGAAAAGCCTATTGAACTCAAGCTAGATGACACAAGAGAATCTGTTTTTAAGGTGAACGGAGAAAACTTGGCACAAGATTGATAACCGGAGGGATCTCCTAAGCAAGGAAATGCAATGCCAATGGTACTGTTGAAGTATAAATGGCACTGAAAAAAAGGACTTAATGACCATTTTTCACACTACCATTCTAGCCCATCCCCAGGGTCATATGATCAAAATTGAGAAGTTTGGCAACTAACTTATATTTATGACGGTTGCAGTATCCCGGGGTCATGTGATGACCTTTTGTGCCCTTCTGACAAGCAAAGTCATCAGGGAAGCCAAATTCACTTAACAGCTGTGCCATTAACTTAACCACTGCAGTGATTCACTTAACAACTGTGGCAAGAAAGGTTGTAAAATGGGACAAAATTCACTGAACAAATGTCTCACTTAGCAACAGAAATTTTGGGCTCAGTTGTCGTAAATCGAGAATTACCTATATAAAGCAATTATCTCATATTCTATTAGAGATTATAGTCACACAACAGGAAATACCTAGAAACTCCCCAATTCTCTGTAAATGGATTTGGGAAGATTATAAAGCAGCACAATCGAATCAGTTTGTGAGATATCAGCCTCAAACATGGATAGTTGGGCTTTAAAACAGAGGCAATAATATTCTAGCTTGATCTTGGAAATATTCAGTTGTTCCGATCTTTTGTGGAGAAAATTGAAGCCCAAGGTTCTGCTATATATATTGCTGTTCCTTCTTGGTGACGTTAGACTTGAGATGGCTTTTTCCCCATAAGAGATGATATGGGAAAATATGTGAACAAATAAATAAGAGGATATATTTGTTTTACTTTTAGGCTGAGACAGTTGAAAAATTGTATAGCATCTTTATATCGGACACCATTGATTTGACTTTGAGGAAGTCAGCAGCTGAGCAATTAGTCATAATCATGCAAGGTAAAATTCTTCAAAATATAATTTACCATTGAGACACAGAGTTGTTCCAACGTGGAGAAAGTCATGACATGATGGGTAATTCAGGTGATTATTTTTCTCTTGTAATAAAATCTGAATCACCTTTCCTTAGCCGCTTTTAATGTATTTTGTATGTTCTTGCTGTTTATATGCCAATAGCATGACCTCCTAATTCACTTTCCTTAAACCCAAACCCAAAGACACTTGTATAAATGGAGTAATATGAGAAAGGGATGAGCCTGCTGGCTAGAAAGATGAATAGAAACACTTCACTCTGCAACATTTTGTGGCAGGTTTCATGCACATTTCTAGTTCCTCTTTCAATTCTCCAGGAGCTGGTTCAAAATACCCCTTTTCAAATACATCAGCATATCCAGAAGGTAGTCAGAGTTATAGCAAAAATACTAAAAAGCTACGGGTGTGTGTGTAAATCCTATACCAGCAATTCCCACTATCCCCTCTCTACCTCAAAATGAACCAAGGATTTGTAACCGAAGAGTACATTCAGTGCATTATTGTTGGCAGAACAGGGGAGTGGGGTGGTAATCACAAAGCTAGAGTGACAGGAATTAAGATGGGAATATTTGGAAGATTGACAGGGAACTGAAATTGACCACAAATCAGGACTCGTGACTCACTATTTAAATCTAGTTTAATGATTGTAGGAAGGAGGCACAAGTACTTATCCATACCTAGTTTATCTAATAACTGGGGCCTATTTAAAGATAAAGCAGTTCTGAATCAATCTGAATCCACTGTTATATGTTGTTGTAAAGTGTGCATATGGAAAGCTAATTTTTTTTTCTTCCAGATTCTAAATTGCATCCAATTATCAAAAATATGGGTGTAGTGGACAGAATTCTTGCTTACTTTACTAAGTGTGTTGCTCAGGATGGCAAGGTACATCTATTTCAACTTTTCTTTCAGGAGAACCATCCCAGGCTTCAAAATTGTATGTTCAGTCAAATAATTTAGATAGGAATTAAATATTTTCTATTTGGAATATGAGTATTACCTCAAGATATGGACTAAACATATGGACTGCAATGAAAGGAAACTTCAGTATCTAATTCTTTGACTCTAGTATCATTTCTCAGCTTGTAAAAAAAGCTAAATAAATCCTCATTCAGAAACTTGCTGTTTAAATAAGCATGTTTATGCAGAGGAAGAAAGCTAATATGGAACTCCAGATTCATGTTCTTCTTCTTCTCTTTCCTCTTTCTATTTGATTAGTAAGCAGAATAGTTTGTTATAATTTAGCTGATCCCTAAGTTTTAAAAGTAGCAGTCATAAATGGCTACATCACAAATGGCTAAATAAGACCATTCTAGATTGTTACCTTATTTAGGAATTGATTTATTAATTCACATATACGAGGTCCATTTTCTTCATAGAAAGCTTTAGATAAACAAACAAAAAAACCCAGCAACTTACTTTTCAGGCAGGTAGTGAAGAATGATGGGAATTAGGAAAATACCTTTTTTTTTCCTTGTCTACACTGGTACACTGTAATATCATTAGTAACCATGTGCGAAGATAGGTGGGCCATGGCAATGGGCTGAGGGAAAGTGGGGAGCCCAGACAGGAATGGTGGTTAAATCCTATTGAAATTCAGGTGGTGCAGGGACTAGATACATTTACACGGTGGTTCCTTCAGGCTGATTCTCAACTCTGTGGCTCAAGGACTGCAGGAGTAGCCAAATTAGTCCCATCAGTTATTAAATATTGAATAAAGTGTTTAGTTTCTTCTTCATGATTTAAATGATGCCAAAACTGACCACCCCCCACTTCAGAGATTTTGGAACAACATTACTTGTATATCTAAGGATGGCTTGTTCAGTTTCATGATTACAATACAATTTTCCCAGCAGAAACTTAATTTTGTAAATAAATTTAGAAGAGCTTTATTTAAAACATTAATAGAAACCTTCATTTAATTTAATTCTATTTAATCTGTGAGTCAGTTGGGATGAAATATTAAAAGTTCTTGCAAATTTTCATCTATATTAGATGTTCTATGGTGTCAAAGAAAACAGGGGCTTGCTTCAAAAATGTGTCACAGATTATTTCTAATGCTTTTATGTCTTTGGAATTAAATATTAAAATACGAGCTTTTTTATGAGAAGTTAATTCTCTGGATTTGTGAATAATGGACTAAGGTAATGTACTGAAGGACATTACTGTAAACTTCCAAGGAGTGTTGATTTCAGAGAAGTTTCAGAATGCTTACTCAGTAGGTTACTCAATAATACAGATTTTAGTTAACAAACCTTTTTTTTTATTATTTTGATAGATCGTGGACTGTATGATGTTGCCATGTCTTGCACTTTTGCGGAAACTTCTGTCTGTTGATCCAGTCAAACGTCTGTCATTGGCTTACCAGCCTTCTGTCTTGCTTGTGTTATTTAGAGGTAACATCATAAAAGCAAAATAAAAATGTGTAGAAAGCATTCGTTTTTATACCTTTGAATTAAGCAATTAAATATCAAGAGTGATATTTTTACAAGTATTTTGTTTTCAAAAAGCTGGATAGATTCTCATTTCTTAGCCTGCAGTTTTAAGAGCACAATTAATATTTCCCATATGTCTTGTTGATAGATCATAAAGCAAATACTTAATTGTTCTTTGGAAATTTGGTATTTAGAGTTTTGAAAGTCTTTATGCTGTTTAGAAAAAAGCATGCAAATGCCTCTGTTCTATTTTCAGTTGCCTTGATATTCCAAGATTATGGTGCTATCAGGAGTGAAACCGCAGTATTACTTTGTCTACTACTTTTTGATGAAGCAGCAAGGAAAGAGATGTGGTAGGATAATCTATAGTGATTGGTTCTGTGCTACTTCATTACTCCTGCAAGTAAACTATCCTTTAATGCCAGCTGCAATATAAGTAAATTATAAACAACATTTATGCTTGTATATCATCTCTCTCTCTCTCTCTCTCTCTCTCTCTCTCTCTCTCTCTCTCTCTCTCTCTCTCTCTCTCCCTCCCTCCCTCCCTCCCTCCCTCCCTCCCTCCCTCCCCCTCCCTCCCCCCCCTTGCTTGCATTTATCAAATAGCAGAATATAAAACAGTGGCTGACCGTCTCCTTGCCTTTCGCTATAGCGATATTTTAAATTATGTAGATGCAAACACAAGAGTAGCATGGTGACCTGCTGACACCTTTGAATAATCAAAAGCCTATCATTGCTAGAAATATAATCAGACCTACTTTTCTGCTCACATTAGAGGAAATATTTCAGGACCTTTTTCCGAAACAGATCCATTGACTACAAGGTGACTAATTAAGATGTGCTAAAGTAATAAATGCAGAACAGAAAGATGTGGCAGATGTTTCCATCCCATGTTAATTGCTGATGGATTAATAAAAACTTTGTACTAAAAACTCGTACCACAAAGGTGTTGTTAAGGGTAATATCTATATTTTTAGTAATGCCGTTATTGCAAAATACTTTCGGATAACATTGAAATAAGAACTCTTCAAATGAAGAGTTGATCCAGATATTCAAAGATCAAACTTGCTTTATCTTTCCAGTCCTAAGAATAATATTTTAAACTTTTAGTTAAAACAAAGTTTAGTTCTCTTTATAACCTGAAAATTAGCCACTTTATTTAGATAATCCTGCCAGTGTAGTTGTTTCAAATGCCTTTGGCAGAAATCACTTTATGTTCTATTTCAAGGTGGCCTATTTTATTATCATCTCAATGACGCCCTCAGGTGTTTTTGAGAAGGCATCTATGTATTTTATATAAGATGTGAAATATTTTAAAACTTATTTAAAAACAGGAATTTTTTTCCCAAAAAAATATTTGTTTACTTAAAGATTTTGTCAGATGTGCATATCCTACCTTATTGCTTACAAACGTTTCTGCTTTGGGTTGTTGTGGTTTTGCAAGCGAAGCAGCAGGAGGGTACCCAGTGTCAATGAATGGCAGTCAATCTGGTCTTTCATGACCAGACAGCCATATTATGATCCTTTATGTTTTTCTTCTATCCTGCCTCCTGCTTCCACACTTTATATTGCTGATATTGTAAAGGCTGAAGCTGATGAGATGGAAACCAGAATTTTCCAGGCTAGAAAGTATCCTTATTTCAGTGTTTATCAGCTGCCTTCCAAGATCGTCAAAGATTAGTTACATAGCTGTTAAATGAAAAAGGTAAAAGGGAAGAAACTCAAGAGTTTTAGTTTGGGGGGACCCATGTCTTTAAAAAGGCCTTTGATACTTTGTCCTGAAGCTGGCAAATCCTCTTTGTGTATCAGGCTTCACTCTCGTCTGGAATGAGAAGTCATGTCAAAGAATCTTTGGCCTAATTTAGCCAATTCCTGAATAAGAAAAAAGCTAATGACTTGGATTTGGTACTGAGCCCTAGTGTGAAACCTGACAGACATAAAGCTAAAATGCAGATTTCCTTCACTACACTTTGAGCATTGCCCTGTGTAGATATGACAATGCTTAGCTAAATGTATATGACATTTAAGGCATGTACTGATTAACACTTAGTATCTTCTTTGGTTTTGTTTGAATTTATTTGTTTGTTTTATGTAGGGCTGATACTGTTTCCTGTGATCCTTCTAGCATTTCCCACTTCACCTTGCCTGTTGCCGTTGTAAGGAGGTAAGAGTTATTATTCATATTAAGAGTCACCCTTGCAGAAATACTATTTTTTTGCACTGTAAAGGAAATATTTTAAATAAATAAAAAAAATCTAGAAAGCCTTTCACAGATGTTTGAAGGACCTTGACACGAAACACAACACTTATTTGTTTTTGTTATTTATGTTCTAGTTAAAGTATGAAAATCATTTGGTGTAGACCATGATGACTTTCCCATTACAATTGATTAATTGATTGATTGATTGATTTACTTATTTATTTTCACAAATAAAACCTAACCCTACCGAAGGGCCTCCAAAAATTAATTGGACTCTCTTGCAGCTATCGAGAACTTCACGTCTGGTTAGGGCGTGATCCACCCATCTTTCTCAGAGTGGGACTCTGGTCAGTGTACAATAAAACATTAAAATATAAAAACAATATATACAAATTCAAAACTTAGAAGGAGGCATGGATGATTAAACCCTGTTAAAATTAGTTAAAACAAAGGGAGGTTTCTTCAGGGCACTAACTAGCCCTGGGCCTACATTCTCCTCTAAGCCCCCCATGTGAGGCCAAAGAGCCATGTTTTGACTCCTGTTTGGAAGGCCAGGAGAGTACAGGCCTACCTAATCTCTGGAGACTATACCCACAGGGTGGGGGCAACAGCATAGAAAGCTCTCTTCTTAGATCAATTTCTGTTGCTCCCTTCCACCCACAACACTACTCTTTTGGGAATACTTGAACCTTATGCATTTTTGTGAGGAGTGTTTTTTTTCCTTTTTGTTACTCTGTAATTGTCAGACTTCGATGCTATCTCAAAATAAATGAATTTCCAAACTGCCAATCTTTAAGGAAATCTTTTCTTTAATTGAGCACAGCCACTGGATCATGACTCGATGTGGACAAGACTGACCTTTTGCCCCCCAACCCCTCCCTTTCCGATCCCCAAATCTCTGCTTCTCATTGGCTATCTTCCAAGTCATTCTTCAGACTTCTTGTCTCGTCATTTCCCAGGAATGTCCCCCCCCCCTCCTCATTTCCACGACAACCCGACTTCAAAGGGATTTAGCAGGCAAAAGTTCAGAGCTTATCTCTCTCTCTCTCCTCTGCTCTCTATGCCAGCGTTGAAGCGCTGACAGTAATTATATTTACCCATCTAGCATCAGTCAAAAATGAAGACCACAACTCACAGAATTCTAAGCAATGGTTGTGGTTGTTTGAGCAGTCTGAAATGACAAAGTTCATATATTAACCATAAGCCATGATTTGCAAAGCAGAAGATCTGAATTCATTCATGCGGATGAAAATCAAACAATCTGCAGTTGTGACTTAAATGTGATGTGTAAACAGGGACATAGTAGTTGCAATTTATTGCAGTGAATGCTAGGCTGGCATTAATTGGAATTATGTGTGAACCCCAATCCTATATTTTAAACCATGATTAAAGCAAACTATGCCTTAGTTCAGTGTGTATACTCAACCAATACACAGAGTTAAAATTATAAATGCTCCTGTTGATAGTTGCTGTTCAAGGTATAACTTAAGACGGGGCATAACAATGTTATTTTTAATTTGGATTCTAGTTTATGATGAACTGATTCTACAGAATTGATTGATGTAAAGTTAATGTGGGGGACTGTCAGTAACTTGATTTAACCAATTTGAATTTGAATTAACCAATTTTGCTGTATACATGATGTACAATGACAATAAAGGCTATACTAATTGAATAGGAACTCATTTTATATGCCGCGTAAGAGTAGTGTGTAAAGAAATATTTCAGAAGTCTTAAACCATGACTATGATCATAGTGAGCAATACAAATTTTATTCTCCGAAACCAGCATTATTTCAATTTGTCCCTTTTTATTCCTAAAGGTATCATCTACCTATTAAAGTCTCTGCACATCATGCTGTCAGTCCTAACTCGGTGGTGTTACCATTTTCTTGTGAATTCTGGGCCTCAAAACACGTGTCAGATATGCTAAAAATGGCTTGGAACTTGTCTTGGTTCCATGGAGCAGATAGTTTAGTTGCGCTTGCCAGTTATGAGACAGCAGCAGAACAGTAAGCTATTCATTTTGTTGTTCCAGTTCTAATATTTCTTCCAATTTGTATTTAACAAAGAACAATCCTGACTTAGAGTTTTGGTCTTCACTTGGAAATTTTTATACTGTTGTTTTAATGAATGGCACCTACCATAAAACACTGAAACTCCGTTTGGGAATAGGGTTGGGAATCTAACTCTCTAAGGTTAGACTTCAAATTCTGTCCTCTCCAGCTAGTATAATTAATAATCAGGGATGGAGAAAACAGGAATCCAAGAATGTTTTAAAGTCAGAGATTCCTAACAAAGTTTCCAGCCAGGGGTCCAAATTGTTAACAAGCAATAAGACAGGCGCCTGTTCATTTCTCCCATATCCTTAGTTTTTCTTTAAACTTTCCATACTTCCAATCTTGATTGGGCATATATTTGTGATACTCTTTGTGTATCCTGTAAACTTGTGAAAAACACTGTAGTGAAAGATTTGTTTATGAACTGTGCCATAGAACAAGAAGATCAAATTCTATTTTTTTTTTTTAATTTGATTTATATGCCGCCCTTCTCCGGAGACTCAGGGCGGCTTACAATGCGTTAAGCAATAGCCTATTTGATGGTTCCAAAACCAAAAAGATAAAACTTTAAATCAATGCGATGAAAGAAGAAAAAACGAAATATAAATTGAGATGCTATATTCGTTGGTTACTTTAAAATAAATCCTTTAATTGTCATTTTAATGTTCTTTTCTTTTTTAATTCCAGATTTTCCAGCACTTTAAAGCTCTCCTCAGAAGATATTATTATCCTTAAATTAACGTGTGCAACCTTTGGTCTGCAGGATTGTCTTAATGCCATCACTCAAGCAGCATCCCATGGGGAAGTTAGGGCTGCTGTCACAAAAATGAATTTTTATATTTTGAACGATAGGCTGGCATTAATGTGCAGCGGTAGTCCTTGTGGAGCCACTTTCAAGTCCTTGGCTTGGCAAACAGCATTAAGCAGGTTGGTGTGTAAGAACAAGGTACCTAACTGACTACAAAGCCACCTGTCACTGTAGATTTAGCTTCGACATTTTCAAAGCCAGTTTCTTTAGAATCTTCCCAAGCATTTTCCACAACAAGAAATGCCTTTGAAAACGGTAAATCAGGTGTATTTAGCAACCCAAAAGGAAGACGTTTTCACATTCACAGGTTGGCTAAGGATAAAGCAATGCTACAAAACATGCTTGGCCCTTTTGCCCTTCCTACTGTAAGCCCTGCATTTATCTGCCTGCCAGAATATTGTGAGGAATGCCTAGATCAGTGAGACGTCTCATTTTGGCAATTTTCTGGCTGTATGATTTGTATATACAGATGGTTAATGGAGGCTAAATGCATAAAGAATAGGGAAAATGATAAAGGCAATACATTTCTTCTTTGACTATTCCTTCTGCTTTTCTTTTAATATGGTGTTTCGTAGTTGAACCTTTTGATGTTTATTATTTTTATTATTATGAAAAAAGATCTCTTGCATTCATCTACTTTGTATTTCTGACATTTATATTTAGCACCAGCACATTGCTGTTTTCAATCTTTTTAAGTTTAACTTTATATTTCAGCAAACTACATTAATCATGTAATGCTAGTGACAGGATACTGCTACAAAATGACATGTACGATATTATGGTTTGTGCGTAACAGGTTTCTTCAAGTGCTTCCCGTGTCTTCAGAGGATGAAAAACTTTTGGCTGATGTCATATGCTTTTTAAACAAGTTTATGAAGGAACAGAAGAATATTTCAGAACACCTAAAATGGATTCTGGATGTGGTCCTGAAGCAGGTAAGGGTCTTGAGTAACACCTGATTTCAACAAATTATGTATTTTCACATACAGTGGTAGCTTGGCATTCAACTGTACTCAACACATTTTGACGCAAATATTTTGTTCCAATTCTCAACATTTGTTTGATACTCAACACAGACTTGTTGGTATCGGCTGCCTTGTGACTCACTATATTACTCATTACATTATTCCTTATGGGAAAATTATGTTTAGTATTCATCATTTGAGGTAGTCATCACATTTTTCGTAACCAATTCACAGTGTACTTACAGATCTGTGCCATTACACTTGTTTCAAAAGACTCTTTACTCTCTACTTACTATCTCTATTTACTATACTTACTATGTGTGTATAGTAAGTATAAGAAGGGGTTGATTTTTTTTTCTTTTTGGAGGGGGCAATCCCTATGGGTAATCTAATTTAGGAGATGACAATTTATTCCCATAATATGGTCTAAAATCCTGACCCTGCATACCGGAATGAATTGGAGGAGAAGTTCCCTCTAGGAGGACCCTGATCTTCTGCAGAAAAAGAGACTTTGTCCATTAGTCATTCATTCATTTATTAGATTTTTATTCCATCATTATTAAAAGTTATGTCATATAAAAATAAGATGCACAAGAACTTCCACAACAAAAAGCACATGCATTAGAAACAATCATGTTTTTTTCTGAATAAAAATCAATTTTAGATCAGGAGAAATGTATGCTTGCCATAGAATGACTATTGTGACAGGAAGTACATTTAAATATATTCACCAAAAGCAAACTGTCTTCAAAAACACACTGAATCTGGTAGGTTGTAGCCAAGGAGTCAGTGTCAATTAATAAACCATTTGGTAAATTTGTTTTGTCTCTGCCAGGAAACTCTTACCATCTGCTTGCTTGAATTTTTATATCATTGAAATTAGTTTACTGAATGTCTAGTGATGCAGCATATTAATTCTGTATAAATTGTTAAGAAAATTTATTCTTAAATAGCTTCTTTCTAGTATGAAAAACTGCATGTCAACTGCTAGCTTCAACCTGAGTTTTATGCTCTGTTGGAGACTAGGTAATGAAACATATGTTCTATACTGATGTTATGCCTTGATCTTCTGTGCAGAATCCAAAATCTCTATTAGATCTTGTGATACAGCCAGAATCTCCGGCCCAAGATGACGCTGATGAGCTAAAGACAGCTGTGAGACAACGATTGCAGAAAGAATTGATTGCTTTCTTTAATACACTTCTACTCAGGTTCATGTCTGTTACTGACAGGTATGGCATAAAATGAGATACCCAACAATATAAATCACTATAATTATTTGATTCTTAAAGTGCAAGATCTAATGTCCCAGGACCACAATCAGCTTCAAAACTTAATTAGAACCTCAGGAGTCTTTCAGAAGTTTCCTCCTAGTTTCTTTCCAAGATTTCTGAAGCCATTTGCCTTTGTCTACTTCCTAGGTCTGAGTGGGAGTGATTGGCCCAAGGTCATCCAGATAGCTTCCTACCTAAAGTATGACTAGAAATCCCGGTCTCCTGGTTACTAGCCTGGTGCCTTAACCACTAGATCATGGGTGTCAAACTCGATCGCAAGACGTGACGTATCATGACATATCACAACAGGTTTTTGCGTTTGTGGAGCCGGAGTGGGCGTGGCCTGCACATGACGCATACGGCCTGTGGGCCACCAGTTTGACACCCCTGCACTAGACCAAACTGGCTGTCTAATACCCTATCTTATCAACTTCTTTATTTTATACAGAAAAGATTTGGAACTTACTGGCTATTTCCGAACAGAACTAGCCTTGAAGCTTCTTCAGTATTTGCGAGTAACAGATGCCCCTCATTTCTATGGATTACCTTTCTTGGAAAGGATATTAAATAGCATGGTTCATGTCACAGCACTGCCAGGCTGGAGTTCATACTCTGTCACAATGGAGCCATTCATGATTTGCAAGAAATACTTAGCTGGCCTTCTTGAGGTAAATGAACAACAAATAAATTTTGTGTGATTGGGAAATAAAAAGAGTGGATTGACCCTGCTTTAAACAGAATGCTTGGCACTCCAGCCAATATTTCATCAGAGAGAAGGGGAACAGGTTTCACTGTGTCCTGTACAATTGAAAGTTTTTCTAGGGAGCTCATTTTTTGAAAACATTTAGTACAGTATTTTACCAGGTTCCTCAATGAATAGTCCCATTAATCATTGTTGTATGTTTACACTTTTCATTACTGTGGGCTACAAATATGTGTCTATTGCTAATTTTGAAAAACATGCTTGTCATATAATAGTTACCCTTCTGAAGATGAATTAGATAGAAAATAGCATATATTGAATTTTATTTTTAAATAGCTTCCATATTATTTGGTTAATTTCTATTAAAAAAAAAGCCTAATCCTCAGATCATTTCCTTTGTGAGAGCACCAGAAATAGACTCCAACATTTTAACATAGAGCCCAGCAGAGTAGAATATTTTTTTAATTGTTATGTGTAATTTAAATATTATATGTTCAAAAAATATATTTTGTTAAAAAAAATAATCTCACAGCTGAAAAAAGTCTTAGAGCAACTTTTGTGTAATTAATAAGAAAAGGATCTTCCTGCTGGACTGCAGTTTAAATCAGAGATCAGGAAAGAATGGAGCCTTACAATGTGACAAGGGATTTTGTAGTGTCTTTTAGGTTAGTATACTTAATTGCGACAAAATGAGTAAGGGGGAGAGTGAATTAGCTTTCCTCAACCATAATTCGTCTGATCAGATCCATTTCCTGCTACACCTGTTATCTATCTCTTAAAATAACAGAAATTTTATTAAAGAAATCCTATATCACATCTAATTTGAGTTTATGCAGAGTTTAGAAAATGAACTAAATGATAGTTTAAATAAGCAGAATAAAATTATCACACTCCAGATCTTTACACATACATTACGCAGGCATAATTCTTTCAAAGGAAATATTATCTCTCACAGTTTATATACCTAGATACATTGCACAATAGCTGTCAGCTCTTCAGGCCTTGATTAAAATTCTACAGGCTTTTAAACTCTTCCACTTTTTGCATATCCTCAAAGTGACACAATTAATACATTTTTTTGCATCTTACATCTGGCCAGCGTCCAGTAAGGACAAGAATTAATAATTGCTGAATGTATGCGTTGAGAGAGCTGAAGCTATTTCTGAATTCAGAAAGAACAGAATCTGCATGTAAACGAAGTTTCATTTCCCCAAGCAGCCTTCAAAACTGTTCCAGAGTTTAACTTTAAGGGTTGATAAGCTGATATTTGTGACAAAGTTGTGATGCCTTTGAACAGTGTTTTTTTGCTTCTCCTTTCAGGTCATCTCATCTTTTTATGTTGAGTGGGGTGGCAATGCCATGTCTTTCATGGGAAAAGGAGTTACCAAGAGTGCTGTCCTTTGTTTGCTTCACTTGTCCCATGAAATGAGTATTCAGGCTCTAGATGAGGTATGAAAACAATAAGATAAACTTCTCTTTGATTAGTACATTGCTTAGTACAGGCCTGTTTGAACAGGGCCACGCAAGCGGCGGGTCAGTGCCTGGGTCCGCGCCTGGGGCCATGCAAAGTTCCTCTCATACCACCGGTGGCCGCTCACACAAATGGAGCTGCTCAGGCAAGGAATTATCCCCTCTTCCACACACACCCTTCCCCCACTGGGCCACCAAGCCAGAAAAGTTGGGCAATGGACACCGCTGGCTTAGTATAACTTTTTTCGCACCTCACTATTCTTGATATTATTTTTACATTAAAGCATGAATATTTTATTTTTGGCTTGTAAGAAATGGAACCATTTAGTAATTAAGAAGGACCATTGCCCTCAGGACTGATGACTGACTAAATGTATAGTAAAGTTTAAAATAATATATCGAGGTTACGTGATTCTTAAAATTGATTGGTTGGCAATCAATTGATTAGTTAGTAATTTTTAGTTTTTTTTTTTCTTTTTCCCCTTTAGAGAGTGACAACTTTTTCTAATGCATAACAGTTTATTGTAATTGTCCACTCTAGGCATTCAGCAGAATAAAAGTCAACATGCCTATAACCTGAAATTTGACTATGCAACATCTGATCAGTTCATTCGTCTTATATCTTTATATGCAAATTAAATTTTAGTTCTCTTGCTAGACACCCATATCGGTTTGCTTTGGTGCTATATTATAATAGAGATATGAATATTCTCTGACCCTTGGGCCATATGTGGGCTGCATCTAATGTCAAAACTCCTCTGTCAGTGATCAGTCAAGATTTCTAGTAAGAGTAATGTATTCTTTCAGCCTTTTGATGATGGGAAGGAGAACTGAGTGCCAAAAAGTGAGGTGAATTGATATCTTCATTTGTTTTTTTAAGTCTGCTTTTCTTACATTGATGTGTAACCACTACTATATTTAAAGGAATGTGACTGAACTAAAAATAATGGTGTCCATAATTGTTGGGAGAAACTGAAAGTAAGAAGAACATACCAGAAATTAAGCTTTTCTCCAGTAAAAAATCCCAGAAACCTTTTATATAAAACCTTTTTGTTCAGTTTCAGACCTATTTCCTCCAATGAATACACTGTAAGGACTCTTTTCTAACTAGGCTAGATGAAGTAGAGTTACTGACATTCCTATATAAGATATAGACTCTTATCTTTTATTTTATATTCTATGTTCCTTAGGTTTTTAACTGTCTATTCAGCTTAATTTAACCAACAATAACCTTTAATAAAACTTTAGTGTTAAATTAGCGCATAACCTTTTCATACATTTATAACTTCAAATATAAAATGCAGTTTTGTAAGGGAAGTGAAATGAGTTCCTGGTTTTATTTTTACTTCCGTTTTTCCTAACCTTAACAGAATATATGGTGACCTTTTTCCCTGTGCTTTTAACTTTACAAAATATACTAATATTCTTTTATTACGTGTGCTATATAAGCACTGGTTTAGGATATGCATTTTACTGACTCAAAAAGTTCATAGGTTTAAATGTTGGAAGATATATAAATGGTTTGTAGTATATGTAAACTTGAGTTCAGAGAGAATCCGAAGATTGTTTGTTTGGTTTTTAATAGAAATAATTTTCTTTTTAGGATTGGGTTTCACTCTGGTTCTTGCCATATGATACCAGTGAAGAACAAGGTCAATTTCGTCAAGGTTTAGCGTGGCTTATTCCATTATGGGTAGATAGAGACCCTGAGGTTAGTAAAATTCACATTTTTTATTGAGTATTTTTCCATTGTCATGGCTATAATAGTGCTGTTCTTCTAGTGAAAATATTATTTACCAACTTGGCTCCCAGGCTTGTAACTGCAGAGGTATGAAATAATGATCTTAGCAATTGTGTGGTTATTTCTTGATTCAGCATCAAGTGTGGAAAGAACTTTAGATGGTTTGGTCCTTCTGTTACTATTTATCTGTACTACCCCCACAGCATACAAAGGAGAAACTTTCCTTTTGTTGTTTTGCAAACCCAAAGAACAAATGGATTCTCCCTAACCTTTCCTGGCCATACAACATCGGATTAATGCCAATAGAGGCAGGATCTTTTTAAACAAAACTCATGCCGATCATTTTTCCTTGGAATTCTTTTGTTCATAATAAATATACTCAGAATCTTGAGTTTACATGTATGCTATTTTTTTTATTACCCTTTCATTGAATGTACACGAATGATTATTAATAAACTAGCTGCTTTTTTTCTGCCTTGAATTTTGGAAACAACTGAAATGGGAATTTGCTGCATTTAAGGCTTCCCAATTAACAGAAGTTTTTCATCTTTTTGAAGAGTCTTCAGAAATCATCCACTTGTCCTTAAAATACTTAAACAACATTGTTTGCTCTGCCATAGACTTCAATCACTTGTGAGATGCTTTTCTTTTTTATTTGGGATAGTTAGGATAAGAATCAGAAGTCTGTAACATAGTCACCATTATGATCAAATTGTAAATTGTTCTGGCAGTTGTCAGCTACTAGATAAATAAGGAAGGCAGATGTTTTGTTCTGTGCAAAGATTAGCATACAAAATGGCCCAGCTTTTGAAAACAAGAACTAAAATTAGATAGAAATTATTCCTTTGCATTGCCCTAATCTAACTTCTGCTGCATTTTAAGAGTTTTCATTGTTTTTTGCCTCGTATCCAGTGTTGATTAGTGTGTGTATGTATGTGTTTCTACCTACACACACACACCATTTCATTGAATGTGTGGATTGGACATCTGGTTCACATTGGGTTTTTGATGTGCTCTTTAGTACTGAAAAAATTCACTCAAAGCTTTTGAACAAGGAGAAGAATGGGCACAGAGTTCTTTTTCTCATCAGTTGTGGATAAGTGGAATGAGAGAAAAAAAAAAGAGAAGGAGTAATTGAAGGAAAATAGTCATTATTATAGCCAAATAATTACAGTAAATATAAAAGTGGAAGGATCTGGATGAAATAATCCTGACTTTCTGAAGTTATATTGTCCATTTATAAACTATGATAGCAGTTGGAAGAATAGCTGTTCTAACAACTTCTTTCTTGTCTCTCTGCATTGGTCGATATGAAAAGTATGAATTACGGAAGAAAATCCTATTTTCTGGTGAGGGATTACCTATTGCTGGAATAACCATCTTGCATATTATTGCTATAGCATAGGCCATCCACTGTTGTAGTAGGTGAATGTACATGTTCAACTTAAAAGTATCTTTTAGAAATCTCCCATATGTGGGAATATATCATTGCTCCCACGGAAAAAAAAAGCATACCTTCCTTTTTCTTGAACCATTGTTTCCAAAAGCCCACACTGCTACCCTTTGCTAGTTTGGTTGAAATCTCACAGGAAAAAAACTGTTGACATGGTAAAGGATATGATAATTTGTTAAGAGCTCTTTTGTTCTTAGAATTCTTAGAGGCTGCATGGAAGAGGGATTAATATAGACTCAATTTGATAATACAAGTAGTTGCAGTTAATAGCAATAGCAAATACACTTAGACTTATATACCACTTCACATTACTTTCCAGCCCTCTCTAAGTGGTTTATAGAGTCAGCATGTTGCCCCAACAATCTGGGTCCTAATTTTACCCACCTCAGAAGGATGGAAGGCTGAGTCAACTTTGAGACAGTGAGACTTGAACTGCCAAACTGCTGGCAGTCGGCAATCAGCAGAATTAGCCTGCAGTACTGCATTCTAACCACTGCGCCATCACTACTCATAATCATGGTAATAGGAACTGGAATTTCAATTACGAAGCAGTATGGCCATGAAGTGCAATGTTACATGATTACATCACTGAGCAACGGGAAACCCAGCAGTCCCCATTTCTTGTGTTAAGCAAGGACCTCATGTGTCTGTGACTTATGACTTGCCAATTTCCAACAAGCAAAGACAGTGGGGAAGCCAGCAGGAATTCACAAGTCCTGTGTGTCTTGCAAGTGGGCCAGCGGCCAAATGAGGGCTAAGGAGTGTTGAAGGGAAGAGAGGGAATGCAGTGACCCTATGCAAGGACAGGCAGGGAAAGGGATGCTGTGGCATAGTAAGCATGCAGGGGAAGAAGTGCTGCAATGCTGCATGAGTGCAGGTGGAGGACCTATGTGTTTGTGATATGGATTGTGGGTAGAGGGGAGCTGTGGGTGGCAGCCATTATGGAATATGAGATCCATAGTGGGATCCTCAGGAGAAAAAGCAGGCGATTGGAGTGGCTTATGTGGGCAAAATGCAACCTCTGCCACCTTCCCCATTGACTTGCTTTGCAGTCTCCATTGATTGTCAACTTTGCAATCATGGCTTTGGGACATTGCAACCATAATAAGTGTGAGCTGTTTGCCAAGTGCCTATATCATGATCGGATGGCTGTGGAGACTGTGCTGTGATAGAACTTTGAGGGCCAGTCATAAATACAGTAGTCCTTGACTTACCACTGTAATTGAGCTTGGAATTACAGTCATAAATCATTGTACTCTTAAGTCAAGGCACCATGCCACTGGACCCAATTTTTTTGGCAAGTTTTGCAGCAGTTGTCCCAACTGCTTTTCAAGAGGCAACTAGAAAGTCTTGAAAAGCACCTTTGGAACAACCTGGACGACTGAGACTCTCCGTAGACATTTTGCAGCAGTTGTTAAGTAAATCTGTTTACCCTATTTTTTTTTAACCAGAAACTGGAAGTAATTGCTGGAAACTAGCCAAAAATAAATAAATGTTAAAAATCATAACCACCCTGATAAGGTCCCAAAATATGCTCACATGACTAAGAGGGGTTTGCAGCTGTGATAACTTCAAAATCAGGTTGTAAATCGTTGTTGGGGGCTTTGTCATGAATGTTCATTAATTGAGGATGACTACTATTTCTTAATACAGTTGGGTCCCACATTAATATAATATATGCACAGCTGAACAGAAGGAGATCTTAAAACAGCTTCTATTGAGAAGTGTTAGAACAACAAGGTTCTGTGTATTTTAATGATTTATTGTGACATAAACAAGCTTTCCCAATCTATTAAATCTAGTAAAACTCCTGAAATTTGTGTTCAGCCAAGTCTTTTAAAAAAATAATTTAATTTGATTTTTGAAATAAAAACTAACACAAACTAATAATTAAAGTAAAAGAAAGAGGAAAGAATGAAAAGAAAAGCAAAGCCAAAAGTGCAGAAAGAAAAAGAAATACAAAGAAGTGACTTCTGGCTTGCTTTTACAGCAATTAGAAGTATAAATTTATGTTAAATTATTACTCTAAATTTGCATCATAACTTTCATTTTTTCTATTATTTCTATTCTGTTTCTTTTTCTAATCATCAGATCCATATGTTCTAATTTCATTTTTTTCCCTTGTTTCGTGCAAAAAGTCCTAAAGGGGTTTCCAATCAGCCTTAAAATTAATCAGTCTTTTTTCTCATCAAAGCTGTCAATTCATGCCATCTCAGCTAGATCTACCATCCATTCTTCCATTGTACCATTGTAGTGTCAAATATTTCTATTGTTATGCATATAAAAGTCTTGCTGCTGTTGTTTTACAGTTGCAAGAAAAAGTATGTGAACCCCTTGGGATTATGTACAGTTTTGCATGAATTGGTCATAAAATGTGCTCTGAACTTCATCTAAGTCACAACAATAGAAAAACACAGTCTGCTTAAAATAATACTACACAAACATTAGATGTTGCCATGGTTTAATTGAACATAGCATGTAAATATTCACAGTGCAGGGAGGAAAAAGTATGTGAACCTTTGGACTTAATAACTGGTTGACCCTCCTTTGGCAGCAATAACCTCAACCAGATGTTTCCTATAGTTGTAGATCAGACCTGCACAACGATTTGGAGTAATTTTGGACCACTCCTCTTCACAAAACTGTTTCAGTGTCGCAATATTCTTGGGATGTTTGGTGTGAATCGCTCTCCTAAGGTCATGCCACAGCATTTCAATCAGGTTGAGGTCAGGACTCTGACTGGGCCACTCCAGAAGGCGTATTCTGTGCTGTTGAAGCCATTTTTTTGTTGAATTACTTGTATGCTTTGGGTCATTGTCCTGTTGCATCACCCATCCTCTGCGGAGCTTCAGTTGGCGGACAGATGGTCGTACGTTTTCCTGCAAAATGTCTTGATAAACTCTGGAATTCATTTTCCCATCAATGACAACAATCCGTCCAGGCCCTGAGGCAGCAAAGTAGCCCCAAACCATGATGCTCCCTCTGCCATGTTTTACAATGGGGATGAGGTTTTGATGTTGGTGTGCTGTGCCTTTTTTTCTCCACACATAGTGTTGTGTGTTCTTCCCAAACAACTCAATTTTGGTTTCATCTGTCCACAGTATATTTCGCCAGTAGTGCTGTGGAACATCCAGGTGCTCTTTTGCAAACTTCAAACATGCTGCAATATTTTTTTTGGACAGCAATGGCTTCCTCCGTGATGTCCTCCCATGTGCTCCATTCTTGTTTAATGTTTTCCTTATTGTAGATGTGTCAACAAAAATGTTAGCATGTGCCAGAGATTTCTGTAGGTCTTTAGCTGACACTCTAGGATTCTTCTTTACCTCATGAAGCATTCTGCGCTGTGCTCTTGCAGTCATTTTTACAGGACGACCATACCTAGGGAGAGTAGCAACAGTTCTAAACTTTCTCCATTTGTAGACAGTCTGTCTTACCGTGGACACATGAACATCAAGGCTTTTGGAGATACTTTTGTAACCCTTTCAGCTTCATGCAAGTCAACAATTCTTGATCGTAGGTATTCTGAGAGCTCTTTTCTGCGAGGCATGGTTCACATCAGACAGTGCTTCTTGAAACCAGTAAACCCAAAACAGGTGTGTGTTTTTAAAGGGCAGGACAGCTGTCAGCAACACATCCAATATCTTCACACTGATTGGAGTCAAGGTTGGCTCACTCCTGGCTCCAATTAGCTCTTGGAGAAGTCATTAGGCTAGGGACTCACATACTTTTTCCTCCCTGCACTGTGAATGTTTACATGTTACGTTCAATTAAGCCATGGCAACATCTAATGTTTGTGTAGTATTATTTTAAGCAGACTGTGTTTTTCTATTGTTGTGACTTAGATGAAGTTCAGAGCACATTTTATGACCAATTCATGCAAAACTCCAACTTGCAACTGTACGTAGACAAAGAATTCCAAGAAGAGTTCTATGAATTTTTTTCCAACTGTTTGCTCATCAGTCTCAAAAGGAATATCTCTGGTTTCAATTGTATGTTAATATTTCAGTTCTTCTGAATTAATATATATATTTGAATCCATTTTTTTAGCTCTTTTACATGGCTACCAAGCATGATAAAAACTCCCGTCATGTTCACATTTCCAACATACATTTGAGGATACCTTTAAGATTATTTTTCTGGTGGCCAATACCAATGATACATCATTTAATTTAAAAAAAATCTCTTAAAATAATATGTTCAGCAAAATTGATGACTAATCATGGATTCAAAGATGTTTATTAGATAAAGTTGTATTTTTCTCTGTTTTACGTTCTAGTATATAAAATGTTTTCATGCATAAGACTGTTAGATTTAGAAATACTTCTTTTTGCTGTTTTAACCATATTGTGGGGCAAGGAAAAAAAAGAGATAAAATCAAATTTAATTTACTGAGATTTTAAATTTGGATTTTTTAAAATTCATTTCGGTTTAGGAGAAAAAGTTTGTCTTCATGCAAACACCCAGGGTAGTGCTTTAAGATAAGAAACCACACAAATATTTAAATAAATGTAATGCGGTTTTTTTTTTTTCATTGCTATTAGGTAAAGTTCACTTCACTTGCAATAGGATCAGCGCTTACATCACTAGACGTGGGCTGCTTCTCTTTAGCAGAAAGTTGCCAGAACATATCAGGAGGATTATGGGGAACTGTGATTAACATCCTTCTGGATAAATCTGAATGCAGCATGGTGCGAAGAGAGGTTTGTAAATCATATAACTGTAAAAATGAATTTTCAACTGATTATAACTTGGTACTTTCTTGGATTGAATCAAGTGCCTAGGTCATTTATCTAGAAGAGCATGGTCTGTGCACTTTGCTTTTGCCCATCTCCCTTTCTCTTCTGAAAAGATTCTCCAAGAAATAGAGAACAATGAAAACAATTACAGTGTGGAATTAAAGACAAAACTTTGAGAGTGGATGATTCTTATATGAATAGTGCTAGATCTGCTACATTAGATACATTACTCTAAAACTTAGGTAAGCATTACTGAAGTTTCTTGGTGCAATGTATCTTTTATATATATGTATGTTTGTGTGTGTGTGTATTAATAAATAAATGTAGTAATTAATTAGCTGTGGCAAGTAACGGTAGCACACCCATTGCGCGGAGCTCGGGTCTCGAACCCAGGCTGTCAACTCTCCAGCTCACAAGCTCAGTGTCTTTAACTGCTGAACCGTTGCACCTCTCACTAGATAGATAGATATATAGGAATAGGATATTTCTTATATATTCCTATATCCAACATATTCCAATATATTCCTATACCCAATAAGATCACTACATCATTTTTTGTGTTTTTCTCAAGACTTATCTTACTCCTGGTTTTCATTCAGCATAAGATGCCTTTAGACAGGCCATCTAGATGTTTTGGGATTGCAATTTCCCAGGAGAGAAATGTAAAATAACGAAACAATTTCCCATAATAATTTTAAAGGATCTTTCTCCACAGTGTAAACCAAAGTTTGCCATTGTGAAAAATTAAGCAACATGAAGTAATTTTCAGACTGAACTATAACAATTAAAACATTAACATTAAAAATAAATTTAATAGTAGCTGAATTACAAATACTTTCATCAGGGGTGAAATCCAGCAGGTTCTGACCGGTAGCGGAAATTTTGAGTAGTTTGGAGAACTGGTAGCAGAAATTTTGAGTAATTTGGAGAACCAGCAAATACCATCTCTGGCTGGCCCCAGAGTGGGATAGGAATGAAGATTTTGCAATATCCTTCCCCCAGGAGAGGGGAGGGAATGGGGATTTTGCAGTATCCTTCCCCTGGAGTGGGGTGGGAATGGAGATTTTGCAGAATCCTTCCCCTGCCATGCCGACCAAGCCACACCATGCCCACCAAGCCACGCCCACAGAACCGGTAGTAAAAAAAATTGGATTTCACCACTGACTTTCATCTTTTTAAACTGTGTAAGGAGTTGTTAGAAAAATTACATAGAAAGGAAATTTTCCGTCTCTGCTTCAGTTCTACTAAATAATGCAAAATTTGATTTCTTTTTAAATAATCCACTGCATAGCCAAAAGCTTAGAAGAGAAAAATTATGACATATGAATTTAATGTATACTTTTCATTGCATTGATTCAGTATGTACTAGCCTAGGTTCTTTTAACTGCAGCCAGATGGCACTGTTGATGTTTGTCTTTTTTTTTTCTTTGTAGGCTGCTTTTATTCTTCAGAATCTTTTGGTGATCCCACTGCCCACTGAAGAGGCTAAAGACTCCAATTGGCAGGTGACTGGTTGACTTTACATGTTATTACTGTTCATCAGTAGGATTATGCACAACAATTTGTAATTTAGCAAGAGTACAAGCTGTTTTTAGATGTACCTAGATGTGAAAATATGCATACTTTAACTTGTTAATAGAGAAGCAAAAGGTTTTTTTCTCCTAGTCTTGTTGACCCTCAAAGCTTTCTATATTAGATGAAAACAAAAACTTGGTGATTTTCAAGTTAAGCTAACCTAAAAAGTAGATTTAGAAATGTCTTGAAAATAGACCCATCTTTAAATAAGATTCACAAGTATTTTCATTTTTAAAAGAACATATATCTCAATTCTGTTTCCCTGATAAATGAAATTTAGTTGTAATTTACCATCATAGAAGCATTGTCCTAAGGCCATAGGATTACGTGAATTTTTCCATATAAGGTGAAAGATACAGGTGTAATATCTGAGAGGCAAATCCACCATCACATTCCTTCTTCCTTGTTATCAAACTGATTGGATTCAATTTGTTTTATGTATTTTATGTTACAATATATGTCAAGATTTCCCCATCAAAATGCTTTCCACAGTGGTTCAGAATTAATTTATGGGTTGATGATGGCCTAAAGCAGGGGTGGGGAACCATGGCCCTTTTACAATCTGTGAACTTCAACTCCCAGAATTCCTGAGCCACATGGATGGATCTAGACAAATGAAGTATATCAATGTGGATGAGATAATGCTGCTTAAGTATTGTTTTCTTGTAATTGGGGATAATTTATGAAACAAAATGAAATACAGCTTTTTAAAGCTGCCTTTGGAATGCCTGATACTGTTCTGCCCCAGCTACGGGTCCCAAGAAGTGTAGCACACACACATAGCTCCAAAAACTCCGTTTAATACAAACAGACCCCTTTCAAAATGCAGGCTTTAACCAAAATGTCCTTATCAGCCTGCTATGAATTACAGAGATTAAACAAAGTCCAACAAGGGTTGGCAATCAGCCCAGAAACCAAGTTGTAACAAAAAACTCACTCTCAAAATGCTCTGCATTTTGACCAAACGTTGTTTCCAGCAACATTTGCTATCTGTGTGCGAACTTAAATAGGCTAAGGGAGTGGCCAATTAACCCCAAGCCTTACTCTCGAGGAGACCTCCTGGGTAGCCACTCCTGCCTTTTGGCAGCCCTGCGTGTTCGAGCATTGAGAAGAGGCTCCTCCACTTCACTTGCTTCACTTGAAGGAGCCTCTGGAGGTTCTGAAGGCCCTGGCTGAGTCTCTGCCTCTGGCACCACATCCTCTTCAGCCTCCTCGCTGTCCGACTCGAGCGCCAGCTGCACAGGCTGCTGGCGCAACACCACACCAGCCGCCTTGTCATGGAGATCAGCCACAGTCCACACCGGCCGCTGGTGGGCTACAACAGATACTGTTGATATAATATGATGGTATCATATTGTCCCTGTCTCTGTTCTCCTCAAAGTTGGACTTAGAAAAGGGGAAGTACCAATAAGCAGATATTCTTTTTTTCAATGATTTTATTAGAGATTATATTATATAGGTAAAACTTATACAACTATACAATTAACAAAATAGATACATTAAAGAAAAATAAATAAAAAATAAGGTGCAGAAGAGAATTAACAGAAGAAAAAGGTAAAAATAAAAAATCCTCCCCTTCATCCCCAGCAAGTATAATCAACATTAAAAACTTACCACTATCTCTTAAAATCAAACATCTTTTCATTCCATAACTTTCCCCAGTATCTATAAACCCATCTTTAAACCTCATCCCTCACTATTTATCCAGCAGGGGGTATTAGAAATGACAACATAAGTATCATAAATTATCTGTTGCACCCAGATTGACACTATCCTTTCTCTTTAAATAAATCCCATTTTTCTTGAAATAATAAAAATTCAATCCCACTCAAAAATAATTAAACATTACATGAAATAGCCATCATAATCCAGTCCTAATCAAGAAGCTATTCAACATTCCCCAAAATAATCTTTTAACCTTAGTCAAATAAATTAATCTTATATACTTTCTGTGGACAGTCTTTTAAAATCCTCAAAGAATCCTCATACATTCCTCCTCTCTGAGTTCTTTTCTTCATTTTTATCAAACCCTCTTTGTACTTCCAATGTAGCAACCCCAGAAAACCCCTCTTGTAAATTCAGTATAAGGGAATAATCCAAATCACTCATGTGGTTTATTATTTGTTTCTTTTTCAATTTTGAATAATCATTTTTCAATCCATTGTTTCCATCTCTTACAAACTGTGTTTTTTAATTCCATTTATAAATCAATTTCAGTTTTATTCAGTGGAGCTTAATCCTCTGCGCTGCTAATTAAGAGTTAAAAAGTTAAAAAGGTCAAAAACTTCATGTTACTGTGAGTGAAATGGCATTTCTTTTAAAGTAGACTTCTGGTGCCCTCTAATGTCTAATCTTCAAAGTTTTTTGAATCAGTAAAGATTATAAACAGAATATTTTCCCCCAAGTGAGAGAATCCTTTCAATCAACGTCCAAATCTTAAATCTATCTCTGCCCCTAATCTGTTTGAAACTTTCCAAAGCCAAGGATAATCATCTTCTTGCTGTATATTCCAGAAAATACAGATCTTTTTACTTGTAGTTAAACTGCTTTTTTAAAGGATTGAAGGACACTCACCCAGGGATTTTCATAAAATCCCTGGGTGAGGGAGGAAGAACCTTCAGAAGATCCCTGGGTGAGGGAGGAAGAACCTTCAGAGGAAGAACCTCTGAAGGTTCTTAATCTTTAAAGTAAGGCAAAGAATAAAAAATGTATAAAATTCAAAGTGATTAAGAGACAAGCCAGTTGAATTTAAAGCTCATATAGGCAATATTAGTGGCTGTAAACACAATGTAATGTTGTGACTCCCAGCTGATAGCAGGCCTACTGCAAAAACACAGTTCCTGCCATCTGCTTACAAAAAAAGGAGCACATATGGGCGATCAGATTACCTCTCTTTAACTCCAGAGAGATTTCAGATGCCCTGTTCCTGCAATTGGGCATTTTGTTTACCACTCACTGGAAGTTTAAGCCTGCATTTTTCAGTCCTTCAAAAATCACTAATATTCTTACTTCCCTCCCTGCTGAAACTCTATAAACAGACTAGAATTGCCTTTGTTGGCAGTGGGAGACTGTCTTTTTGGTTTAATAATAAAAGTTATAGGGCCAGAAAACCTTTTTTCACAGTTAAAGGAACAAAAGAATCTCTATGACAGCAAGACTCACTACTCGGACTGATGTTTGGTACCCTCAAAGGTAGTGGCATCAAAGAGAGACATGTGAAAGCAGGCATTGACAGAAACGTGATGTTATTCAAACAGTTGTTTGCAAAATTAATTTTAAAACAACTTAATATAACTACTTGAAGGACATGGAGATGAAAATGGAATTCCTGCTTTGGGGAACAGTGCCAACCCAGATTAGTAATAGACAGTTTGGCAAGCTGCCTATTTGAGGCTTGTCAGTGTGAAGCTGTTATCTTAATGCTTTTTAGTATGCTTGTGATTAACTTTTTAAATATATCATGGATGTTTAAGAACTCTCTTTCAATAGTAAATCTGTCCTTTTAAAATAAATCTTATTGGATTGGACCTAGCGAGTGTTGAGGGCGGTGGTCGTGAGAGAAAGTAGCAGTAATTAGCATATGTCAGTGGAAATGCTAGTTGAAAAATTCACAAAAGGTGTAATAGGTTTTCTAGCCGTTCTTCCTTTCTCTTCAGCAAAATTGAAGCAGTATTTTGTTTTGTTTTTCCAAATTCATTGCAGTAGTATGAAACGTAAAATAATAGTATGACACATAGCTTTTATATAATCTGGCCACATGGGAAAGAAAAACTGGACAACTTCCTCACACACCTCAACAGCCTACACCCCAAAATACAGTTCACCATGGAAACAGAAGCGAACAACCAACTTCCCTTCCTGGATGTCTTAGTCTACAGAAAATCCAATGGCTCCCTAGCACACACTATCCACCAGAAGAAAACACACACAAACCGCTATCTGCACGCACTCTCACACCACCACCCTGCCCAGATCAACTCTGTAGCCAAAACACTCATTTCCAGAACAAAACGCTTAGCTGACGAACAACACCTAAAAACCGAACTACACACTCTCACTAACGTACTAACATCCAATGGATTCCAAAGAAATAAGATCACCAACCTAATCCAAAAAGAAACCCCCACTAAAATCCAAGACAGAGAACAAGAAAACGGCAAAGCCCTCCTCCCATACATAAAAGGCACCACAGACAGAATAAGCAAAATCCTCCACAAACATAATATCAAGACAGCATTCTGCACAAACCGAAAAATATCCACCATCCTAAGGAACCCCAAAGACAGAATTGAGTTAGAAAATCAAGGAGTATATGAAATCCCATGCACCGCCTGCCCCACCACATACATCGGACAAACCAACAGACGAATAAGTGCACGCATAGAAGAACACAAGAACTCAGTCAGAAAAGAGGAACCAACTTCTTCCCTGGTCCAACACCTTAAAGCCACAGGACATGATATTGACTTTAAAAAGACCAGAACTATCGCCAAAACTGAACACTTTAACAACAGAATAATCAGAGAAGCCATCGAGATAGAAAAACGCCCACACAGCATGAACAAACGAGACGATACCTCCCGCCTACCAGCCATTTGGAAACCCGCCCTTATTGACAAACGAGTCCCTAACACGACGAATGACACCAGACCCACACTCACGAGAGCCACACAGGATGTCACCACCACACATCCACGCAGAAAGCAGACTCAAACCCACACTGATTATGAGCCACGACCAAGGACCAGAAGCCAGACCGCAGCTGCATCATTAGCCACTTTAAACCCCTCCAATCCATACATGAAGCAGACTGACACCCACCATGAAGAGCTCGCACGGCCACAAACACGAAGCCAAACAACAACAACGCAGCTCACCAGCTCAAATCCCCCTGTAACTCAGACTAAGCTGAGCACAACCAAGCCCCCACCCAAACAGAACACACCCCCAGCCAATCAAGAGCACAACCAACCCCCCATCCAATCAGAGCACAGCCAAGCCCCTAACCAATCAGAACACACCTCCACCCAATCAGAACACAGCCAAGTTCCCACCCAATCAGCTCACACCCCCACTACCAGTTAAAAGGAAGAGACAGCTGCGATCTCACATTGCTCCTGGAAGCACGAAGCCGAGAATACCAGCCTGAAGATGATGAATGAGACTTCGTCGAAACGTCGCCAAGACACTTCCAATTTTACGTGGGAGAAGACCCGAATAACCAAAGACCTACATATATATATATATATATATATATATATATATATATATATATATATATATATACACATACATACACATACACACACACACACACACACACACACATACACACACACACACCATGTTTCCCCGAAAATAAGACCCTATTTTATATATTTTTTGCCACCAAAAAAGGCACTAGGTCTTAATTTTTGGGGTGGGGGTGGGATGTTGTTCAGTGACTCACCTCACTTGCGCGCGTCGCCCCTGGCCGCCTTTTTGCTGTCAGAGGCCTTCAGGAACTTCTGCGGTCGGCAAGGCTTTCCTGAAGGCCTCTGCAGCCAATATCAAAGCTGTGGATCAATCCAGAGCTCTGTTATTGGCTGCAGAGGCCTTCAGGAAAGCCTTGCTAACTGTGCCAGTTGCAGAAGAAATGGGCTGGCAAGGCAGGTGTTGGGGTGTGCGAGGCCTGCAACTGTCCGAAGGTAAGTAGTAGAGCAGCTGCATGCCCCCATCCCCACCCTACCTTAATTTTTACCCATGCACCCTGGAGTGGACGGGGTCTTAATTAGGACTTATTTTGGGGATAGGGCTTATATTGGGCATACGTGTAAAAATCACTTTCAGGATAGGTCATTTTTTGGGGAAACGGTAGAGAGGGAGGGAGAGAGAATGTACATGTACTGTATATATGTATGCATATATTTTTAGAGAACTACCTATTGCATCAGTAGACTGTCTGTATCCAACAGAGTCAAAATAGATTGGGTTAGTAATTAGTTCAAGTTTCTTGAGCCACTGGTGGAAGAATAGAAATCAGCATCAAAAGGAGAAGTACACATCAGAATTGGCAGAGCCACTGCTTTTCTTTGAATTGTTAATGTGGTTCCTCATTTCACTGAAAACGAAGATGGAGATCTTTAAGGCACTGTCCTGCTGGTCTTGCTCAAATCTTACAGATTTGAGACATGGGCATGGTTAAATGCAGGCTTGAACAAGCTTGATGGTTTCCTAATGTGACACCAACAACATCTTCTGGAATTTCCCTCCACAACTGTCTGAAAGTACTGTAACAATGAGATTCAGTAAATAACCTTCCAGAGAGGTTGAAATACAAACATAAAGATTAAGATGGTTTGGACATGACTGCAGAATGGAAGAACATCACCTTCACAGACCATTGTGGAAAAAGTAATCCACACAGGAGAAATTTCAGTGAACAGCACCAACAAAAATATGGCCAAAGCAAATTGAAGATGGACTGGAAAAAACCTAAGACTCAACTTAAATGATACAAAATAAGCCGCCCACAATTGGAAAACATACAGAACCAATGTAACAGCAACATACTGACTCTGAGGTTAACATTGTCCAGATGCTTACTAAAGAAATGAAAATCAAACCTAAAATTTGTGATGGCTATTTACAATTTAAGGGATATATTGATAGTCTAGACTTTATGACTGATAGCATAAGAATGAATTTGGCAACAGTCTTTAGAACAGATTTCCATTTATTGAATGAAAGATGTCAGTGTTGTCTGCCAGTTCTATATTGGGATTAACACAATTTTAGAGGCCACTGAGAAGGTGGTGTAAAGATTAATATAATTTTAGGTGCTACTGCAGTGCTAGTGTAAAGAGCCGCATTGGCGCAGTGGTTAGAATGCAGTACTGCAGGTTACTTTTGCTGACTGCCGGCTGCCAGCAGTTCGGTACTTTGATTCTTACTGTCTCAAGATTGATTCAGCCTTCCATCCTTCCGAGGTGGGTAAAATGAGGAGCCAGATTGTTGGGGCAATATGCTTACTCCACAAACAGCTTAGAAAGGACTGTAAAGCACTGTGAAGCTGTATATAAGTTTAACTGCTATTGCTATTGCTAAAGATACTATTGCCACTTAAAACAGATGCAACTCTGACAACCTATATTAAACATATTAGAGTTACAACTGAAATCACATAGGATTTTCTCAAATGAGGGTAAGAGAACTGAAAAATGAGCCCCAGTCATATTTTTATCAATTCATTTCTTTTAAAAGATAAAAAAAATAAAATAAAATCGGATGTTATTTGACTATCCTGAAGCAACCAACCTGAGGTTCCCCCCCAGATTTCTAATATCTGACTCATTTTTAAGCTGGTTGTAATGTAAGACACTTTATAGAATTCTATGATGCTGTAATCATTTCATTTTGTACTAATACATTTTACAGCACTATGTTCACCTGCCAACATACACAGTCAATCCCAAATTTGCTGAAGTCTTCAATTGCAATTAAGTAGCATTCACCTAGCAATTACATTTGCTATTTCAAATGGAAAATAACCATTAATGTACTATTCATCTGGGAAGATGTTGGTAGAATTTCTGAGTTTTTAAATAAATGATATCGATCCAGTAGTGTAAGATGATTTTGCAAGAAGCCAATTAGTTAAGCATGTTTTTTGACTGAATCTGACACTAAACAATTTCTCTCAAGGTATCACTTTTCAAAGGATGCACCAAATTCTGTAAAAGTCACAGTTGCAACTTTTCAAATAGGGAGTCAATTGTTTTCATCCCACATCATTCAGAACTACAAATAATACAATTTTTCAATCATGAAATGAATGTCCCCATTTCACAGCTTCTCTGAATCATGTAAGGAGCCCACAGTGGAAGAATATATGGTGGTTTGGGGAGGGCAGGACACATATTACATGCAAGTAATCCATGATTGAGAATTGGTTTAAGGTTTTAATGCAATGATTATTTAAATGATATAGCTTATTTTAATGTTTGAAGCACTAGAAAGAACAACATCTGTGTGGTGAACACTGCAAAAATATTATTATAAAGAGCAGACTGAGTAGAGCATAAGATTCATTACATTACTATCAGAACAATTAATTTACAAGGGTGATTATTTGGTGGGTTAGTATTTTCTTCTCTTATAAACAATATTTTTGAAGTCAGTAATCACCACATTTAGTTCCAATTCAGTGGATCACAAATGTTATATAGTTTCAAGGTGCTTGGTATCATTTCACACACATGATTATGACTCCAGTGGTTTTAATATACCTTTGAGACTGTAAACTACTAGGCATAAAAATCTAAAATTGGACTCAGTTGAGTCAAGTATTTTAAAAAATTGACCCAGTGTGATGATCATTCCTAGCATCTGCAAAGCTGTCATGCTTGATTTGGTCAGTACATCTTGCTTGGATAGTCTGCGCTTGAATTCCCATTTTCTGTGGTAGAATTAAAGCATGCCCAGATAATTAAGCAAATTCTTTCCTTGAGGCTCATTTGAAAGAAAAAAGTAGTGGCAAGTATTTTGTATTAGTAAAGATTGGGAGGGGGTGGGGAAAGGACTTTCATAAATATGTGTTTATAAATTTCTTTTTTTCCCAACATCTTGAAAAGTGTTAATAATCAATTGTGGCCACTGAATTCACCAATCCTTTTTGGGGGTAAGGTCTGTTAAAATTAAGTTATAAATATTTTGTGAAGAAAAATAAAGTGTGTAGGGAAGAACAGGGTAAGTGTGTAGGGAAGAACCAAAAATAGTGTTTAACTTATTAATTAAATCCTCCATATTATAACAGATTTTAAAGTTTATTTGAATTCTGCAATTATAATTGTACCACAAATAAGAGCTTGGAAGTCAGTTTTCAAAAAAATGAAGATCCACAAGGAGATTTTTTCTCCCCAATAAGCTATAAATTGCAGTTTACCTGCATTTTCATAGATTTACAATTTACAGATTCCTGCTGATATTTGCTGTGAGAAGAAAAATGTGAGAGTTGCCTAATCTGACATAAGATTATTAACAATCAGAGGCACAGTTTTCTAATTAAGAAGTACAGTTACTAAGTACAGGTAGACCTTACTTAACAACTGTTAAGCAACTGTTTAGCTACCATTCAAAGTTACAATGGCACTGAAAAAGTAATTTTACAACCAATCCTCACATTTACAACTGTTATAATCTCCCACAATCACATAATTCCTATTTGCATGTTTCACAACTGGCCTCTGACAAACAGAGTCAATAGAGAAGCCGGCAGTAAAATCACAAGTCATGTGATGTTTCATTTAATGACCTGGGGTGACTTGTGTAATGATCAAATGGGAAGTGACTTAAGTCAGATGTAATCATGGGATGTTTTGCTTAGTGTCTGTGTTGCTTAGCAACAGAGTTGCCGATCCCAGCTGTAGTCACGAAGCAAGGACTGCCTGTAAACACAATCCTCAAAACTGAAAAAAAAGGAGGAGAGGAGAAAATTTCATTTATGGTACCCTATCATTGAGACACAGGATAAGAAGCTATAATGTAAGGAGAAGAACATTTTCACTTCCTTCCTTCCTTCCTTCCAGGGGCCTTGTGTACATGATGAAGCAACTGGTCTATCTCTGTCTGGAAAACCTGCACTGCAGGCCTTGCTCTATCATTGCCATTTCTATGAGCATTTGAATGAGATGGTGAAGGTATGCTACCTGGGTCGGTATACATTTGATGTGAATTTTTCCTTGGGAGATCAGCTGGTATCAACAAAGAATGGCATGAATGGTAAGTGATATTTCCAAGAATTCATGTAGTGTGAATCTCACTGCTCTTTCCCATGTTTTCAATAATTTCTTCTCGTGATGGCAGTTTTAATTATGTGACAATTGAAAGTATTGTCCTCTGTAAATATGTAACACTACAATACTTATTCATTTCTAAAGTAAACAAAACCTTGCTCCTTAATCTAGTTCAGTGTTCAGGGTGCAGTTAGGTTAAAAAATGTGTTTGTAGTTAGAGGTAGAAAAGGAAGGGTTATTTTTGGTTTTTTTAGTAAAGGTTATTTATTCTTTCTCATTATGAAAAAGAATAATTGACTGTGTGGAATTTCTAAAATGTATATATTAATTAAAACCTTAAGGAGAATACATCCGTAATGTAAAGAAAGGAAGAGGCTGAAAAAATGGCAAGAAACTGCCTACAAGAAATAGACTGGTAGTTTATTTCTCTTTGTGACTGTGTTAATGATGTCCTGTGAGAAATTCCATACTGGGTTTATGAAATACTTTTTCATTTCATGAGAATTGTTGGCAGCACTCCATAGTGCGCAAGGGCCACTTCATATGTATTCTTTGAAGGGAACGTAGTGGAAACTATCAATTCTCAGTGCATCATGGAGATTTGTTTGGCAGACAATTAGGTTGGATACACGAAGTAAACAGTTGGTGGCTTATTGCTGTCTCTTGTATAAAATGATAGGGAACTTGTTGCGGCTGCGTTCTTTGCAATCAGCATTCCCCCTCTTCTCCATCCTGCTAAATCAAGTGTACCTTCACCTTAAGTCTATTCACTGTTGGGTAAATCAATATCTCAGAGCGTAAGATTATACACAGTTTGTCATCAATTTTATGGCATAAAATGCTTATTAGTGAAGATTAATTACCATGTCCCACACTTCGGCTTCACAATTCAAGGTGCAGAATATGCAAACTATTGAAAAAAAATTGAAAATATTTCTATAAAGAAAAACCTTTCTAAGCATTTCACACACTGTTGACTTTTGCTTACTGGATAATGAAAGGGGCTGTTTAAAGGTTAAAAACAATTAAGAAGGTCTAGTTAGGTCAGTCGTGTTTTCTTAGTGTTATTAACCAAACCACAAACTCTGGTTGCCTGGATGAGGTTTATGGATTACCAAGTTATTCTTTGATATCTTGGACACCATAGCTCACTATCTACCGCAGTGGTGAGTAACTGGCCCCTTTATGACTAGTGAACTTCAACTCTCAGAATTCCTGAGCAGCCAAAATGGCTCAGGGATTCTGGGAGTTGAAGTCCACAGGTCATAAAAAGGGCCATAGCTACCCACCCCTGATCTACAGGGAAGAGTAAACCTATGCCCAGATTTACTCTTGCTTTTGAAATTATGGAGGAAGCATGGTTCATCTTGAAATGACATGAAATACTTCAACAGGATGAAAAGGTATTGGTGGAAAGAGTAAACTTTTATAAGCATGGATTTCCTCTGTCTCCCTTTTCCAGACTTTGAAGATTCTCTTTCTGCGTGGAGAGTCCAGAATGGTGGGAACCAGTCTCCAAGTACTCAGTCAACTACCGATACTTGGGTAAGTTGAACATACTGTCAAATGGAATAGTCTGGAGAACTAGGATTCTGTTTTACCACCTGTGTTTCTTCTTGAGTTACTTAATACAGTTTAATTATTTTTTCTGTTTTTTAACTCCTCTTTTACTTACATTCAGAACCTTTTACCTTCCAACAGGCAATGTTAAAAATACTTGTGGATGTTTTCAGTGTGGAAGGCATCCAGTAATTTTTTGTTAGGAAAAGTAAAAAATACTTTTATTTCCAAAAATGGAGCTCTGTCTAAAAAAATGTTACTGCATGCCACAATATTTTCTTGTATGAGAACTTTTTCTACTAATAATTTCTAGAATTGTTTCTATACCTGACATTAGACAAATTAGCATTAGCTATTGATGGTAAGGCAAACCAAGTTTTTTCTTCTCCCAAAAAAATTGACTCATGTAGTTAATTATTTTATATTAAGTAAGTCTGTAGTCTTAAGGTGACCAGTGACAATTAGTTTATTCCAATTTCATTTCTTTCAAGAACAAATACAGAAACAATATTCAAACTGTCTTGTGCTTTACTTTGCTCCTGAACCTTGGAACCGAAAAAAACATGGCCCCTCTCCTGAATGGACTGGTTTCCATTTTGCAATGACTAGATCTGCTATCATACTATTTTTCACCAACTAACTACCTACACTAGCTAGTGAGTGTTCTTGAATCACAGAGGTTATTGAAAATTCCTTGCCTGTAGCTTTTAACCTTTTTCAATAAATTTTAATTATTTGGTATTCTTGTGAGTTTTTCTAAGTGGTAGGGCGAAGCCTGACAGGTAGGTACTCTGAAGTAACCTTGCCATGTTCTCTGGAACAGAAATGTGCTTGTGGCCACCAGGGTGTACACATATTTTTGTGTTTGTCTAGCTCTGTGCTGGATTCTTTAATTTCATCATTGTCATCATTGCTGAGAAGTTACTGTGCTGAAAAGCAAAGCAAAAAGCTGTAGCATCTTTTGTTATTTATAGTATGCTTCTGGGCCCTCCATAGGCTGCTCAGATAATAGAAATGAAAACATCTTATTTCCCATGTGTAACAAAATGGGAAAGGAAATGCTTTAAATGGCATAGTGCTTAATGGGCACAAGTTATTAATTAAATTGAAAGTGCCTTAAATGGCTCTCTTGTTCCTTGTTGCACACTTAGCAAAGAGGAGGGGGCATTTGGGTTGTATTGTGTTATAAAGGAATTCCCAACCATTCTATAAGGCTCTAGAAACACAGTCATGCTTAAATTAGAGGTTTTATTACAAATCCTTATCCCTAGTTCTACGAAAGAGATTCAAGTTTAAATGTCAATAGAACTGGTTGAGTTTGGCCTCCATGATGACCCTGGATATGACTCTCAATGACTCATGTGTTAGATTAAGTTTTTATAGGTCAATTATACTAAGATTATATGACCCAACACCATGTTTCATGTATAGCCGCCATCTTTTTCCAAATACAGTTCAGTATGGTGATTATGACATATAGAAGCTTATAGACTATTTGAAAGAGTCAGTTTGGTATAATGTTTAAAGTACTGGGAGACCATTAATTCTAGTCATGCCGTAGGCATGAAGTCAACAAGGTGAATTGAAGCGAGTATGTCTTTTTCAGACCTAGGAAGAAGACCACAGTAGCAGTTCACTTCTAAAAAATCTTGCCAAGAAAACTGCAGGGCATTCACCAGGAATCAACCTGACCCAAAGGCATGTGTGTTCACATAACACACTGCACAAGCGCAACACACACAATATTTGAAGCATCATATTCAGAAAATACCTTCCCCTTTGCCTCCTTAGCGTGCCAAATGTATCAAATGTATTTGGTGGGAGTGGAGAAGGGGATGGCAGGATGTTTTTCCCCCTCAATGTCTGTTCTCAGACTTTCAAACTCATTGCTAAGAGAGGCAAGACTCTTTCCTGCTTTACTTTTCTCCCTACAAGTAAAGACAATATTTGGCTACAGAAATTTTGTTGAGATGATTACTTGAATTGAATCCCATGCAATTTTCTTTCTTTGTTTACTCCATGCTTTGAATTCCTTTACAATAGTCTGAATTTATTTGGCAATAGTCCCACTTTTATCATTTTGTATTGCTGCTAGGCACTATGAGCACCATTTGGGCGAAAAGATGGGGAACCTCAGCTAAAGAACAAACAAAAATGCATATTAAATAAAGTTCTTGGTTCTTCTTAGATAATTTCAGCATCACCATCACCGGCATGTGCTATGGAAGTAGAAGCACCCTCTTCGCCAGCTGTTAGTCTTATTCACGATGCATCATTGAACCGACTCGTAACTCAAGGTTGGATACTCTTGAGAACTATATTAAACAAGTTCATTTCTTAGCCATGCTATGTACACAGTGCATGCTAGAAATTTTGGAATGGATTGTCCAAACAGCAGTCATCACCTGGTAGCTTATTTTTGAAACTCTCAGGTGATCAAGGCATGGGGTGGAAAAGATTAGCTCTGCACACTTTTCAGATATCAGGAGCTCTGTTTCGAAATACAATGTGTTTTATCATTTTAAATATTCCAAATGGACAAAACTTTTGGCTTGTATTGCCCTAGTCCTATGATTCTTACTGGACTGTTGCATATTGTTCTATTTATCCTAACAGAGGAATGTTCAGTTTAGGAAACAGCAACTGGCGGGTTGGGTTTTTATGGAAACAATTGGCACAGGAGTTGTTTTGAAGCTTCATGTAGCAAATAGATTTGATTGATTCTCTGTGGTTCACGTCAGAGTGAGGAATATATCTCCAGAGTTTCATGTGAATCCACATTTCATGTCGCTTATTTCTTTTGGATGTTGTGTTCTAGGTCAGAGTGACACAACCACAACAACATCTTCAAGTCCACATGTTTCCCCAGAGTCTGTCATTAGACCTAATCAGTGTATGGTAGTCACACCTCCTCTCCTTTCAGCTGTGTGTGGCGTGTTGGACAACCTGCTTGTTGTTACTCCAAAAGAGACTACAATTGCTCTTCGGAGAGCACATACACTAACTGCTCTCAGTAGGTAAGAGATCAATAACTCGGGAGCTTGCAAATAGACTGTGACAAATGATATCTCAAGCTTTGTTATATATATATTGATAAACTGTTGAGTGTTCTGAGAATTCAAAAGTAACAAACTAGAAGAATCCCTTCCTGAAAATGGAGCAAATCTGGAACATCTTGAAGGGCTGAAATTGATGGGGTTGGAGCCAGTGTGTGTTCAGGCCTGAAAGAACTGTTGCATACACATTGGAGGCCTCTTAATCTCAGGTGTTGCAAAAAAACCCCAAAATCCATTGAGTTGAAAGGCTAGGAGGAAAAGATTAAAAGAAAGAGAGAGAGAGAGAGAGAGAAAGAAAGAAAGAAAAGAAAGATAGATAGATAGATAGATAGATAGATAGATAGATAGATAGATAGATAGATAGATAGATAGATTTGATTTCTGGGATAGATATATTTTTGTATTAAAGAAATAAATATTATTTATTAAACTTACATGCTTTCTCTATATGACTTCTTGCTTGCTTGCAATAATGAAACTCCTCTAAGCCATGATAAGTCAGTGAAGCTTTTGCAAAATTGATACTTTGGAGGGTTTGACAGTTTTTAACACTTCCATATTTATTGAATTAACAGTTGATCAAAATAAAAAGTAACTATAGTTACTTTTGTAACTATTGTAACTAAAGCACATAATTTTCTACTGTTTTCTGACTTCTTAAAACCTGTATACAAAAAGTAAAACAATCTTCTGATTCAGTCATATGCACTAAATTCGCATCATCCATTAATAGTGTACTATATTTTCTAAACTTCTACACTGAGGCAAATGCTTAAAGTGCACAGTGAAATACATTTGCATATTAAATCTACTTGAGACATTATTTTACTTTATTATCCAATGACTACAAAAGTAAGATAAAATAAAATAAAATATATTAACTTTAATAAAAGAATCATTATACAGATATCAAATCAACATCAATAATGTGTTAACATAAATAAAATAGCTGTTGATGTTAAAATTATTTTTGTTTAAAGTATGAGTTTGGAAGTTCTAAAATTAGCTCTATCAACCATAGAGTCATAAAATAACTAGATATCTTAATGCAAATAGTTTTGCTATTTTTGTTAACCAGACTTTGTCTATAACAGTTCCCAAACCCTCCATGGGTTCTGTTTTTGCCCTCCCCGGCATCCAGAAGCATTCTGCTGGCCAAAAATGAGCCCATTTTGGCTCTGGAGGCCTCTGTGGGTCCCATTTTTGCGCTCCCTGGCATCGGGGAGACCTGTAGAGTGCTTCTGGATGCTGAGGAGGGCAAAAATGGGACCCACTGAAGACTCCGGAGGCCAAAAACAGGCCTGTTTTTGACTGGCAAAGTGCTTCTGGATGCCGGGGAGGGCAAAAACAGGACCCACAGATAGTTCGGGAGGCCAAAAACAGGCCCGTATTCACTCTATAAGACGCACAAACATTTCCACCCACTTTTTTGGGGGGGGGAAGTGCATCTTATAGTCCGAAAAATGTGGTATATATTGGTTCACAGTGCTTTACAGCCCTCTTTAAGCGGTTTACAGAGTCAGCATATTGCCCCCAACAATCTGGGTCCTCATTTTACCAACTTTGGAAGGATGGAAAGCTGAGTCAACCTTGAGCAGCTCAGGATCGATCTCCCAGAATGAGCAGTGAGTTAGCCCTGCAGTACTGCATTCTATCCATTGCACCACCACGGTTGATGGTACTCCTATGCTTTCTAAGAAGGCATAGAAAATGTATTGGATGTGACTGGACTGGTTGTGTGCAAACAGACACTGAGTTCAGATAGACAAATAAGTAGCGCGGTATTCTTAAAATAGGAATTAAAACTTATTATGGACCAGGTAGCCCTTCCTTTGGAGGATCGTGTACGCAGCATTTAGGCCTTTAAGATTAAAGCTGTTCCTTGCTGGCCGATGGTGTTTTATTCAAGTTTTGACTAATGGAGGATTTATATGTCCTCCATGGAGAAATTAATGTGGTCACAGAATTCCATATCTCTGTCCTTCTGTATCTAGCTAACGATATGAAATGGCCACATCTTTGAAAAATTCAGAACATGCAATTTCAGTATTCAGGTTGCTTTTTTTTTTTTTTTTGTATGCATTTTATAGGCAATAAAACATGAATCTCAGGGCTCTCACACTCAGTTTATATGCAAATCCAGCTCCTATCTGCTGCTGGTTCTTACCTGCAGATCCCCAATATCTAAGGCAGTGCATCTGTGAGGATGCCAGCTATCCTCTGAGTCTGATCTGACTGCATGTTATGTGTCCCACATTCTAGCAAAGGGAAACTTGATGGGTTCGTAGCTCATATGTGTATAACAGCAACCAAGGATGTGGAGCTTCCTCCATAACAAAATAAGACTTATTTTATTTGCTTTTTAGGCAGTAGAGAAAACAACATCATTCCTTCCATATAATTTTAATTGCTTATGCTGCTGTCTGGGTTTATTATTATTTCCTTTTTTGTAGCTTCTATATTTTAATGCACTTGTTATATGTACCCTTTTATTGACTGGGGTGAAATCCTATTGGTTTCTAAATAAATATATGCTGGTGATTTCCCCTTTATAGTGGATAAGAAGGAAGGTTCATACTAAACAACAACTTGCCTCTTATTAATGCAGGCCATGGTGTGAGTAACCAAGACCATTTTTTACGATCGGTGCTGGAGTTCATATTTATTTCTGTTAACATATCTGTCTTTGTTTTTGTTAGTCTTGTAAATTCTGCCTTGCTGGAGAGATACATCTTTGAAGTGAAAGCTCCTCCGCCTTGGCCATCTCATAAGGAATATTCCAAAATGCAGGTTGGTTGTGGGTGCTTGGTTCCTATTCCTTTCTATTGAATGGCTTAATTTGTCCAATGGTTTAACCTCTGTTTTTGAATTAAATTAATTGGCACTCTATTGTTCATTTTAATAACGATGTCAGGTTACCCAGACTTTATGGGTGTTTATTCTGAAAGCTGAGCATAATGTCTCCTAAGGGAGAGCTATGGTTCTCTTCAGTTGATGAGAATCTAGGCTATAGAATATTACTTACTATAGAAATAAAGTTTAACTACTTGCTTGTACCTTGAATGTGTCTCTGCACGTGGAAAGACACATAATTGTGGAGGAGAAAAGTAAGAGTAATGAGAAAAATGTTTCTTCAGAGGAATAAATGCTTCTTCATTTTACCTGCCCCTTCAGCATACTTCTGTTTCACCGCAACCCAGACAAGGTGGCTTTCAACAACCTTAACAAGTTTTCCTTTCGTATTAAAAATGCTGTAGCTCATATAGCTGTTCCAGAGCTATCAAACTTCCTGAGCTGTTAAAGTTAGTGGCAGAGTCCAGAATATAAGAATATTGAGCTCGGTGTCTTTGCCTCCTGGGGAAAAAATGTCACACACACATACAAAAATAAAGCAATCTGGTCTATCTATTAGATATAAAGATACTGCTTGGTCAAGTGCCTGTTTTCTCTTTTACCTGAGTTCTTTTCCTGTGCCCTCTCTGTAATATCCATTCAGTTTTGACACCGTGGGCAGGGACTACCCTACTTTTTGATATATGTGGCATGGTATAGTTTAGAAAAAAGGACATGTTGTTTATGACAACACTTTTGTCCCTTTCCTATCAATATGCATGTCCTCTAAACCAGGGGGGCTCAAACTCGATTTCATTGAGGGTCGCATCAGGGTTGTGTTTGACCTTGGGGGGCCGGGGTGGGAGTGGCCAGCTCAACATCACTTGTGTCAGGGGCGCCTGTGGTGGCCTGAGTGCTCTGCCAGTGAAAACGGGCTCTCGAGTTCTGTTTTTGGCTGAAATGGCCTCCTATAACCCTCTGCCAGCAAAAACGGAGCTCAGGAGGACAGCACGCAGCCCTCCTGAGCTCTGTTTTCGCTGACAGAGGCAGCGCGGGCCGGTCCTTCACCATTTCCAGGTGGTCCCATGGGCCAGATCTAAGCACCCCTGCTCTAAACCATCTTTTTTAAAGCTGGGCTACTTTTAAGATGTGTGGACTATAACTCCCTAAATTCTCCACTGCTCTAAACCAAACTACCTCCCACCCTTTAGCCCTATTCCCAGTCAGACCTATATTTTACTATCTTATACTGATCTTCAGCATAGTTAAGGTTGGTGTCAGTTCAGAAAATGCCCTTTCTCAGAAATATCCGTTCAGAGTGTTCTTTCCTTCACGTTCACCAACAGGATATTTTAGAATTAGAGGGGAAGTAGACCGTGTCAAGCAGCGTGGTACAAGAGATGGATCACTTCCCATTTGATGAAAACATGTCTCTCTTGATTTCTAGCCCGAAGTCATTCCATCAGGTTATTTATCTGAACTATAAGATACTTCAGTGTGCTGGTTTCCTTCTTCCTATAAACCGGGCAGGGATAGAGTTTGGCTCGAGTGGAGTAAAACACCCTTGAATAAATAAAATTCTTGATATAGGAAGCTGCTGTCATTTAAGCAATGCAAGCCACAGCATCTTATTCCTTGGAATCTTGCAGAACAAATTGGCATTTTAAAATAGTATGTTCAGGTGCTACATTTGTTTTAAGCGTGATAGAGGTTTAAAACAATAAATGGTTAATTTTTATTAGCATTATTACTTCCTAAACTTACATTAAATTTGCCCAGGGTGCTAAAGCTACGAAGAAGGCAAAAATAATTTCATCTTAGAATTCATGGGGTTTTCTTGCTGTAGCTGAGAAATAAGGAATGGGGAGTGAATAGCGAAGTGCAGGAAAGAAAGTGCTTGCGTGCTTAGGGATCTGTGTGCTGTAACATTTCGCTCCATCAATTATTCAGGACCTGCAGTGCCTTAGTTGATTGCTGTGTAGTTGTAAAACTCAGGTAACTGAATTACTGTTGTGCAACTGAATACAGAGAAGTGACATCAAAGCTCCTTTGATCTCCCTTCCCCATGTGAACCTTCTTGTGAATGGAAAGGAAGGTAAAGTATGAGCAAGATCAATAATATGCTCAATGAGCTTTAGCGTTTTCTTTTTAGAAAGAAGATGTATCCTTTTCCCTAGGTCTCTATTAAATCTAGTTCAAAGTGTCCCACTTGCAGAATAGAATAGAATAGAATAGAATAGAATAGAATAGAATAGAATAGAATAGAATAGAATAGAATAGAATAGAATAGAATAGAATAGAATAGAATAGAATTCTGATATTTTTAAGTTTTCCACATGTTTGCTGGTTCATTTGTTGAGAACTGATTCTTTAGCTTTTCAGAATAGCTTCTTTTTGCTGCTCTGATCTCCCTTGTTAATACATTTCTGGCCTGATTGTACAGCATTTTATCACCTTTTTGGTAGGCTTCATCTTTGGAACAACGTAGCTGCTTAAGTTTAGCTGTGAACCAAGTAAACTATATTTGCAAGTTCCAGGTCGGTACATATAGGTCTTCACAGAAGCTGACATATGATGTTACAGTATCTGTGAGTTCATCTAAGTCTGCAGAGGTACTTTCGAAAACATTCCAATCAGTGCAGTCAAGGCAGGCCTGTAGCTTTAACTTTGCCTCCTCAGTCTAGGTCCTCACTGATTTAATTGTTTGTTTTGTGGTTTTAAATCTTTGCCTGTAAGCAGGTACAAGATGAATCATGCAATGATCAGTGTGTCCCACAGCTGCTTGTCGTAAAGACCAATAAGCATCTTTTAGTGTTGTGTAGCAATGGTCTAAAGTATTCTTGCCTCTAGTGGGAACATTGACATGCTGAAAGTATTTTGGTAGCTCTTTCCTTAAGTTTGCTTTGTTTGGATACCTGACGTGAGCAACAGTTACGCCATAAAAATACTGAAATAATTTCTTCCACTCCCACCCCTGCGGCAAAAACCTCTGTCTTTAATGGTCTTTACAAATCGTGCAGGTTTATTCTCATGAGGGCAGGTATCAGGAAACAGGTGGAAATTGTTCCAATTTCCATGGCAATCAGATCATTCCTCCCTCTTCCACTTCTTCAGTTGCTGAACAAAGTGGGGCAGAATATCTGCATTCAGGTACCCCTCAGTGGTGGGATTCAAATAATTTAACAACCGGTTCTCTGCCCTAATGATTTCTTCCAGCAACCAGTTCACCAAACTGCTCAGAAAGTTAACAACCGGTTCTCCCAAAGTGGTGCGAACTGGCTGAATCCCACCACTGGCACCCCTCCCAAGCAAGCAGAACAAGGTCTGATAACTTTTCCAGGCAGTAAGACAAAATTTTGCAAGCACAGGTATAAAGAATCATTTTAAATGGCTTAAAGCCATGCGACAATGCTGAAAGCCTATAGATTTTTGCCTTTTTCAATGTTTTTTCTGCTAACTTTCTACTGTTATATACTGTCTTGAGCACGGGTATCCAACTCGATCGCGTCATGTGACGCATCAGGTTTTTTTGCGCTTGCGGAACTGGGGTGGGGTGGGTGTGACCTGCACGTGACGCATCCAGCCCATGGGCCGCCAGTTTGATACCTCTGGTCTTGAGTAAGTGAAATATGTTAAATAATTTATTCTACTTTTTACTTGGATACTCTTTTGTGCACAGATGAGTGTTGTCTAATGTACGGCTGCCATGTTGCCCACTCTAATAAGCTTGCTTGCATTCTCCTCCTGACTGTCATTAATATGTGATTAATTGGAGTAATTAGGGTCCAGAATTAGAGAACCAGTTTGGGGTAATGGTTAAGGCATCAAGCTAGAAACTGGGAGGCCATGTGTTCTAGTTCCATCTTGGACACAAAGCCAGCTGGGTTACTTTGGGCCAGCCACTTTCTCTCAACCCTAAGAAGGAGGCCGTGTCAAACTACTTCTGAAACCCTTGCCAAGAAAACGTGTCCAGCAGCTTCCAAGAATCAGACACGACTGAATGGAAGAAAAAAAAAAAGGAGGGGGAAGAGGGGAAGAATGGGTCAAGAAGCTTGCAGATGTTCTAGTCATAAATTTATCACAGCGCCTCTTAGGCAAGCAAGGAGATTTGCCTGTTTGCATTAGATGGCCACCATTCCTTGGGCATATGCACCCATATTCATAGGGTTGTCAGTTTGAAGATATTGGTTGCTTTGGGAATACATCTGATGTATCTACGAGATGTTCGTATTGTATGCTATGTTTGGATTCTTTGATTTGTTGATTATAGAATGAAAAAGAAGGAGGGATAATAAAAGAAATTAATTATGTTTTAGATGTCTAGTACAAAGATTCAGTGTGCATCAAGCAATTAGGGCCAGAATTAGAGAATCGGCTTTAATAGATGATTTCTGTACAGTTTTTGAAAACATTGATATGGAAAAAAATGCTATGGCTTTCTACGGGGAAGGGATTTTCTATTTGAAAAATAGAAGAAATGTATCTTTTTGTTCTCAGTGATTAATGATAATTATGAAAATTTTATGCATGCTAATATTTTCAATTTACATAATTCCTTACTAAACAAGCAAACACTTTAATGAGGTAGTAATGCCAGGCTCTGATGCTATCTTCTGTTTAATTGTTTGTTAGTTTAACAGCATTTCTAGTTAACTTCAATTCAAAATACTGCAAAACTTTCTTTTTAGAGGAGCTTTAATGTGAGTGCCCAGCAAACAAAGTTCAGTAATGCACATACCAGTGGTGGGATTCTACCAGTTCGGACTTGTTCAGGTGAACTGTTAGCTCCGACTTTCAGCCGTGAGCGAACCGGTTCTCTCTTTCTTTGAAATGGGCCCGCCCACCTGCCCCTGCGTTATACTTACCTATATTTCTGCTTCCGAAGCCCAGCTGATCGAGACAGCAGAGTGGATTGGCGCTCCTCAGCTGTTTTCATTGCTCTCAGCAATGCGGAAGTTCAATTTTTTGAAAACTGCACATGCGCATAGCACATACACACTCAAATATCTATGTGTATAGAAAAAGAGACAGAAAATTAATAGGAAATATGTTCTTGTGTCAAGGTTTACATGTTGATATTATGTACATTACCAAAGTCATGTGATAGGACAGTATGAAAGTTATTTTTATTAGTAAATAAGCAGTCTTAGTGGATTTTAATTCCAAATGTATTCTGGATTAGAGGCCTACTTTTTAAAGGTAGAATGCCAGCCCTATAGTTCTTTAAGGATTATTTAAAGATGTTTGGATGAGTGATTAAGGCATCAGCTAAAAACCAGGTGCCTGAGTTCTAGTCCCACCTTAGACATGAAAGCCAGTTGGGTGATTTTGGGTCAGTCACTCTCAGTCCAATTCACCTTGTAGGGTTGTCTATGGAGATTCTAAATCATCCAGATCATGCTTGTCCCAATTGCTTTTTCAAGAGACAACTGGAATTTCTGGTTTTTCTTTTCTTGGAGGACATTTTGCTTTTCATCCAAGAAGCTTCTTCAGCTCTGACTCCCCACCATCCAGTCAGAGCTGAAGAAGTTTCTTAGATGAGAAGCAAAATGTCTTCCAAGAAAAGAAAAACCAGAAAGTCCAGTTGCCTCTTGAAAAAACACCTTTGGGACACCTTCTAGGGTTGTTGTTGTGGAGGAGATAGAAGGAAGAAGATATGTTGGATATGTTAGCCACCTTGACTTCTGTGTAAAAATAATAAAGGCAGAATAAAGGTTTTTTTAAAAAAATAGTTGTAAAAATGTTATCCATATATCAGCATCTAATAATTTTGTGTTTTGTTTAAGCAGATTTTATTTCTACTGGAATTTGTTTCATCATTTTCTCAACTGTTGAGGTCATGTTTGTTGGTGGACACTAATCTTGTATTGCACGATGAGTTATTGAAGCCTCTTTTGGAAAAGTTCTTTGTGATTCTTTCCTTTAATTCCAAGGACAGCATAGGTAAGGAGCAGACATCTGAAAATTTTGTATAAAAGTTGTATGAGTTGATGTCAACATTTTGTTTTCTACAGTCTGGAAGCAAAGCAAAAGTATCACCATAACTCGGTGATACTTGTTGAAGGTTCAATATTTCCAAATAGGAATGGAAACATTTCTACCTAAAAGATTATCCATATAGATAGTAACAGGGCTGGATGGAATAATGGCCTGGAAAGCTAATGCCCCCACCCCCAGATAGAATTCATGGTTTCCTGAGGAAAACAATTGTTTAAAAGAAAAAACTGATCTTCTGTGATTTCAGGAATCTTTCAAGAAAACCCTTTTTGCACTAGGATCTTCATGACAGCTAGAGGGAAGAAATAGTTTCTAATAGAAATATTCTGACCTCAAATAAGGATTGTTTCAAGCTCAGAACCCTTTTGGAAGGACTTCCAATAAAGTCATAACAATCCATTTTAAATGTTGTTTCAGTTCTTCTCTGTGTTAATTAAGTGGGAATAGCACCAAGACTGCCATTTAATTTCTAGGCAACAAAGCACGATTTTAAGTCCCAGATAGGCCAGTTGCTTGCCATTGTTACCATATATTGTACAAAACTATAAGAACTCAAGAATACAGTATATATGCTTACTTACTTTGAAGATATCTCTTGAGTTATGTCTTGAAGATATTAATCGGTGAATACAGTCATAGTTTATGAATGCAAAACACAAAAATTTGATTAAATATAAAGACAGACATAAAAAAGCTAATATTAGAAGCAGATTATAACCACCTTCATTTGCATATATGTTATTAATTGTGACTTCATAATTTAATTAATTTAATTAGAATATCCATATATAATATTTGTCATCTCCCTGCCTCTAGGATGGTGTATAAGTCTTCTTCTTATGGAATGGATAGTTTCTTGTCTTTAGCTATACTTAAACAAGTTAAGGTGAGCTTTTACTTAGATGCTTATCATTTTTTCCCCTTATGTTTACGTGGCAGGACCTGAATTATCATCTGCAGTTCATCGAACATGGGAAGACCTGCTTGTTTTTTTAGCTACACTATTAAGAAAATGTGGCCATGGTGCACTACCATTTGTATCTCTTGCGTTAGCAAAGCATTGGGCTTCTGTAATAGGTAATACGTGGTTTTAAAACAATGTTCTGCATAACAGTGTAAATTATTTGACTTCTCTTTATCAGTTTTGATACCATGGATTATAGTATGCTTCAGGAATGCCAGTCAAAAACGAGACTGTGAAGAATTGGGTTTCTGTTCCTATTCTTGATTGGGTAGATCTTTAAGAGGTTTTGTCTTTTTTAAGTATCGTGTAAATAAGCCCTATCCCAAAAATAAGACCTAGCCTGATTTTTAAGCATGCGCCCTATCCCAAAAATAAGCTCTAGCTAAGAGCCCGTCCCTCCATCCCACTATCTGTGGAGTGGATTCACTGCACTCTCCTGAAACCATCTGCAGAAAAATCATCCCGTCTCGTCGAGTTGGCGTTTTGGCACAGCAACAGACTGAGCCTTGAGGCCTCAAATGGATATCTTGCCTCTTTCCTGTTGCAGGAGTAAAGTGAATAAGCATGGACAGATAAAGCTAGAGGAGCACTGGAGGGCGATGTGGGACGGTAGGGGCGAAGTGCATAGAGGGTGTGGCATGGCGCCACCCCACCTAACCTCCTGCCTCACCTTGTGATGGTGGCACTGGCCTGCTGGACGCGCTACGCAGCCACCTGTGTGAAAAAATAAGACATTCCCCAAAATAAGGCTTATTTTGAATCCCAAAAGAAAATAAGATTGGGTGTTATTTTTGGGGTAACATGGTAGATCATTCAGAGGTTTCATTTCTTGGATTGAACAATAGCAGAGATGAAGGCTCTTTTAATGTCCAAGAGCCACATGTAACACTTTGTGTTTGAGATAATGATGAAAAGCAGGTAGAGCCATGGCTTTATTCTTCCTGGATTGGAAGAGAACTTTAAGTTGGATACAAGACTACATTTTCATGTACTCATTCCAAAATGTCAAGAAATTATTCCACCAATTTCTGGCAGCTGTTCAATAATCAAAGATGGTTCTGGGTCTTGGAAAAACATAGCCTGGAGGCCATTTATGCAAAGTTGAGGCCACCAGTTGCCTATGTTTTAATGAATCTTCTTTACCCTAAACTTATTGCTATAAAACCCAATTATTTTATTGCTTCAAAAGAATATAGGACACCAGAAGCCTACGGTGAGACAGGTTTATAGGTGAGCACCATTCTGCTGACTAAGGATTTTTTCCTTGAATTTATGGAAATCATTAACAGAAGGCAAACATGTGGAAGATGGAGTGATGGCACCTGCAGTTTACATAGATGTCTTCTGAGAGACATCTGAGTGGGCATACCTTAGCAGTTGCTTTTTCGAACAGCTCAGTGTGTCTATCATGGATCCTTTGCTGAGGTTAAACATTTTTTTTCTGTCAGAACCAAAAGTTTTCTCTCCCAAAATAATTTAGAAATGCTTCCTCTTTTTATGATTCTCCAAACAGACATGCAGACTCGGAATAAACCATTTTTAGAAAATGTGTTTCAGCTGTTAATGGCTTCCATCGCAGTTCAAATTTTACTTAAATGAATGTTTTAAATAAAATACGGGTGCTAGGGTATATTTTGATGTATAGTCAACGTAATCATCCTGTTATCTTTTACCCGGTATTTGTTTCTGTTCATTTCATATCCTAACACATCATTGGATATTTATGAAACTGCTGCATCATAAAAGTTGACTCTCTTTGACCTTTCAGATACACTATGCGAATGTATCCATCTTTCTACCAGGCAACCAAGTTTGTGTATGGCCTCCTTATATTTCTTAGCCCTTCTTTTTGCTGAAGAAGGGAAAAGAGAGTTCAATAATAAAGGGGACGCTTGCTACCATCCAACAGTGTCTTTCCTTCTTGATGAAAAGAAGAACCAATCATCTGTAACCAAGCTTTGTGAATTACTCATTCGGGTAAATTTATAAATTAGTGATACTCACATACATTTTCCTCCAATTTTAATCACTGTGAATGCATGTCAAGATAAGCGAGATTAAGGAAGTGTTTATTTGTCAGATGTTTTGTTAAAAAGATAATAGGGATGGCACAATTAGGAGCCAAATAAGTTCAGAGCTGTTGAAGACATCCCAGACAGTGGTGGGTTTCAAATTTTTTTACTACCAGTTCTTTGGGTGTGGCTTGGTGGGCGTGGCAGGAGAAGGATACTATAAAATCTCCATTCCTCCCCACTCCAGGGGAAGGTTACTGCAACATCCCCATTTCCTCCCAATCAGCTGGGACTCAAGAATAGATGGGGTAGGGCCAGTCGGAAATGGTATTTACCGGTTCTCCGAACTACTCAAAATTTCCGCTACCAGGTCTCCAGAATAGGTCAGAACCTGCTGAAACCCACTTCTGATCCCAGAGTGTTAGAGGCATTATAAGACTTATCAGGGGTGGGTTCTACTTACCTTTACCACTGGTTCGCAATGGGATTGTGCGATCGCACTCACTGATGATGACATCCGAGGGTGGTGGGTGGGGCCTCCCACTGGTTTTTACTACCGGTTCTTGCGAACCGGTCCAAACTGGGGGCAACCCACCACTGGGACTTATATGTAGAATTTATAGGTTCCAAATTTTTTTTTTCACCACAGAACCCCTTTAAATATTTTTTGTGGCATGGATCATAGCCACAGACCTTAATTCTTAATTGCTTAATTAAGACTTAATTCAAGATTTAAATCATAACATTTCTTCAAGCCTTTGCAGGGCCCTGTGACAACCGTGCTCCTTCCTCTGTGGACCACAGGTTGAGAACCACCTGTGTAAGCAGTATATTTGGTTTCTAATACTATCTGCTGATGCTTGTACTTGCAGTCTGACTTGTTTGTTTGATGATTTATACCAGATGAGTAGAATATAGGTCAAAAAGATCTTACCTAAGATCTTGCATTTCTCAACTAGTTGTGGCCTCAAGCCACTTCTTAAGTTTTCTCTCTCTAATAATTTTCTTCTAAATTATTAGTTAACCACTAATAATTTTGTCAGGTTCTATTTTACTATTAGTATAACCTCATTTTTTTTTTATCACACATGCAGTATGTACTATTTCAGTCTAATCGTGGTATTAATTATCCTGGAAGAGAACATCTCTAACTGATTATTACAATGGAAATAGTTATTTTAGCTGCTGGCCTGGAACAAAGTCATATTGGAAATGTATTTTAACCTAGGAATTTACTTCATAGTAAGGAAGACAATTAATGAGAATGTAAAAGCCAAGGTTTGCGCCATAGATTCTAATTTGTACATAAAAATGGGAGATGGTGGATCACAATAATAAATGAATAGGAAAACAAGAAATTACAGGAATAATAGACAAAATGTTAAGCAACGATGTATTCTTGCTAGAATAGTAGGGTTTTTTTTTTAATTAAATGTTTCGTACAGCTTAATTTTTCCCACCATATCATTATAGTGAATGTCACCATTTCATCTTATGTGTCTTTTGAACTGGCGTGTCTTAGAATTGAGATTTGATGTTGTTACCCTTTAACTGCTTAGAAATATATTCATGATGACATTTCAACAAATCAATTGCAGAATATGTGGAGAACTGAGAGGTTGGAAAGAAATTTTGAGGAAGCAATGAAAGTGTTGTTTATCACACCAACAATTTGTAATAAATCTTAGCTTTGTAAAAGAAGGATCCTGGAAAGGGCATGTCAATACTACTGGAGCAGATAGATTCACTTGCTAGTTTTTAAAACACATACAATTGCAGGGGGGAGGGAATTAGAGTTGCAAAATGAAAACAGAAATCAGAAGCAAGTACCTAAGTAAAGGAGACAAAATAACTTCTAAAGTTCAATATTAAGTGTGGGAAATAATTGATTGTGTCTCTAAAAAGTATTCAGTCAGTCCTTTATCAGTGTATAAAGGCAGATTATTACATTGAGAGAAAAAGAATATGCTTTTCTTTTCATTATAATATAGTAGTAATTCTTTATAACATAAACAGTTTGGGGGCCAGTAATTTTAACTGTAGAAAAAATATTATATGTCCCTCAAGATATCATTGCATAAGAAAAATACTTTACACAAGAGCTAGTTTTTGAATTGTAATAAAACTGGCTAAAAACTGTTTCCAATTTTCAGTGAATCTGGATCCTGAAGCCAGTCTTTCTCATTTATTTTGCTCTGATAATGAAAAATGTGTCCTTGCCTATTAATTGTTAAAAAGAAGAGGAAGAAGATGACAAAGAGCTACAGTGGGATTTTTGAAAATATGTGGATCTTTCTTGAGTGCTACAACACACCACAGCCAAGTTGCTGTGGCCAACTCACTGTGGGACAACTCGACATGGACAACTCGTTGCGGGACAATTCAACAATTCAATTTAATGATTGAAAATAATTTAAAAATTATTTTAATTTTTGTCGTTCACTTTTCATTTTGCCATCATTCGTCATCCTTTCTTTAATGATTCTTTGCCACTATTTCTTTGATATTAGTGTAACTCTAGTTCTGTGGTGAGTTGTCCCACAGCAAGTTGGCTAAGGCGAATTGGCCATGGTGAGTTGTCGTAGACCCCCCATACCATATGCTATGTTATAGGAATTTATCACTATCCATGTCTTTATTTTTGGATTTTTAAATCAAATTTTTAATCAAATCACAGAGCAATATTAGATTATTATGTTTCAGTTGCATGTCCATTATTTTTGTGTACTCTAAAATGTTTCATTTAAATATAGATGATGATCAATAAAAGGAATTCAAACAAATACTTGCAAAAGCATAATGTGGAAATGTCTGCATGTCAGGATCTTATAATTGATAACTCATTCTGCTCTTTTTGCAGACTTATGAAGTAAACTCTTTTCAAGATGTGGTAAAACGAGTTGCTGCAAATGCCTTGCTTCCCTTTTTAGCTGTTAGTAGAAGTGCCCAGAAATGTGCCCTAGAAGGTGAGATGTTACCTAAAAATTAAGGATTTTAAAGCAGGTGTCACTCATTGTGTAGTTATAGAGAAAGAATGTCCGCATTGTAACAACTTTGTATGTGCAGCTGTTGTTGGGTCTGTTTCCTATGATATGGATGATGGCTTGCTGGTTATGTACACTGTCAGGGAAATTAAGAACTTGAGAGTCAACAGCAGATTCTTCTTTTGCCAGGTATGTTCTTGCTGTGTGCATTGAACAGATTCTCATTGCCACCATTATGGCCCATTTTCAACTGATAGCGTCTTAAGTGAGATTAGTGATGAGAAGCTGATGATTCCTATTACAGCTTATTTTGGATTTATGCAACCAGGATATATGTGTCCTTCTCTATCCTGGTATTAGCTGTTTATAGATACAGGGTAATGACTGCAGGAAGCAATGCCAATAGAATGCTTTTGATATTTGGAGTAAAACCATCATGGAAAAACTGACAAATACAAGACTTTACAGAAATAATATCTTCAAGAGGCCTGGCCAGTTGTAGGTAGGTAGGTAGGTAGGTAGGTAGGTAGGTAGGAAGGAAGGAAGGAAGGAAGGAAGGAAGGAAGGAAGGAAGGAAGGAAGGAAGATGTCCATAAACTTTTTCTTTGTCTACAATTAAGTGATAATGACTGGAAAGATGCCAATGTAAGAAAGACTTTTGATTCTTTCAAAACAATTAATGTATCCCCAGGTCAAGTATTTTATGTTTCAAAATCAAAATAAAGAAGCAAATCTTTTACATTTGTCAAAGTTTTGCAAATGAATAGTTCAGCTTATACAATATCAGATCTTCAATCTATCAGGTCCAAATTGGCTCATTGGCCCACTATGCATTTGACCATTGCACATTTTGAGCAGATTGATTAATAGAATGTATTTTTCCCTTTATAGCCAACCTCATAGAGACTGGCTTGGAACAGATGAAACATGTTTATACAGAACTGAATCTCGCTTCCTTGAAGCTTGGAAAAGCAATCCAAAGAAAAAGGGTATTTTACCATATTGATATAAAAATGGTTGAATATCTGAATGGTGTTCTTCCTATCCATTTTATATCTTTGTTTCGTACGTATGAGTTAGTGAAACTTACTCTATTGTGTATATTTAGGTTTTGATAGGCTGGGGGTGATGAGATTCCAACACCTCTGGAAAAACAGAATGCCCCTTCTTTAGAATTTTTTTTTGGGGGGGGTAGCACCCTCTATCATCATCGGTGGATGGAAATGGTGGTTTAGGAAAATGAGAGTTGTGGTTCACTTTCTCTGGAGGGCTGCAGTTGCTGTATAGCTATTAAGAATGTTCCTTAAGAATTATGTTTCCCTCTGGAACGTCTTAGCTTGTAGCATTACCCAGACATGATATCTCAATTTCAAATGTTTTGCTTTCAAAGGAGTGCATGTTCAAACTTCCATTTGATTCTGAATATCAAGCACTAAAGGTTAACTGTTACATTGTGGGGCAAGTGCTTTGAAAAATAGAAATAATAGTTGGCACAGAAGACGCTTATAATCCCTCTTACCTACTACTTCACCTAGGTGGCCTTTTAAGGTAGGTTTGAACATAAGTGGAAGAAAGTACAGAATCTGCCTGTAGGGCATTCTCAGACATGGAAAAGTTAAGCAGCCTCTTTCCCTGCCTTCTATTATATTGTATCAGCAAGCAAGGGCTGGCTAGAAATATTTACATCGTGTTTTACTTTCCTAAATCTTACACAATATCCAGTATGCTTCAGAGGGGAAAGAAGAGGAATGGAGGAAATCACTTATCTTAAGGGCATTTATTAAAATCTTGCACTTCTCACTTTCAAAATTCTGATATTGATTATGTGGCTGTCTAAACCGACACATAAGATGCTCACTACAAAGTATATCTGTCCATAAATAGACACTTATTGACCAAGGGGATGGATAAGTGGAGTGAGAGTAGTTTTTCTTTCTACTGAATATCTTCCAATTCCCTTTAACACATAACTTGCTAATTAACAGTTCTCAAGTGATACGTGCAACCATGTCAAAGAGTCCCCCCCCCCCCCCCATGAAAGGCAAATATTGTTTTCTTGATATTGGATTACTTGGTTAAATTCATTAAGATTAAGATAACCTTTATTGTCATACACAATGACACACATTAAAATGAAATTCTGATGCATGCTCTCAAAAGAAAAAAAACACCCACGAAACAATAACACCACCCAAGAATATTAATAATATAATAACACCACCATAGCAAAAGTGCTATGTTATACAAAATGGCGGCAAAACATACATACACAAATCATTGTCCATTTTGACTACATAGCAGGGGGAAAAGAGTTGAGTTAACAAGGTTGGTACTATACAAAGCTATTACAGAATCTAGTTGTTCTGTGGAAGCAAGTAGAACTGTATCTGTTATATAAACCAGATTCTGCTTGTATATTGATATAAACCATCTTTTTATTCTAGGAAGACAACCTCAGCAGAGAATTGAAACTTGCCATGCAGCTCCTAAGAAATTGTTTCTTTCGAAATGAATCCTGCAAAGTAAGAGACAAGGGAACTGTCTAACCCCTCAGCTAAAATGTGCTGAAGGCCTGTCTTGCTGTGGATGTAACTGTTTGCAATATTGGGAATAATCTACTTATGACCTTCACTTTTTACTTTCTGCTAACTGTTTATAGATGCCTAGCATCTGGGTAGCAACGGTGATGGAAATGAATTATTTAGAAATACAAGAAAAAAAAACGACACCATTATTTTATTTATCTTCCAGACTGTGACATAATAACTGTTTAGGAATAAGCAGAGGGTTGAGGATGTGAGTGATAGTTTGGTCCCTTGTTTTTGTTCTGACCCAGCCTTAGCAGAAACAAGAAACAGATTCCTTGTCACGAAAAATCCCTCTTTATTTTCCTCTTGTGAATTAATTGCATTCAACCACCGTAAAGTCCAGGCATTAGTCCTTCAAGGAGTTAGCTGCAGTACAGACCTTATCAGTTCCTTGCCATAATTTCAAGGCCATGAGCTCCCAGCCAAAAGGCTGCAAATTAAATTCTGGCAAGCAGTCTTGTGGCACAAAACACAGTGAGCCAAAATCTTCAGAACTACAAACTGTTGTCTCCTACGATCACCACACCCTTTTCCTTCCTTTATTCCCCAGTCAGGGAGGGGCCATTCAGCATCCATGTGTGCCTTGCTTCCCGAGTTGACTCCTTGTCCTCAGTTGTTCTCCTCTCCTAACAGCTCTGTGTATACGTGCATCTGGAACAGGCCCCAGCTGTTCTTCCTCCCCACTTATCTCAGCCTCCAAAGGCAGCTGCCTCTCCAGTGGCTGGGAAATGTCAGACAGCCCTGGCTCTATCTGTGCATCCGATGCAGAGCATCCATCAGAGCTTTCCCCAGACTCCAGAACTGGCCCAAGTTCGTCCCCAACCTCCTCATCATCCGAGTCTGCCGCCAGCTCCACTGGCAGCTGGCAGGCCACAACAGTTTTATTTTAATATAGCTGAACTTGTATTGTTTGGGATTGGTATGTTTATTGTCAGGCATTAGGTTAACAATTTTTATGAGGAAATAACATTTTCTCCCAAGTACTATTTACACCTCTATTTCTACCTTTCCAACTTGGATCCTCTCCAGATGCATAGATTCCAACTTTCAAAATGGTCAGTTCATCAAAGTTGATATGCATGTATGTTTGGACGATGTGGAGGCTGGAAAAGATCCATCTGTGGTCAATGAGCCTTTAGATTTTGCATTGGCTTCACAGTCACACTTACAAAAGCTGTCATTATTGCAACATCTTCTTGTTATTTGACAGGCAGCAGCCCTTGGAACTCATCTCATTTCTATTTTGCATTCTTTGTGGCCTTGGCTTCTAATGGATGATTCCTTGATGCAAGCAGCATTGCATTTGCTTTGTGTCTATACTACAAACTATCCTTCAGGTGAGTGATGCTTCAATCATTGCTGCATGTGGCAGGTGACCATTAAAGCTGGAAGAAAGGAAGGAAGGAAGGAAGGAAGGAAGGAAGGAAGGAAGGAAGGAAGGAAGGAAGGAAGGAAGGAAGTCTTTGTTCAAAACTCACTTTTTCAGGTCTTTGCGTTACACAAATGACAGTTCTCTCCCCTTCCTCCAATTGATTATAGGTAGTCCTGTTTATCAACTGACTCATACAACAACCATTTACAGTTACAATGATGATGAAAAATTTAGGGTTGGGGCAGGTCTGCCAAGCAAAGAAAAGCTGAAGGAAGATTGTTAAGCACAGTTGCAGTTTCATTTTGCTTAACAACCAAGTTCCAATTGTGGTCACTGAAGGAGGACTATCTGTATTCCAACAGAAATGGAAATACTCATTCCTTTCTGCCTCTGTAAACAGTTGATCATAGATGTGCATGTGTGAGAGAAAAAGAGTTACTATTTGCTTTTTCTACCATGCTTTTATTCTTTCCCTCTTAGCAAATATATTCCTTTTCTATTAAAGTTGGCATAAAGTACCATGCAGTATTATTTACCGATCGCATATTAAAGTTTCTTAATATTGACATGACTGCCCTTGTTGAGAAATGCAGGCACTTGGTGACAGCATCTGACTGCACTAAACATTTCATTTGAAAGAAACTGATTTTTCATAGTTAATCAGTGGGCAACCTGAGGTAAAAATGTTTCAGGGATTATTTTTTTAATAAATCAGTAGCTAAGGTGGGTGGATAGTTCATGAATCTTCTGTATCTACAGAATGTGAATAATCTTAGTTCAATCATTCACGGTAATTTGTAATAGAAATTACATGTTAGCAGTGTTCCGTGTAGAAACTTTTGCAAGTTCTTTTGTGGGAGTATATTGACACCAAAAATGTAATGGAGGAGAGTGCAAAATTTAATTCAAAGCATGATGAGTTATAATAGAAAGCAAATGAGTTTGTATTTAAAAATAGCTTTGGAAGTCTTCAGGAATGAGGAATTTAGACTTCAGGAAGTCTTAATTCCTCTGCATAGAAAAAACTGAAAAAATTCATGTGTACTTCCTTATACTCATGGTGTTAATTTCCTCAATTTCCTCAAAGTTGAATTCAGGTTAAATTATATTCCATTTTAAATTATATATCTGTATGATAATCTAAATACTTCCGCATGTCCAAGGTTGTACATGTCCATGGCATGTTTTCAGTTTTGTTATCAGACAGCAGCATTTGTCACAACATAATTTAACTCTCTTTAAACTGAGACTACATTCAAAAGCAGTTTATACTGTGATGTAATATATTCCAGAGAAAAAGTTCCATCAGTTCCATTACACACGTCAGATCCTTGGAAAGGCTTCCAGAAGATTTTTGGGTTACAGCCATGGCTAAGATCTGTGTCTGCAAACCAAATTTTGTTTATCCCTCAAACTAAATTAAGTTCCTTGTAGCTCCCAGCAAATGCTTGTCCCTGTATAAAAATACATTAGTGAGAAGTCATTAATAGTAGGGAAGCTTTCACATTTTACTATCTCTTGACACAGAATTTGAATTTGGAATTATTTCACTTGAAAGATCAGGCAAGCATTACAATCCCTAAATTCTTCTCTAGCTTGGATCTTATAATCTGATCATTTTAAAAAAAAGTTAAATCCCATATATATATCCAAATATTCACCACTTAACTTTTCTGGTAACATCCAGAAATGTTTTAAAGTATGAGAATGCTGGTTTAAAAGAAGTAGGAATTCATGCCAGATAATTTTGAGTTCTTGTTATTCCAAAACTGATGTTAGAGATTATTACATGTCTTACTGCATGGCTTAATATATGCCATATTCTTCAAAATATTACACATTACTTTAAAAATGAATCATAATAGGCTTCTAATGTCTGGATTTCCATCATTAGATGATGCAAAATTATTCATATTATGTGTTGTCATTGTTTTATGAAGATGAATGATCAAGCTCTTGGTGGATGTGTCTTCATAGATCATGTTATGCCAGTGAATTCTATCACTTTATGTTTTAAAGAAAAAAGCTGTTCTTTCTTCACTTCTTTTAATCATCATGAATCACTCCCTCTAATAGTACATTTAGATGATAAATACCAACATGCCTATAGTTAGAATACAGCTAGAAGAAAGAGCTGGAGATGAGAGCCAGTGAGAAAATAAAAGGAATATCCTGTTTGGAAAAAAACAGATAATGGAATCTAAAATGAAGGAACCGATGATTTATAACTCTAGCTTTTTCTCAATTGATTACTTTTTTAAAAAAAAATAGTGTAGGTTGAAAGAAATGAATATACATGAAAGGGAAACTATGCATAAACTATTTATTTCCCATAAGCATGAAGATGAGAGAAAGAGATGGATTTCATATGAGGAAAAGCTTGAAGCAAGATTCCTTGCTTCAATGTCTTTTGTCATTCAAAGCAATGTCTAATCAACATTGTACTCCTGTAACAGTTGATAAAACAAAATGTGTTCTGTGATATTTAATGGTTTATATTAGTTTTGTTGAGTTCTTGATTCTCTCTTAAGCTTGCAGATGTTTCATTACACTAGATTAAAAAAAGAATCACTGTGAATTTGCACTGATGATATTACCTAGTTGAAAATTGAAACATCTGCAAACTCAAAGAGCATCAAGAACTCCATAGTTAGTATAACCCTGAGCAAAAATACTTCTTTTTATATGAGTTTTATTGAAGGTCTTTTTGGAAAATCATAATTTTAACATGGAATGAAGGTTTTTGAAAACTGTAAATTTAACATAGAATGAGATTGTTTACCAGCAAACAAGTAACTTAATAAAAAGTCCCCCCCCTCCACTCATATTTATCTGTAACAACATTTTGATCTTTAAAGGCTGTGCTTCCCTTTGCGTGGCAAGTAGCAGCTTGTGTTCTTTCCAAACAACTCAAAGAACTGCAGCTGGGAACTCACTTATGCATAACATCATGAAGTTAGCAACTCAAACTCTGTCTGAGAATGGTGTCATTCAGCAGATGACCTTTAATCTTCTGGCAAACCTGGTTGTATCTCAAGACTGCAAAGGTGTTCTTCAGAAGGTAGGCATTCAGCGTTCTGAATCTATATATATATATATAACAATGAAAACAATTCACATTAATCACGAAATCTCCAGAACCGTAAAGCCTACAAACTTGAAATTTGCCACGTATGTTCCTCTTGGCTTCTAGGTGCTCACTAAGAAATTATTGCTGAGCACATTGTAAGCCACCCTGAGTCTTCGGAGAAGGGCGGCATATAAATCAAATTAAAAAAAAAAAATGATCATCAGAGCATTAGTATTTGCTACATTATTATAACACTCTCTGATGCTAATTAGTTAGATGTTCTACTCCCCCTCCCAACTTGAAAATAACTCTGGAGAGAAGGGGATAGCATAGGACAGGCTTCTGTGGGGCAAACCTCATGGAGAGAAGGGGCTAGAAAGGAGAGGATCTATGGGGCCAGCCTGAGGGAGAGAAGGGAGAGGAAGATCTATGGGGCCAGCCTGAGGGAGAAGAGAGGAGAGGCTTTTGTGGGGCCAGCCTGAGGGAGAGAAGAGGCTCTATGGGGCAAGCCTGAGGAAGAGAAGTGGATAGAGAGGAGAGGCTTCTGTGGGGCAAGCCTGAGGGAGAGAAGGGGAGAGGAGAGGCCGATCAGAACTACTCATTAATTTTCAAACTCCAACTGTTGATTTATCAAGCCCGATCACATAGTTTTGTAGCGGAGCACGGGTATTCAGCTAGTATAGTGATAAAATTCAGGAAGTGGTTTTGGTTTTGTTCAGGAAGATGTAAAATAATCTGGGTCAAGCAGAAAAATGTGAATGGAAGATTGAGGCTTATAATAAAGAATTAGAATTATAGAATTATACAAGCAAACACAAAGCACATGGAACACAATTATATATGTGTGTGTGTGTGTGTACATACATTGATATGTAAGTATATGTAGATATTGCATCTATGGATTCTTAATAAATCGTCTTTCTTACTTTTGAATACTCAATATTCGCAATTGTGGGGATTATTACTGCAACGTCAGCTCAATTGTAGTCCCTGATTAAAGATACAAATACAAGTGTGTATAATTATGTATCGTTTTTCATCACTGATTTCTGTGGAAGAAGCTTGCAGATATTATCACATCCAAATACATGTTTTAATCGGCCAGATTACTGGCCGATAAAAGAATAATAGAAAAACTGTCGTCTCTGTTCTGTTTTTTTAAATTCTGTTCTATTTCTGTTTCTTAGCTCATTAATTAAACGTCCATTCTTGCATGTTTAATGTAAGCATTTTGGCATCATTTGTACATGACTTATGCTTTAGGGATAAATTATACACATTGTCAGTATAATTTGTCATATGTCAGAAACGCCTTTTGCGGGGGAAATATCTCCTCTGTTTTTTGCTTCTTTTCTTCATGACAGGGTGGTTACCTTAAGATGAGATTGTGGAGTAAAACTCTCCCCAGAAATGATTGGTTGTGTTGAGGCAGCAATTCTTCCTTGAATGGCAAAGTCACTTCCTGCATATGTCAGAAACTTTCCCAAAGGCCTTTGTCAATAAGACATTGTCTGGCCCCAGCCTGCCACTTTATTTTTAAAGCTCCCAATGCAAGGCATGAGCTTTGCCCTGTAACATAGATAGCTCTCTTCCTCAGTTTATGATTAAGTGTGACATCAAAAAGGAAAGAGCATGAGGGAACAAAGGAAAACAACCAACAAGATAGTAGTGGTTAATGTTTTGTTGTTATTATAGCTGCTAACTGGGATGGAAATGGGCTGCTCGCGGAAACAGATGACACCATCCAGCCCCAGAGCCATGTGTCTTGTTGCTAGGGCTCTGAAAAAAGAGGAACTCCTCTCCTCAGATTGGGCACACCAACTGGAGAAGGCAGATCCTCACCGTTTGTTTCTTCACACCACCATTTTCCATATGCATAGAAACATTGTCTAAAAGGTTAAAGCTGCCCTGATGAAAAGGAACATGGACAATTGCACTAGCTTTTCAATGTGTGGGATTGATTGAGATGTTAACATTTATATTTTGCAATGTAGAATATTGCGAAACACTCTGTGTGGTGTGTGTGTTTGGGTGTGTGAGACAGAGAAAGTGAGACTGGGGCTATGTATTTAAAAATCAAGTTAACAGATGCATGAGCAATGTAACGCAGTAAATCACTAGATGACAAGTTTTTTTAAAAAGAAATCACATAAGAGCTTTAAATTGAAAAGGTGCAATGCTGGGAAAATAAAAAGGTCCTTTGCTAGTCTAAAAGGAGCAATGTAGTAGCTTTAAAAGGTGACAACCATTGCTAGAAAGGATGAATTCAATCTAGACTTCCATAATAATACAGACTTAATATTTTCATCACTAATTCAGAAATGACTGAATTATTCTTTTATTTTGGATCCTCCCTCCCTCCCTTCTCTTCCCTCTCTCCTTCCTTCCACTCTACCCTACCCTACTCTACCCTAAATGCGTTGGTACAGTTTCCAGTCCTGCAGTTAGAAAGTGAACTTTTTACAACAACTTTCATAGCTGCTTTACATTTGGTCCATAATCTTGGGTAATAAAATTATCTAGAAACCTATTTCATTTCATTTGTTACCACCTAGCATTTAGAATAGCTGATAGATGGGAAAAAATATGGGTTGCTTTTTGATTTTGTAGCAGAAAATTTAGGTGTTGAGCAAATGGCTTGTGTGCAAGAAATCCCTCAGTTCAGCTTTTTGGCAGCTCCAAGTAGAGCCAGGACATATCGAAAGGCCAGAGATTTGTTTGTAGTTTGATGGAGCAGTCGTCTATCTGCATATGTAGCTTTTCCTGACAGCAGCTTAATATACATGTTTATATCTGAAGGAAGTTTCCTTTTGGAGGCTTTTAAATTAATTAATGGATGTTTAATTTCGCATGTCTGACAGGCTCAGGACACATATATTCCTGAAGATAGCTGGCCTTAAATATCTACAGGAAGCATCTGGCAATGTAGAGCTACTACATTTTGTGTAGCATTGAGGGTTTTTTTCTGTAGTAGGAATAGGCAACAATTTTATGCACAGTTGCAGAAGCTATAACAAGGTCCGTTCGTAGCACATGAGTATATGTTATGGCTTCTGTATCTCCCAGTGCTCTTTTGCTTCTGGTCAGCTTCTCCAAGCCAAAGCAATCTTCCAGAAGTGTACTTCCTTTTCCTAAAGACTTTGTGCAAGCTCTTCAAAGGTTTTCTAGCACACCAGAGTTTGCATGCTTTCTCTCCTTACTGACAGTATTTCTTAAACTGAAATGTTTCTTTGACAAATAGTTACATTGTGCATGAGAAAAAAAATACGGTATCTTGCAGAAAAAAATCTCAAATTGTTTTTACATCCTGTTTATGATTCTTTGACTCCTGACTTTTTTGTTTTGTTTTGTTTTCATAGAGGTATCAGTTATTATTAAAATAAGCACAACAGAATGTGTTTTGCATACAACTTTATAAATAATTCAGCTGATTTTAATTATATTTCCAGATTACTATAGAGTGATAGAAGACAGGATTTATTTTCATTTTATAAATGGCATCATTTAAATTGCAGAGAAAAAATGGTGCATTTTCAAGTATTGTTAAAATATTCTTTGTTGTAAAAGGACTAAGGCCTTTTGTATATGCTAGGATTTTCAGTTGAAGTTCTGACTAGGGTAAGACAAAAATGAATTACTAATTCTCCTCAGAGTTGCTGAACTACAGTTCCCAATATCCATTGCCAGCAACTAGCCAGGTTGTTGGAAGATCCAGTTTAGCAACACTTAGAGCACCGGACGTTCCTCATCTCAACAGTGGGAAGAAAACATTCTACAGTTAGAAGGATACTTAGCTTGGATAAAACTCAGAACAAAGGGAGCTAATTTATTCAAATGTGACAATAACATTTCTAGTGGAATGTCTTATTCAATATTGAGGGGTGCTTGGTGCTCTCTGAGCTTGGTTGTTTTCTTGCAGACATTTTATTACCCAAACTGATGATGATATCTAGTTTGGGTAATGAAATGTCTGCAGAAAAACTATCAAGCTCAAGAGAACACCAAGGAGCTACAACTCTGAGCTACAAATATTCTCCTTTATTGGTTATTCAATATTTTCAGAGGTGGGAAGTAACATGTTTTCTTAATGGATTGTGAAAAATAATTTCTTAATAACCACATCTTTTTCTCTCCTACTTTAGAATAATTTTCTGCAGAATTTTTTATCACTATCATTGCCAAAAGGAGGAAATAAAAGCCTCAGTATGCTGGCTGTTGCTTGGATAAAACTCTTATTGAATTTATCATTTGGAGAAGACGGACAGCAAATGATTGTTAAATTGAATGGTGGCTTGGATCAACTTATAGAGATGGCCAAATATAAACACAGAAACAACCCAGACATGATCCTTCTGATTCTGCACAATATCTGCTTTAGTCCAGCCAACAAACCCAAGATACTAGCAAATGGTAAATACCTATTGTCTGGCTTTAAGTCATTCTTCCCAACTAAGGGCCTTTTAGACATACATGATCAGATTACAACTAGTCAAGAGTATTGGGTTGAGAAGGAGCTTGTAAAATAATCCTAGTGTATAATTTCAGGCTCAGAACTACTATGCAAACTATAGTAATGTATAAAGGTTTCACATATTATTGTGAGCATTGTTCCTTCAGTGATTCAGTTTTAGAAGCAGATAATCCTAGATTTCTTTGCTTGACTATTCTGGTAGAAGACCACACAAGATTTTCAGCAAGGAGTCCTCTTCATCACTCAGCATATGTTGAAGGTGAGAAGGAGGAAGGAAAGGCCTATAAATAAAAAATAAATAAAGAAGTGGATGGGAAAATGTAAGGTGCTGGCCAAGAAAGGAAAATTTTTATTACACGATCTTTTAAAGGTAGCTATACTGAAGGTCAATCTAATTGATGTTCTGAACAAAATCATAATAACTCAAGTGCAATAGAAAGTAATTTTTGGAGGCACAATCACAAACCTTGCATGAAAGAATTATAGGACTTTTTTTTAATACTGAGAAGGGATAATACTTACCAGCATCTTAATCATTGTTCTCAATATATAATAAATGTAATAGTAAATGTATATTATGTGAAATATAGAATATTTATAGGATGATTAGCACAAGAAGATAGGCAGTAACTTAAGTCCTAAAAGCTTGGCATTATTCCTTACATTTAGATTTATTTTTTACAACATGTAATAGGGATCTGCAACAGCCTAGATCTAAATGGGGAAAGGTGATCCATAGAATATCTCTGGGCATCTTTTTAAAGAAACTGACACATCTGAGTGAAAAAGTTGCCAACTGATGTTGCATACACACCCATGTGTGTTCCATGTCACTTTTTCTCCAGGATCACTGTGCATTTTGTTTTTTAATACCAATGCAACAGAAGAAGCTACTGTATAGAAGTTTCTTGAAATGAAATTGTTGTGACTTTTATAAGCCTATGCATTGACGTAATATTTATCACAGAAAGTGGGAAATTACTCACAAGAATGCATTGGAGAAGCTGAAATTGTGATATAATAGCCTTTGGTTAGATACATGTGTGGTCTTTTGTCTTCCTCTTAGATAAAGCTGTTGCATTGCTATCTGCCTGTCTGGAAAGTGATAGCCTTGCAGCTCGGAGAATAGGAGCATCTGCAATTTGGGCTTTGCTTCACAACTATCAGAAGGTTAGTGTTTTAAAGGCTTGACAATTTATTTCTGATGTATTCATACAGAAGTACGGGAATTTTCAATTAGGCACTAATCTCTTAGTCTGCATGTGTATAATAATACCTACACAAATATATCAGTCTCTCTATACAAATATATCAGTCTCTCTATACACATAAGGATACTTCCACCTAGCCTACAATTTCATAACATGGTCAGCAGTACAGTTGATTGCCATTAAATATAATCAGTGAAATCATTGAGAAAATCAAAGAATGTAAGAGTTGGAAAGGTTCAGTGGCATCTGCAGCAAACTGTATGTTGAAATTATGACACACGTGTGACTATGATATGTTAGAAATCCCCCATTATGTACTCACACCCCAACATCTGAAACAAGTGCATAAATTGCAGCATGCATTATATTTATTTATTTATTATTTATTTATTTATTTATTTATTTATTTATTTATTTATTTTGTCACATTTCTATGCCGCCCAACTCCCAAGGGACTCTGGGCGGCTTACAACAAAGAATAAGACAATGCGAACAGTCCCATAAAAAATGTTAAAAAGAAAAACATTAAAACATTAAAAACTTTAAAAACGTTAAAACACATGTACTCCAATTCGTAGCCGGGTCCACAAGATCATTATAACGAGATCAACGGCCCCAGGCCTGCCGGAAGAGCCAGGTCTTCACCGCTTTGCAGAAGGTCAATAGGGTGGGGGCGGTCCAGACCTCAGGAGGTAATTCGTTCCAGAGAGCCGGGGCAGCCACAGAGAAGGCCCTCCCCCGCAGGCCCGCCAGCCGACATTGTTTAGCTGACGGGACCTGGAGGAGACCAACTCTGTGGGATTTTACCAGTCGCTGGGAGCTATGTGGTAGAAGGCGATCTCGAAGATAGTCTCGAAGATATGATAATAGAATAACAACATATGATAACAGAATAACGGAATTGGAAGGGACCTTGGAGGTCTTCTAGTCCAACCCCCTGTTTAGGCAGGAAACCCTACACCACTTCAGACAAATGGTTATCCAATCTCTTCTTAAAAACTTCCAGTGTTGGACCATTCACAACTTCTGGAGGAAAGGTGTTCCACTGATTAATTGTTCTAACTGTCAGGAAATTTTTCTTTAATTCTAGGTTGCTTCTCTCCTTGACTAGCTTCCATCCATTACTTTTTGCCCTGCCTTCTGGTTCTTTGGAGAATAGCTTGACCCCCTCTTCTTTGTGGCAGCCCCTCAAACATTGGAACACTTCTATCACGTCACTCCAGTTCTTCTTTTCATCAGACTAGACATACCCAGTTCCAGCAACTGTTCTTCAGATCAACTAGCCTCCAGTCCCCTAATCATCTTTGCTGCTCTTCTCTGCACTCTTTCTAGAGTCTCAACATCTTTTTTACATCATGGCAACCAAAACTGGATGCAGCATTCCAAGTGTGGCCTTATCAAGGCATTATAAAGTGGCATTAATACTTCACTTGATCTTGTATTTTCTATCCCTCTGTTAAAGCCGGCTAGGACTGTGTTGGCTTTTTTGGCAGCTGCGGTACACTGCTGGCTCATATTTAACTGATTGTCCACTAGGACTTCAAGATTATTACTATTGAACCAAGTACCACCTATACTATACTTGTGCATTTAGTTTTTCTTGCCTAAATATAGAACCTTACTTTTTTCAGCATTAAATTTCATTTTGTTAGATAGGGCCCAACATTCAAATCTGTCAAGATCCTTTTGTATCTTAAGCCTATCTTCTGGAGTGTTGGCTATTCCTGTCAGCTTGGTCTGCAAATTTGATGAGTTCCCCATAATTCATCAAGAATTTAAGATGCCATGTGTCTGCCATTAGCCCTTTCTCACTAATCTAAGACAATGTTGCAACAGATGAAAGCATGCAGCAAAAATGGTGGGTCCTATTTCAGTCAGAACATACTATTTAAAATTATTTTGGTTCTTCAGTATACGTAAACTAAATTTTTTTAAAAAGGAACATTCTTGAGACAGCCTCTTTCTGTTTATATTTGCTGGGTTCAAATATTTATTAAAAAGGTCACAGAATTTTTTTTTTTTTCTGTATGTAATACATGAAAGAACACCATCTTTCTCTGAATGGAAATCTGGCAAATAAGCTGCTCTTTTCTTCCATGAATTTCAAGTCATGTTTTCTTTTTCCTCCAGTTTGGTCTGTTTTCCACTCATTCTCACATAAGGAATTTCTAACTCTGCTGCTTTTCTTCAGCAATTTCTTATAAAAAAAGAATGTCAATTTTCTATTACATTCCAGAACTAAAAAAAAACAAACAAAACAACAACAAAATGGAAAAAGCAACAGGTCACTAGTCCCTTAAAAGCACTTACTGCATAACAATAAGATTATGGCTGTGGGTTCAAGGTAATTAAAGCTCCATCAAGGCTTTCATAGATGAAAGATATCTAGCCTATTCTTCAGCATTACAGTTATATTTCTCTCACTCTTTATACCATTACTCATTGCTGAATGTCAAAATCCATGTTCAGTTTTGTCTGGTTTACATTAGAGCAGTGTTTCTCAACCTTGGCCGCTTAAAGATATGTGAACTTCAACTCCCAGAATTCCCTAGTCAGCAATGCTGGCTGGGGTATTCTGGGAGTTGAAGTTCATACATCTTCAGGTTGCCAAGGTTTAAAAAAAACCACTGAATTAGAATAGGATAGAAATCTTCTTTAATATTCTTTTTTCTTGTTGCTACATTCTTGTTCTGAATATAGTTTATGAAGCTCTTACCATTGTTACAAATGCAAGTGATTGTTAGGATGTGTCTGATTAAACCATATATTTTTCTTTTCCTTTGCACTCAGTTTCCGCATTATACATTCATTCAGCAAATTAATATGGATATATCACAGCATAAGACTACCTTTAAAACACAGTGTTTGTTACAATGCAAAAAAGAAAAAATACCCTATGCTTGTTCTGGAGTACTGTCTGGTTATAAGGCAGGTTCATATTCAATAGGGAGCATTCTGTTATGCTGAGCATTGCAAACAGCTATTTTTGAAGAAAAAAAGCTTCTCCTTTTTATTGTGTTATTTCATTGAACCTGTTTTCTTTCTCCTATTCTACCCTGCACTCACACACACACACACACACACACAAATCAAACAATTCACAGAACTACCTTCATGTTTTGCATTCCTAAGTTTTTGAATGTCATAGCCTCATGGCCCACTGCCAAGGAAGGAGTAAGACAAAGAAATGATATGAATAGCATCAGCACAGGGGAATTAACAAACACTGAATTATTATTTTTTATTTATTTTTTTTGTGCTACAGGCAAAAGTGACTTTGAAGAATCCATCAATAAAAAGAAGGGTGGATGAAGCTTTTATGTTGGGAAAGAAATGTATGTTATTAACAAGTTCGGTTTCCATCTCAAACAAATAGCATTTGATAGGCGAATGTGTGTTCAATTTTCAACTTTGCCCAAGAATACAATATACTGGGATTGAATGAGTGGTGTTTGGGGGAGGGGGGCTGTAGGCAGGGTGATATTCTTAAAGAAAAAGGCAACTGTCTAAAAATTTTATGAGTTCTGGATACTATTTTTTAAAGTCTATTTGCTTGAATGGAGGGATAGATGGACAGAGGGATGGAGAGAAATATATATGATTTGGAAATTACTTTTTGGGGAAATGGCACTGGTATGTCCTACAGACAAGATGTTAGTGGGATGGGGAATAAGCAAGGAAGTTGAATCATTAGGCCCAAAGTTTTAGCTATAAATTTCACAGTTCTTTAAAGTTAGTAATAAAACGAAAATTGTAGGTAGAATGCATTTGTTAGCGATAGGCATTAGGATTATCCAGCTGCACTTATTATTCAAGTACAACAACAATAAAAAAATGGTTGCTTCCTGGCTCTTGCCAGCGGGTGAGGCTCCTATCTGGCAGACAGTAAACATAAAGGAAATTGCCAGGCTAATATCAGCACAGCTGGAAAGTAATTTTGGATAATTCACTAGATAAAAAGCCAATTAAGTTTCCCCCCAAGTTTTTCCAGGAAAAAAACGTTGAATTGTACTAGATGAGATGAATATTACAGATGTTTTCATAGTTTAATGAGATTTTTCTTTACAATATATTGATTAAACTTTTAGAGAAATGCAGTCTATAATTGAAAAAAACAAAAAATAGGTGTATCCTGAGCACATTGTATTTTATAGAAAGAGAAATCTGTAATGTTTCCCATGGATATTCCTGAGCATTATGATTTGGTTGGTGTATATGCTTTAGAAGTATTCCATCTTCTGAGAAACACTTGATTTATTTGCACATCTATTTCTTGATACAGCCATAAAACATTTCAGTAAAAGGAAAAAAAAAATAGGATATCAAGATAATTATTTCAAAAGCCAGTTTGTATAGCCTTCTCTAGAGAACTAATTGTGGATTATCTTGATTTACGTCCAAGCTAGTTACAAAGTGAAACAGCTATATAGTGAAGCAAAAAAAAAAAAACAAAACCTGATATAATTAGCACAAGCAGCACTCTCATTAAATCATACTTGCACACAAACTCAATTTAATGCCTGTGCAGGAAAGAAAATAGAATTTCCATGCACAGAGAGGCTTCATTCTAGGAAAAGGACAATTGCCAATTTTTTTAAAAAAAAATAAGAATTAAGCATACATTAAATCTCTTCTATAAAAATAAACACTTTTTTTAAAATGATGATTTGTGCCCTACTTCATATATTAAATGTATAATATATTACAAATCAGTGATGAGTTAAGAGTTCGCAAACTATGAACAAACCATGGAATGTTCAGTTGCTGGGATAGCCAAAAGTACTTCTCTTCTAGAAGAGATAAGATTTCAAACATGTACTACTCTATGTGCAATATAATCTGCATGTTTAGAAACAACATGATCTAAATCAGAGGTATCCAATCTTGGCAACTTTAAAACTTGTGGGCTTCAAGTCCCAGAATTCCCCAACCAACTCTGGGAGTTTAAGTCCACAGGTCTTAAAAGTTGCCAAGCTTAGACAACCCTGCTCTAAATGATAGAAGGGAATATCAAATGAGGCATTGTTTGGTTGAAAGACCAATGTGTTCCTCACCCAGTAAAATAGATTTGTAAGGTTCTATGTATTATGTAATATATTGTAACATTGTCAAAATGTATTGAATAATCAAGAAAGGTCTATAGAATTGTGTGGCACCTCAGTTTAAACTTTAGCATATCCGGATAGGATGGGGAAAACCAATGTTAGAAACTCTGGAGAGGCATTGCTAGTCAGTATTGGTGTTCCTGGATCAGGTTCAAACACAGCTGCCAGATTTTGATGGAAAATGTATTTTAATTTAATATGACTAAACAATGGAGTATCAGAATTGTAACTGTTCACAACAACATGACAATGTAAGAGGATTGGCTTTTATTTTCTCTTTTGAATTGAGATAACTATCTGCTGTTTTAAAAGTGAATGCATTTCCCTTTTAGGTCTTCAACAGCCACAAGAAAGTCAAGAAGAAACATATCACATAAAGTGCCTGGAAACACTTGTACAGCTTCTCAGCAGTTGATGGACACCATGTTAACAGAGGGCACATCAATTTGACTAGCTTTTCCAAAAGGCATGAGAACTAAAATGGCATATTAAATATTAAATCCCTTGTATTGGATTATCTACCAAGAAAAGGAAAATTTGCACAGTTTTTGACTTAAGAGTCGGAAAGGTCAATCTGAAGAATGTATAGTAAATGTCTCCATGGAAATGCTGTTCTAGCATTATGATGTTACAGACAGATGAAAGAAAGTAATGAAGCAGCTAATTGTAAATTGTAATTATGTGAATATATATTTTTGCAATATTTGAGCTTGTATTAATAAATACGTTTTAATAATGCAATTGTGGAAAGAATTGTTGTCTCTTTAGGGCAATGACTCAGTCTTGAGATAAAAGAATGGGTACTGCACTCCAGTGAGCTTCTCAGGTTCTGGAGATCCATGGAGACATCAGTAATAGTCAAATGTTTCTAGAGGAATTTTGAGGATGAACAAATCGTGGCAGGAAAAAAAAGTCTGAGATGTAAAATATATTAATGCATGTTTAGCCTGTTACATAGTTTGCTCTTTAAAAAAAAACAGAGCAGGATTGTTTGACCATTCTTAAAATGCCAAGTTAAGTAATCCCATCCTTCATTTTTTTATTGATTCCTTCTCTGGGAAGATGAGAAGAGATCAAAGAAACAGCACAAGTTCTCTTCATCCCATTACGTTCTGTCTTCCAAGGTCACATTGTTGAATGCCTTGCTTTACATAAATAATATTTTTAAATTATTATTTTTAACCTTATTTCCTAGCACAATAAGCATTGCTTCCAACATTAGTATGTGTTTTAACTTCTCTAATGTAGAATTTAGGTCACTTTCAAAGACTTCATTTGATTTACCATTTTTTTCAAAGAAGTAGAAACTGAAAAAAAAAGTATTTCACTGAAAAGAAAGACTAAGTGAGAGATCATTTTCTAAACCAAATGCTGAATTTCTTCCTTGATTGATTGATTGGTTGGTTGATTGATTGATTGACTGGTAGTGAGTTGACTGCTACATTTAATAATTTCTACTTGATCATATTCCCACAATCAAACACTGAAGTGAAAGTTTAAAACAAGGTATAGCCGTTTTAAGAAACAGTTTTAGAAGAAAATATATCAATGTCATGCAAGACCATAAATGTCGGTGATGCCTGAGATGTAATTTTTTGCTACAATAGAGCACCAGAAAATTTACCTCAAAACTATTTTTTTAACAAGAGTTTGTTCTTTTTATTTCTTGATACAATCAAACCATTTTACAGGAAGCTTAGAACATGTTTGGCATCTCTTAATAATTTACCAATTAATGTTAATCAATCCCAGTTGATTATGTGACTGGATTCCTTTGGAAGATAACGTGTCCTGGATAACAGTTGTACATGTAGTATGAACCATCTTCTAAATTTCAGATTACCCTCGCTGCATATTTTAATGGAATGAAAATCATTTTAAAAATATAAACAAGAGAAAAAGACCTAACAGCAACATGGCATTTTCTATAATAAGCGTCGTGACCGCTATGTTTGAGAGATCTCTAATTCTGTGGGTTGTGGAAGAAATTTCTTGCATAGTGGAAATAGCAAGTAACATCTGTGGGTTGTGTGCTGAAAACCATAGATTTAAAGATAAGTTGTCAGTTGCAACTGTGGCAAAGCAAAGGGCAATATATCAGCTGCAAAGCATTACCCAGAGGCATCAGACAGCATGTCATACATTAGCCAAATTACTGTATTTTTCCCATACAGGAATTAAACAGCATTTAGGTCAGAAATGAATTGGTGGCAGAGGAGTGGCCTCCTGCAGGTGGACTCAAAAATAGCATGGAATGGACAAAAAGGCTCACTTGGAGTCCCAGTCCTCTAGCATGCATCACATGGATGTAAAAGGCGCAGGCTTTGGGCATGCTTCACTCTCACCTTCTAATAATATAGGTAGTCCTTGACTTACGACCACAATTGAGCTAAAAATTTCTGTTGTTAAATGAGACACTTGTTAATTGAGTTTTGCCCCATTTTACAATCTTTCTTGCCACAGTTGTTAAATGAATCACTGCAGTTGATAAGTTAGTTACCCAATTGTTGGCTTCCTCATTGATTTTGCTCGTCCAAAGGTCATACAAAGTGATCAGAAGACTCTGGAACCCAGCAACGGTCATAAATGTGAAACAGTTGCTAAGCATCTGAATTTTGATTACATGATCATGGGGATGCTACATAGGTCATAACTGAAAAATGGTCATAAGTCACTTTTTTCAGTGCTGTTGTAACCTTGGACGGTCACTAAATGAACTGTTGTAAATTGAGGACTACCTGTATAGGATACTGTTGTGAATCATCTTGGATTTGCCTGTTTGATGAAGGGCTGGGTAATCAATTTTAAAATAAACTTTTCAGATCAACTTAAACCCCAATTTATTAAAATTCCAGAACCCCCTTGTTAATGTTCAAATTAGAACCTTGGAAATTCCATTTTAATGCTTAACTATTTGGATTATATTAACAGAGATTAACTGAAGTCCTGACTCATATAATAATGAGACTAGATGAACTCAACAGCAGTATCTGCAATTTCTGCATTTCTCTTTCAATATTAAATCATTAAATATGTGTTTTATCAGAAACCTTTTGCAGCAATGCTATGGAGCAGATTTTATCATGTCATCTATCCATCAAGATATCTAAATTATCCCATTATTTGGAAACAATTTGTCTATGAAAAATAGAAAGCTGATTAGTTTTTCTTTTACTTTCAATTTTTCTTCTGATCCTCAAATATAAGTAGAAAATCTAACTATGGAGTAAGCTCTTTTGTTTATTAATGGTATATCTAGCATATTTGAAAGGTGGATGCCTCTACTTCCTGCATTGCACAAAAGACCCAGAAATATCCATCTCTCTTACTACACCACCAACCGCCAAATGACTGATTACTGGCAGCAATGACACAAACCAGAACTATTACTCCCTCCAGGTGGTTTTTGGCAGCACCTCATTTTTGCTGGTATCTAGGGCAATCTGATCCCACCACCTCTCCCTTGGTAGATTGCTGTTGTTCAGTTCTCCATTGCTAAACTCATCAAAATCTTCTCTAAATCTGAAACTTTTATGTCACATTCCCACCAAATGTGAATGAATGGTCTCTTCAATTTCAACCGTGTCAAGATGATAGTGTCAATGTAATCAAAACCCTACCTTCTCCCTATGGATAGAGCTTCAACCACATTGCTGCAACTGCCATTTCAATTTCTTTTCCTGCTACAGATACCACCAAAACCATTTTTACTATCTGCAGTGCACTAAATTCTTGTTTATCTGAACTGTTGGTCTAACTACAAAGATGTTTTCAAGAATCTCTTCAGAGAAGTCACCACAATGATGCAATCAAGCCAGCCAGAATTTTGATTACAGTTTCATCATCACCATTTTGATTTTTTTTTCTCAGGCCATACCCTGCTAACGCCTCTTCATTTTTTTTCAATATGTCAAGATTATATTATATAATGTCAAGTTTATATTGCTTTCATTACTCTTGTTTGTATGCTAATTGCTGCTTTTGCATATTCTGGAAAAGATAAGTCCTGAATTGAAGTATCTTTCACTCGGTAAAAAAGAGTCAAGTTCATATAGCAATGCTCTTGCAAATAAAGCTTTCCTTGATGCTACCTGGTAAATATGGATAACCATGAAGCTCCCCTCATCCTTTGATGCCAATTTTTTTTTAAAAAGCATTTGGATGGAAAAACAATACACCAAAAAGGATGAGGCAGTTATTATAAAGATTGTTCGTTTGACAAAGCAAGCTAAATTAATGTTCTCAGAAAAAAATTGCAGCAAAACTTATGTATTGAGCTGTGTCTTTTGTAGGAATGGGTTGAATATTCTTCACTTAAGACAAAGCTGTGGTTTTCATCAAATAGCAATTTTATTGCCTGCTGTCCTGAAAATCTGTAAAATATGAGGTCAATCCCATAGGCTTTTCCTCCTTCTCAGAATTTCTGCAGCTTCCAGTCAGGGTTCTTTGCCAGTTTCAATCAAGACTTTGCAGAGAGAAATTAAAATCCAGAATAGCTGTCCGATTAAGAAGGATAAAATATCAATAATAAGGTTACTCAGATGAAACGTGCAGTTCCAAATGCTGAAATGTTGCCGTCATATCCTTGTGCTGCTGCTGCCTCTGGCTCATCCTGTCCCGAGTTTAAATCAAAAGAGCTATCTACCTCTGATGGCAGAATAGTGCAAGGTGTAATTTATCTTGGCACACTGCTTTGCAGCCCTTAGATAATGCATCTGATATCAGAAAACGCATTGTGCTGCTGTCCTGAGTGGAGCCTTTCATGTGGCATTTTACTGAGTAACTTTAAAATTAAATATGATGGAATTTCTGTTCAGTATATCATCCTTGGAACTTTGCAACGGGAACAATGAAATGCTTATCTTGTTTCCCAGTATCTCCATTTCACAGCTAGGTGATACAGCCTGAGAAATTATGTTTCAACCAATGTCGTTTCTTATAATACTGTTAAGATTGTCTTCTGACTTGTTGGGCCATACTTGCTGTGTGATATACAGCTTTCGTCTGTTGGATTAAAATGGTAGTATTTGTTTGTTTATATGATTGACACAGCCACCCATCACACAAGCAACTGGGCATCTTACAAGGATTAAAAACACAGAAAGAAACCAACAATGTATAACCCCAGTGTACAAGGATAAAGAATAACCTTACTCATTTGACAAGTATTATATGAATCAAGAAAGCTCATGTCGACAACAGGAGAGCTCATCTAGCTACTTGGCCCAATGAAAGACTATCAAGGTCAGGATCATCTAGATTTCAAGGGAAATGCTCTTTCACATGCAGCTGCTGTTGCTGAAAAGGCACGACTCGGGGGTCCAACACGATGACATTGTTTAGTAGGAGAGACCTGGTGAATGCCCTCCCTGCTAGATCGGCTTGCCTGAGCAAAAACAATTGGGGAACTCTAACAGATTTACATCTGTTGCAATAACTATGAATTTTATTATGTTGGAGATTGGGAATGTATTAGTAATTCTAAAACAATGGAATGGGAGATATAAAACTCCATCCATAAACTGTGGTGGCGCAGTGGTTAGAATGCAGTATTTCAGGCTAATTCTGCTGACTGCCAGAGTTCGATTCCCACCAGCTCAAGGTTGACTCAGACTTCCATCCTTCCGAGATCGTTAAAATGAGGACCCAGATTATTGGGGGCCCTATGCTGACTCTGTAAACCGCTTAGAGAGGGCTGTAAAGCACTGTGAGGGGGTATCTAAGTCTAAATGCTATTGCTGCAACTCTACGGGCCCGTTTATCCAGCTCTGCCTCGCGGTGAGTTGTCTCCGCAGTGAATTGGCTGTGTGGAAATGTCCTGTGGTAGCTTTGTAGTGAGTTGGCAGAGACAACTTGGCATAGTGAGCTGGTCACGCTGAGTTGGCTGCTCCGAGTTGTCTTAGACCCACCTACACAACAGTCAATATTCTAACAATGTAACATTCATCTGACTACAATTCTAGGTACCCTAAATCTAGCCTAAGAACATAACAAAAAGAGCAAACAGACTCTTGTTTCACTTAATAGAAGTTATGGTTAAAGACTGTTGTTGATTAAGATAATCATAATTGTCAGGGAACTAGCAATTGTAGGTTGCATATCTTATAGGGTTGCCAGGTGTCCACTATTTGAGCGGACAGTCCACTTTTTTCACATTATGTTCACTATTTTTTTTCACAAAATAGTGAACATTTTTTTTATTCAAAAGCTTTATGATTAAATGGTATGTAATTTAAAGCTGTACAGTCTAAGAGAATAAGAATAGGAGAATCACGTTTTGTCTTTTTTTTTTCATAAGTTAGAATGAGACAAAGATCGAATGCTCATTGCAATAATCACATTTTACACAACAGCGCAAAAATGCATTAAAGCAGTTATCTTTTGATATCGAAAATGTGCTGAAGGTTTTTGCTGAATTTTCGAATTCTGCAAAGAAACGAGAAGAGTTGAAATCATTTTTTGAGTTTTGCGAGTCAGAATTCCATGAAGTTTTGCGCCATGTTCCAACACGTTGGTTAAGTTTGTTTAAAGCAGTCGAAATACTTCTTTTAAACTGGATACCTCTAAAATCGTATTTTATTTCTCTTGGATCTGATGAGTGCCATAAGGTTATCTGGAACCTTATTTCGGATCAGGAAAATGAACTCGCAAAGGACAATGAACCAACAATTTCAGAATTGTATTTATATTTCACGCACTTCTTCATGTCAATAATTCAAGACACCCTACTGAAGCTGGAAAGCAAGAAAATTCTTGCATGTGATCTTCACATTATCATGTGTAAGCTGCGTGATTCTTTGCAAAAAAAATACGATGAGCAGTTTTTTGGAATGAAAGTTTTATTTGCCTTATGTAAAAAATATTTGCCTGAGAATGCCGTGCAAAAGTTCAAGAAAGAAGCCATCAATGTGTATCAAAGAGCCATTGCGTACCTAGAAAAGTGGTATAATTTCACCGATTCAGTATATGAAATGCTAAATTGTTTCAATCTAATTGATTGCAATAATCCTCCAACTTTAGAAGAAATGACGAACATCTGGTTATTATCACCATGGTGAGAAGAACTTCCACCCAACACTCTCTTCGATGAAATTTCTGCCTTAGAAGTTTATGTTCATCTGCAGGGCGATTCATCCCTTGATAAGTGGACGTACTTTTTCAAAAAAGAGCCAGCTCCGAGTTTACTGAAACTGTTCCAGTATTGTGCATCAATTCCGTATCAAATGCAAACGTTGAACGAATTTTCAGCGTCATGGGAAATTTGTGGACTGACGAACGTAACCGACTGCTTGTATCAGTTCGAAGTGAACTTTGTATATTTTTTAATATTTCTCAACGTTGTACTGAAATTAAAGAATTATTCCTTAAACACAAAGAATTGATCAAAGCCGCGCAGTCAAATAAAAAATACACACGACAGCAAAGTAAAATGTAATTTAATATTTTACATATTATTATATTTGATGTTTTGAATTTTAAGTAAAGTTTTGAAGTGATTATTTTAATACGTGTTAAAATGTTTGTAAGAAAATATATAATTTAATTGTAATTATTTTTTTATTTTTTTACTTCTTAACCCCCCCCCATTAACATCAAAATGTAATTGTAAATAACCTCTGAATCAGCCTGTTTTTGCAAAAGGCAATGCCTTTTCCTTTAAGATCAGTGTATACAGAGCAAAGATTTATGTCTCACATTCAGTGTCCACCTTGCCTGCCTAACAAGACAATATGTTTAGGCTTTATTGGTTCAGCTGATGAATGGAGGCCAATTAAATTAGTTTACTTTTTAAATGCCTGAAATGGAAGCTAAGAGGACCCAAAGGTATGGTGTGGTTTTTTCCAAAAAAGCAACTGGCCTTTTTTTGTTTTTGCTTGAAGAAATTTTGCTTCTCGTCCAAGAAGCTTCTTCAGTTCACCTCATTCAGAACTGAAAAAGCTTCTTAGATGAGAAGCAAAACATCTTCAAGCAAAAACAAAGAAAGGCCAGTTTCCCTTTGAAAAAACACATTTGGGACAACCGTGACCCAGATGACTGAAAATCTCCATAGACATGAAGCTAAGGGAAAGCTTTATTTGTTCCTTGGCAAAGAGATTCATGGAAGGAAGGAAGGAAGGAAGGAAGGAAGGAAGGAAGGAAGGAAGGAAGGAAGGAAGGAAGGAAGGAAGGAAAGACATAAGAATCCGTAAGCACAATTTTACAGATAGCAACAAAGTGCTACCAATGCTTCCATTCAAAACACTAAGACAGAGAAACTCAACTGTGAGAAAGCAAGGAAGCAATTCAGGAAGGTTAATCAATCAATTTTCTTAGCACAGACTTAGAGCACAAAAGTAATATTGGAATTGATCTAACAGGTGGGGGAGTAGTCTGTGGTGTCCTAGATTATCATGGAATTCATGACAACTTGTGTAAATGGGCTTCCTGTATCTCTTTACAGACACCCCTGCACTACAACAGTTTCCCAAAATGATGCAGCCCTTTGTCTTGCTAGTTCAGATAAAAATACCACCCTCCCTACCATGTGACCAGGAAACACAGAAAGCATAGATGAAGCTCTCTCAGTCCTTTTAGCTGTGCTGAAGATGAATTGCCTTGTGTTCTTGGTGATGGCTTTTCTACAGTCCTACCAAAGTAAGACTCATTTCTTAACTAATACATTTCTTTCTCATTGGTTTTTTTGCCTGCTTACTTCCTACTAAGTGGAAATCTATGAAGTTTTGAAGAAATTTATTCCAATAAAAGTAAGACCACTGCTATTTGTTTCTGGTATTGCAATCTTACGGATGTTTCACTCATTAGTGAATCTGACTATATTCAAAATGAATTAGATGATGGAGAATTGTAGCGAATATTATAACCACATCGTAATGTTATTAGTAATAACTTTGGAGATGGGTTTGCAGAGCTTGCTGTGCAACTATAAAGAGTTTGGGTTGAGAGAAAGACTTTGTTTGATCAGTGCTGCATGCATTAAGTGGATATTTTTTTTTGTGACTCACTGTTTAACAAAATTAAAATATTCTATTTTAGGCAATGTATCTTTAATGGCAGAGGGAAAACATGTGGATTCAATTGTGAAACTCTCCAGTACCATGGCTCTTAAATGTGTCTGCCCAAAGAATGCATCTATTTCTCAGATGGTATGGGAGAAGGAAGAGAATCAAATGAAACAGCTCATTGCTGCCTTCAGACTACCTTATGATCTACATATTGGAAGCAACTATAAGGGAAGAGTCATGGTCACTAATTTTACCTCAGACAATAAGACCTTGATTTTCAGCAACACCACTGAGGAAGATGTTGGTTTTTACCTCTGTTCCTTTCATACTTTTCCATATGGGATCTTGGAAAAGACAATACAGGTTGTTCAATCTGGTAAGGTAAATCTGTTTATTTCCATTTTATAAGCTATTGGTAAATTCAAATTCTGGATATTTGCTTTCAAAGTTGAAAGGAAATCAAATTTCAGTGAAGCATTCTCAGGTGAATTTTTCCTACCTTCCCATTGATGTTACAAGTGAGTTTCAGGCAGCTCCTTCCTCACCCAAAGCCATCGATAGTCAATATCTTCTAAAAGAGAAGGAAGAGAGGTAGATTTATAAAGCTGGGATGCCGCCAAGGAAAAAGAAGATCTTAGCTTTGTCTTCAAATTCTTAATTGGTTAACTGACCAGGGATTAGACTAGCTGGCACTAGGTAATATTCAATGTTACTTTTAACCATTAGTTCTATTAAACAACAAAAACAATTTTTGGAAAAGCATAGCAAACATCACCTCTCAGATATACTATTCCTTTACAGAGATGGTCACCTCTTTGAATGGGTTCACACATAGTGCAAATAATAAACATAGTTTATTTGGTTTGGTTTTGTGGGTCTTGGGAACTCCATGGTTTGCAAACTAAATTTATTCATCATATTTTAAAAGTACCCCTCTCCCAGACAGAGGAAGACTTCATGACTTTATGACTTCATTCAGTGCGTGAATCCAGGCTACTGTGCTTTTATTCCACAATGGTGGCATAGAATAAAATATAAAGCAGTCTCTTTCTTTTGCACACACCACACCCCCCACTTTGGAGCCTCACAACACTTGCATGTTAACAGGGAGAGATTATTTTATGGGAAAGAGAAATTTGAAAGAAATGGGAGCTATTCCTTGTTCACCTGCCCATCAAGTTTTGTACTCAAAAATGACTCCTTATTTCCTCACTGCATGGAATTCTGACTTCTTTTTTTGCTAGAAAAAACATTCCTTTGCAACATCATTATAAAAAGGGAGGGAGAAGAAATTTGTGAAAAGAAGGTTCAAATGGAAAATAGATTCAAGAGACTTCACCTCTCTGTTACATGATCTTGAAAGGATTTTTCTGAGCAATAAAAAAAAAATCTTCTGCATTTGTACATAGCAGGAGATTTTGAAACACAGTGGTAACAAAAACAAGAAATGTACTTCTTCCTTTTTTCTCTCTCTCTATAAATGTGCCTCTGCCTAAATTACCCATTTGCTTATAAAATAATTTTAAAATTGTGCATTATGCTTTCACGGCACTTGAAATATTTTCTATTGCCTTCAACCAAAAATGTCATATTAAAACTATATTAATTTTCCTCTTTAGCAACGAACAATTTTGCACTTAGAAACCATTACTGGTGGGTTTAGATAATGAGTCAAAGGCTCTTGAGATGTACTTTTCACAGTTACCGTCGATATTTTATCTAAAGAAAAAAAATGGTACCAAAGGAATCATTGCTTTTCTTTATAGATGCTGTAGATTATTGTATTCACTACTATTTATTATGTCAATTGTTAGAAGCCTTTAATTTTGGAAGCTGCCATTGTATGCATATGGATGAAGGACACTGCATTCCTGGCACCCTTTTATTCATGAATGTTGTCCCAGCTGAAATTTTAATTGCCGCTCAGTTGGGTCTTTGATTATGCTAACTTCTAGTTCAATGTTTCTCAACCTCAACAACTTTAAGAAGTGTGAACCTCAACTCCCAGAATTTCCTAGCCTGCAAGGCCGGCTGGGGGAATTCTGGGAGTTGAAGTCCACATATCTTCAAGCTGCCAAGATTCAGAAACACTGTTCTGATTCCTTCCCCATTCAGAATACCCCCCCGACATGTGAATTTTATTTGTCAATATTCCCCAAATAGCCATTTAGTTCTGGGATGACAGAGAATATCTAGAATCCCCAGTTTAAATTCTGAATAAATCCTAATGAACAATAGAATAGGAAGGTTCAGGCTTAGAAAGTCCCCTATGCCAGCAAGAAGCATAAAATATAATTAGAAGTACAATTTCTGAAATTGATGAGGAACTAGACATTAGCCTTCTATAGCTGATATCAAGGCTGAACCTAAAATTTGGCTGAGACAAGAAAGAAGATATTTAATTCAAATTCTTTCATTTTTAAAAATCTGTGACCAGTAACTTGTTTCTGATGAATATACAATATTTTAGATAAATATTTTGAGTACATATATGATCCTTCTTGTAGTATTCTGGAACAATCAAAGATGTGTATGTGATATAAGGAGTATTTTTTTTTGAGACATTGATGTTCATCAGATAATTGTAAATCAGTAACTGTGACTACAGTTTTGACATAATTTTTAGCTCCTGTCTATGGTTGTCATTCATTGTAACATAAGTATACTTCAGGATTATCTGGAATACAGGGGTGGGTTCTAACCGGCTTTACTTCTGGTTCTCTTTGTGCGCGCGCTTCGCGCCAAACTTGCACTTTGCGCAAGCGCGTTGCAAATCTGCCCAGCTGAGGTGCGGCAATCCGCTCTGCCGCACCTCTCAGCTGGGCGAAAAAAGAAGAAATATAAGGTCAGAATAACGCAGGGGTGGGAAGGAGGGCCCAGCTCCCAAAGAAAGAGAACCGGTTCAGTGACGTAATAGCGTCACCGCTATCGGCTCGGCTGAACCGGGCCGAACTGGGAACAACCCACCACTGCTGGAATAGCACAACATCAGAAATGCGAGATTTCCTTTCCTCCACTTTTAAGAATTCTTTGTTGCAAAGCAGAAAGTACACTTTTCAGAAGATGTCAATCTTCTTGATCATCATTAGGAACAAGTTTTTCTTCCTTCGTTCTGTTCTCACCACAGAAGACTGTTACCCTAAGGTCTTGCCAAGAATCATAAGTCAATGAAATTTAATGACAAAAACTATAAACTCTGAATTTCCCAATCTGGCTACTGAGTCACAGATTGTGCTACTGAACACAATCAATGGCTAATCCAACTAAAGATTATGGAAACTGATGAAACTATTTCTGGAGGACACCAATAAGCCAGCAAGCATAATTAGGTGATATGAAAATAGTTCTTAAAAGGCTACTGAAAATTAAAGAGCAATATAGCCATAATTTTTCATGCATGGACATGCGCGACAGAATTATAATTTAAATTCTATGTGATAGAAAATAATTTAAAATGACTATGGCTTATGTGTCATGTGTCAACTCCTCAGGTCTGTTACAGTCAACCAAAAGGCAGTTTAAATTCTAAAAACATGAGATGGTTGTAGGGCAGAAAGAAAACCAAAAAGCAAATCTATAGCTTAAGAAGCCATAAATTTGAAAGTAGGCAATTCAATGAAAGGTAGACATAAAACGATATGCATGCTTTCACATCAATGAAGGAATTTGACATGATTCTTTTTTTTTCTATTGTAACTATCTGCTGATGAAAAACAAAAGAGTAGATGAATAAAGTAAAAATGCTTAGAGTTGTGCTTCTTGCACTCAGTAAATATAAAAAAAATGCAAGAAAGGGTAGGGGGAAAAAAGCTGAAAGCTCCATTAAATCCACCAAACTTCTTTCTTAGCAGCACTCAATTTTCTTTGGCTCAAAGCATCCTTTTAGATGTTTTCTTTGCTTCTGTTTTGCTAAAAGTGGAAATGTCTGACATGATTTACAGTCACACTAGGTAAATACGTTTTAAGAAATGTTTCTGTCCCACCAAGGTAAAGGACAAAACAGTCAGAAGGGCAGCACTTTAATGATGCAGTTGCAGCTGTCAGCTTGCCTTTTTTTTTAATTCCCCTGTTGACACCCCTGAGTGATCAAACACATTTAACAACTTCTTTCCCCATAATAATGCTTCTCATTTTAGAAAATAAAACAAAATGATTCATTTTTCCTCTGTTTTTATTTAATGTATAAATTATGTCCAACAGCCAACAGTAAACTGTCCAACCAAAGAACTTCTAAGACATCCCTAACCAAAAATGGCAGAGCAAGCCACTAGACTATAAACGGAGAGCAAACCTCACTCCTTACTAGCACTGATGATGTTACCTAGTTTGGGTAATGAAACACCTGCAAGGAAACAACCAAGCTCAGAGAGCACCAAGGAGCCCTCACTTCAACCCTGAGCTACAAATATCTCTTTTATAAATTACACTCATCAATTATTAGAAACCTGGTATAATTATAATTAAAAATAATCATTAGCAGCATGTCATATAAAAGAAAAAATAAAGACAAGAGCAGGTATAATAAATTGTAAGAGTAAAAGTACAGTGACGATACATCATTTAGTTTCTAAAGCCCAAATTAGGAAATAATATTTTACTCAATATCTGAAATATAGTAAGGAGCCTGCTTTCTCTGCAAGATTATGCCACAAATGTCCAAGTTGTTCACTGAGATTAGTTGTTGTAGAAAGTGTCTCAGAGGAAGCTGGAGATATGTATCTCTCTCTCTCTCTCTCTCTCTCTCTCTCTCTCTCTCTCTCTCTCTCTCTGTGTGTGTGTGTGTGTGTGTGTGTATGAGGACTTATAAGTCCGAAATAGATCTATCTTAGTCTCCTTAGTCTCCCAATGGGCAGCAGAGTGTTTGCTGGCTGCCAGAGAAAAAAAAGCCTAGAAACTAGTGGATTGTGATTTCACTGAACTAGGGCTGCATAAAAATCTTGGTTTACGTAGAAAGAACCTGGCTAAAGAGAAATACATATAATACTGTACCTTTACAGGGAGGATACATGGGATGAAGGTGTGGCTAACTGATGAGGACTTATAAATCTGAAATAGATCTATCTTAGTCTCCTTAGTCTCCTATATATATATATATATATATATATATATATATATATATATATATGTATATGTATATGTATATGTATATGTATATGTATATGTATATGTATATGTATATATATGTATGTATGTATATATGTCTTCTATATATATAGACACACACACATATACACACACACACATGTATGTATATATCTGTGTATATGACTCTTTCTCCAAGTATTTTTGGAGCATGAAGAACTTTCCACATTTGTGTGTGTGTGTGTACACACACATACACACACACCAATGTGGAAAGTTCTTCATGCTCCAAAAATACTTGGAGAAAGAGTCATATATACATATACACACACACATATATACTGTGTTTCCCCGAAAATAAGACCGGGTCTTATATTAATTTTTGCTCCAAAAGACGCATTAGGACTTATTTTCTGATTAGGTCTTATTTTGGAGGAAATACGGTACTAAATGCATCTATCTGGCTGACAATCTTAACTGGGGCTTATTTTGGGGAGGGGAGGGCTTATATTATGAGCATCCTGAAAAATCATGCTAGGTCTTATTTTCCGGTTATTTTCCGGTTATTTTCACCTATTAGTGTTATAACTGTCTGTATGGAGTCCTATACTGGGGCATTTCTTGATTTTAGACTTTTTGGTTGATCCAAAATCAATCAACTAGAGTTGTGACTAGACTGGAGCTCAAAGTACAGATCATAGAATACCCCTCTTAATTCAAAACAACTAGAGAACTTCCCTCACAGTTTCTACCCAGGCTTCACAGACTAGTATTCACATAGAAATCAGCTGGTTTGGTGGCTGCTCTTATTTTGGAGGGAAACTTTCCATGCAAGATATTGGATATAATAATTACCCACAATTATTTTAGTTCAAATATAAGATTTAAAAAAAAATTCTGTGATATTTCCTGGCATTTCTCAAAAATCTAATTGGTTCTCACCTTTATGGTCAATTGATATTATAATTATGTAGAATATTGTAAATGGTGGTTTTAAATGTTACTTGAATTTATTTTACTGCTTTATATTACTGTTTTTAATTAACTTGTCAGCTGTTTTGAGTGCTTCTAAAGCAGACAAGGCATGTAACATTTTTGAACATAAATACATTATGCATGACATTATCCCTATCTCCCACACTTCTTACTTTTATCGGGGTTTTTTTTCCAAACAGGAGCATTTGAATTTTCAAAGTTGCCAATTCATCATTTGACTACTAAACCAGGAGAAAATGTCACTTTTGAATCTTGGTCTAACTCCGATGTAGCAGTGAATCGAATGACATGGGAAAAAGTGCAACCCGACTGTATAGATCTTATAATCCAGTGTGCGGATTCTGAAATGCCAGTCTATGGCTCGGATTATCAAAACCGTATAGATTGTATCTCTGAAAGTTCAATTGTGCTTTGGAATGTCACAGCTTCTGACTATGGAATGTACCGCTTTTCTTACGACAAGGTGAATGGAGAAAATGGAACTGGCTGGATAAAACTGACCACTAATAGCTATGGTAAGTTAAAGGAAAACATATAACAATGATGAGAACGATAATGATGGTGATGAGTCACACAGCCAGCCAGATGTTTGGAGTGGATTTGGCATTTTTGTCCATCTATCGAGTCCTTCCCAAAGTCCCGAGACAGGAGATATTGTCATTTAATAATTTTAAAGGTATTGTTGCAGAATGTAAACTGTTGCAAGTAAAGCTGCATTTTGCAATTGACTGATTGTGATTTTGTCAATTCTGGTGGTGTTCAAGTGGATGTTTTGGAATTGCACCCAAGAGACCTATTACGATTGATCCTATCTTTGATTTCATTTGCTACAGTCATTCTATCTGCAGGTCTTTATATTTTGTGATCCCCCCCCCGTTCTTTCTCTTCTATGCCACTGTCTCCAAATATAGCAATGTCCATTAACCAGATTTTTTTGTATTTCTTATCAACATCTGTTAAATCTGGGGTGTTGTGTGGCATGTGATTGTTTGAATTCTGTAGTCCCAGAGCACTTTAGCTGCTTCATGTTCTTATTACTTTGTCTGTTTTGTGGTCCTACCAGTTCTTGCTTGTAGGCAAGTGGTATTTCTTGCAGATCTTCCAATACACCATTGTTGCTACTTTGTCAGGCCATTGTTTGTTGTCAGTCTGTGTGATCTTCTTGCAGCAACTAACTAGGTGGTCCACTTTTTCTTCAGCTTCTTTGCAGAGGTGGCATTTGCTGTCTATAGCTGTCTTTTCAGTTCTGGCATTGTAGGCATTTGTTCTTACGGCTTGGTCTTGTGTAGCCAGAATTAGACTCTCTGATTCTTTTCAATTTTCTTGCTCTTAATCATTGCCAGGTCTCATTATCTATTTAGCCTGCTGCATTTTTAATGGATTGGCCATGTAAGACTTTGCTTTGCTAAGTCTCCTTTCTATTCTTCATTTGGTCTTTCTTGTAGGCCAGTTGGGTCTTTTTGGTATTCCATAAGCCTTCATGGTGTACCAGTTTCAGTGCATCTTCTTCACATCCTTCAGATATCCTTCCAATGTGCTTTTTTCTTCTTTAACTATCTAGCAACATTCCACACCCACCAATTTTTCTTGGTTAGTAGTATCTAGCATGATTCATTATCATTATTTTTCTGTTCTTCAGGGCTTAAAGTTCTGCTTGAATCTAGTCCACTATTCTAGCAGTATAGCTAATGACTGGAATAGCCCAGGTGTTAATTGCCTTGTTTTTCCTCCACTGAGTTTTTACGAACTTCACTTTTCTGATGTATTTATTACTAATCTTCTTGACTTCATTATGCGTGATGTTGTCATTATTTGTTTTGGCTCATTGCATAGTCAGCCAGATGTTCAGACTGGATTTCACATTTCTGTCCACCTATGAGTCCTTCCCAAGGACCTGGGATAGGCAGAGGTTGTTGATTAATAATTTTTAAAGCTATTGTTGCAGGATGTAAACTTTTCCAAATAAAGCTGCCTTTTGCAATTGACTGATGATGAATTTGTCAATGCGGATAGCATACAAATGTTGCTACAGTTATTTTGGGATTGCACCCAAGTCGCCTATTACTATTGGTACTACCCTTGCTTGCCTTTACCACAGTTGTTCTATTTCTGTTTGCAGGTCTTTGTATTTTGTTATCTTCTCCAGTTACGTCTCTTCTAGACTGCTATCTCCAGGCACTGCCACATCTGCTATCCAGACTTTTTGTCTTTCTTATCGACAATTGTTAAATCTGAGGTGCTATGTGGCAGGTACCTATCTGTTTGAAGTCGAAAGCCCCAGAGCACTTTAGCTTCTTCATTTTCTATTACTTTCTGTCTTTTATTATCCCACCAGTTCTTGCCTGCAGATCTTCCAATGCAATAATAATTTATTATTATATACACAAAAATGTGACCTCACAGCCAGCCGTTCTTTAGCTGGAGTTGGCTGTCATACATACTGAGTTCTTCCCAAGAACCTAGGATTTCTACTTATCATTATTATTAAAATATATGTGCTCATTTCCAATGATTCTTTATAAAAAGAATCTTTATAAAAAGATAACTCTATTAAAAATATATATTAGTAAAATCCTTACATTGCTATTAAATAAATATATGTTACATTGTTCTGTGACTGATAAACATCTGAAAAATGAAAGAGCATGAAAAAAGTTGAACACATTATCTTTGACTTAATGATCAAAAAGTAGACAGGAAAGGAAATGTTGCAAAGGTGTTAGAAAGGAAATGTTGCAAAAGTGAGAAGTGTCAAACTAAATAAAAACGTATTACTGCATCCTATTGGAAAAAAACCCATCAGTTTAAGCAATGAAGACTAAAGAACCAAATTTAGAATAACACCGAAGCCCACAAGTCAAACTGATGGAAACTCCCATTAAAAAAACAAAACAGAACAAAATCCCTTTTGCATTTGTAGAGCGCTGTCTTTTGAATCCTAGACATGAAATTAAGAAAAGGCCAAAATGGTTACACTCACATTTAATTAGTTCATAGAAATAGTTTTCTCATGGCTCCCATGGGTAAGATAACCATTTGTTTAATGTAAAAAAAATGAATACAAAGATACCTTATATCACAGTCTATTGAAAGAGTATTGTTTGGATGCCACTTGGACACATTTTCCAAAACATCAGGCACAGGTTTTTCCATTGCTATGATTCTTTCCAAATACCAGCAGATGCCACAAACTGAACACGTTGCAAAGCTAGCGTTCAGTCTGAATTCTGGCTCAGACCCAAGAATGCATCCGACTATCAGGAAAATATATCTTCTCTTCTTCCTGCTTACAAGCTTAAGCTCTTCTCTTACAAGATCTCTTTGCAAGAATATTGCCCTATTTTTGCTGCCCTTCTATTGATTTCCCTGTAGAACTGCTCCCGTTGAAGCTGACTGGGTAACTTCAAACCTGAGGCCCAGGTATCTTGTTCACAGAGCTTAAGTGATAACAGGGCTGGTCCAGGGGTGAAATGTAACATTTGTTACTACCGGTTCTGTGGGCGTGGCTTGGTGGGGGGGGTAATGTGACTGGGTGGGCGTGGCCATCTTTTTTTTTTAACTTTTCAAAGCATTTTTTCTAATGCTTTGAAAAGCCTCTGACGATCAGGCAACTCAGCTGGGATCGTCAGAGAGGCTTTTTAAAAAATGCTTTGAAAAGCCTCTGAGGATCCCAGCTGAGCAGCGCAATCATCAGAGGGTTTTTTTTTTTTACTTTTAAAAGCATTTTTTCGTCGGAAGAGGTTGTAGAAAAAATGCTTTTAAAAGTTAAAAAAAAAGCCTCTGATGATTGTGCGGCTCAGCTGGGCATGGTGGTGGGTGGGTGGGTGCAGGGATTTTTGCTACCGGTTCTCCGAACCACCCGCCGCCATTGCTACCGGATCAGGCGATCTGGTCCGAACCGGGAACATTTCACCCCTGGGCTGGTCGTTCTCCACTCTTCTCTATCTTCTCCTGTCCTTCCTGCTTTTCTTTCACTTTTCTTGTTTGTATTAATCCCCATCTCTGCTTCTACATGTTTCCCAGCAGTTTTGGCAACAGAGGAAAGTAGCTAGCTAGCCAGCGTTGGTAAGAAAGTAATCAAGAGAAATAATGCATTTCCCAGGATAGAAGGACCAAGAAAAGATACCGAAAACATTGTGCAGGAAACCAAGTGAATATGAATGTAGCAATTTAAATATTAGTAGGAATAGCAGACATTGACAATAAAGTCATAAGTTCCTCGTATTTTTGTTCATTGAGCCACAAAATATATGTTTGTTTGTTTGTTTGTTTGTTTGTTTTAAAAATCAGAATGCATCCCAGTCAGAATGGAATGGCTGAAGAAAATCGAAGCAGAGGCCTCCTTTCACAAGTTGCTTCTTTGCAACCGTGATGCTTTTCCCTTATCGTCAGCCACAGACATTCTCCGATGTTGCTTTTTTCCCACTTTTCACATGCCTCATTTATCACTTTAATAGAATCAGTTTCATTGTTTGCCAGCAGTGATCTTTTTTTTTTTTTTTTGCTCTCTGCTTAGATTTTGGGACTTTTGTTTGCTACCTGTGTTGCTGATCCTGATTCCAGTCAATATGAGTGCTAATCCTCTAAACCGCATGGCAGCAAAGTCGATTAATAGCATTTTTAATATTTTAAAGCAGCTTTAGCTGGTTCAGGAACTCCAGTGTTGTTGTTCCTGAGCAAATGACATAGTGAAGGGCCAGATTCTCAAAAAGAGTTGAGATTCTTGAAGGTGGTGTCACTGGATGCATCTCTCTTTTGCAAGAAAAATGCAAGGGAGGAAATCACACAGAGGTGGACCTGATGGTGCTTAAGCACTCCACCCCTTTTGCTTCGTCTTCCACAAGGCTCAGTGCTGTCACAGACCTGTTCTTACACTTCATGTGCTTAGCAAACATTGCAAACCTTTTAGTAGTGAAGCACCTAACAAGTGGCTCTACCGTCTACTTGCTTGTTTGGGTTGAGTGTGTTGGAACTGACAAGCTGTCAGTATTTCTTCTAGAGAACTGCAGTCAAGGGGCAGTGAAGGTTGAAATCAATCACCTACATGTTTCTAGGACTAAACTTCAAGGCAGGCTTAGTAAGTATTTTCTCTCCTTGCAGATGTGAGGGATGTCAGAACATGTGATTTGTCTCTGCTTTCCATATCTTGTTTCTAGGAAATAGAGCTGATACATTAAAACTGGTAGAAATATATGCCTGACTTGAAATCCTCAGGGAAAAAAAAAAAGAAACAGACCTTTTGTTGTTTGCATCTCAGTCACTACAAAGAAATAAAGAGCACCAGGCATTATTTGTTCTTATTTTGCTCCTGATACGCAGCCCAAGTTGTATTGAGTTTGCAACTTTCTTATTGGCTTTGGGTCAAAACTGATCATTTCTTTTGCAGAGTTTGGTTGTGGGGGGGGGAGATCAAAGCCATTTTTTTGGATACCATCTCTTGATTCCAAATCATGGATGCTCCAGGACAATGATGAAGATACACTGATAAATTTCTATTGACTGCTGAACTTAAGCGAACTCTATGTAATGATTGAAGGGTTAAGGGTATGAAGGACTCTGAAGAAGATATAAATAGGGTTAGGCACTATCCAGCCCTAACCTTGTGAGTTCAGGTCAGGTAGCCAGTCAGTCAATCTTCCTCCTCCATGCCAATTCTAAAAAAATGTTTGAAAACTGGAGGTGTTGCAGAAAAGATATCATCCAGCTTAACAAAGTGTTTTTTAATTAGTCAGCACCTGGACCAATCTCATGGCGAACCATAGGTTGATGGCGAACCTATGGCACGCATGCCAGAAGTAGCACACAGAGCCATCTCTCTGGGCATGCAAGCTGTCGCCCATTGCTCTTCTGGGTTCCAGCACATCAGCCAGCTGGTCTTCACGCATGCAGGAGTGCCAGAAACCAGAAGACCAGGTGGCCGGTGCGTATGCACACACCGGAAGCCAGAAGATTATCTCCCCAGTGTGTGCATGCACCCCGGGGGTTGCTGTTCAAGTTTCTGGCATGCATGCGCGCGCGCACGCGCGGTCCCATTTCAGTACTCGTTGCCAAAAAGTTTCGCTAACATTGGCCTAGATTAAGTGAAGGACATTTTTTAGCTGCAGTAGACTTAGCAAGAGTCGCGGTGGCACAGTGGTTAAAATACAGTACTGCAGGCTACTTCTGCTGACTGCCGGCTGTCTGCAATTTGGCAGTTTGAATCTCATCAGGCTCAAGGTTGACTCAGCCTTCAGTCTTTCCGAGGTGGATAAAATGTGGACCCAGATTGTTGGGGGCAATATGCTGACTCTGTAAACTGCTTAGAGAGGACTGTTAAGCACTGTGAAGTGGTATATAAGTCTAAGTGTTTTTGCTGTTGCTATTAGCTCTGCAAAACACAGATAATCAGTACTTCATTACTTTTACTTTGCAGCAAATGAGTCTCAAAAAACAGACTGGGAAATATAACCTACTATAGGATTTTATGTGAGGAAAAGGAGACAAGCTGCAATTCCCATCTGATTGTTATAACTGTATTAAATCACATTTTCATAGGCTGAGAAGTATTCCAACAGAGTGTGTTGGCTCTTTCAGCTTTTGAAGTCACACACCAGTGACATGCTCTATTCCCAAGCATAGCTTTGAGAAATAGGCTGGAAACACAGTCTTTCAGCTTTATGTCTCAGACAATAGTATAGAAAGTTAATAATCAGCTTTACCTGTATTTTTAGAAGATCAGTTTGATAAGGTTCTTCAAGACAATTGTTATCTTCCTCAGCCTTTGAGATTTGAATTTATATGAAATATAACATAAAGGCTACCTTCACGCAGGCTTTCTGTTTTTTATTTAAAGAAACTAATCCTTTAAAAAGTGTCATAGATTCTCTAGGAGTTCTTATTATGCGATAGTATCTAAAGCCTATCTTAACATAGAAGGCAGAAATTTTACTATTCACTAACAATACAAAAATGGAACATCCTTAATATCCGGTTCTCAGATGACTATCTTGGAAGGTTTCTTCTTTGTGAAAGTCCTTGATGCAGCATTGGAGGCAAAGCCTTATCCCGCTCTTAACGCCTCTTGAAATGAAACTTAAAGAACATGTTTTGAGAGCTATCTGTGATTGATAAATTTTCACTCAAGGTAATTCCATATTGTAAGGTGAGAAAAAAGGAATGGATGATTGTACAGAATTGCACTTTCAAGAATTCCTTCCAATGGCCCATATTCTCTAGTACTACTGGGAGCAACCTGAAGTTACATTTAGAGAGCCACAAGCTTCCACAGCTCTGCCACCCTGTAATGGTCTATGACAGCGTTTCTCAACTTGAAAACTTTTAAGATGTGTAGACTTCAATCGCAGAATTCCCCAGCCAAGGTTTCTTAAAGTTGCCAAGATTGAGAAAACCCTAGTCTAGGTTTATCAAATCTGATTATCTAATAGGAGTATATGCCAGGAGCTGCCTATAGAAGCATGTAGTAATCCCTTATCAACAAAATATGATGTAATTTAAACCTTTTCATTGCATTGGATGCCAATGTACTTGGAATACATACATGGGGAATGATTTGTGGAATGTCTTCTATAAACACCACATGGCTGCAAGCATGATACCATTTATGCTCAAAATAATGTCAGCTAATGTGGATCAGCTCGACTTTCTAAATTGATTACAATTACAATGAGAATTACAGTAATCTCAGAAGATAAATCATTCTTCTGGATTCCATACTCTACTCTTGTCTTCTTGTCCTTCTAATTTCTTCTCGTATATTTAAGACTTCCATATTCATAGCATAAATTATTTGAAATGTCTTCTGATGATGCATTGTTCAGAAAATAAACGTTTCCTCTTATTGATTATATTTACCGTATTTCTTTTTTAGCACTTATATTTACTAAGCTGCATATGATTGTTATTGGAAGCGGTGCCTTTTTAATCCTGGTTATTGTGGTTTTACTTATATACAGAAGGTAAGATATGATTCGATATTATAGCAGAATGCACCCAGTATGCTATGTCCCAAAATTTGTATTTGTATCCTGTCATGGTATCTAAAGCTTTTTTGGTATCTTATCAAATTAATGTCGTGCTGATCTCCATACAAGGAGTGATAACTATATGCTGCAAGTTGTTACAGTTGGCATGGAAGCATTTAGGAGAACCTATCTTGCTGATTTCTGCCAAGGAAAACAGTTTTTTCATGCCTCAGTCTGTAGCAATTGGTTGAAAATGTTCAATTACAAGATAGTTAATGGACCTTTGCAAACATATAAAAATGTGGCTTTTGTTCCAGGCTTATCTCTTTCAGACTCTCATTCTGAATATCACTAAGAGTCTAAAATTGTTCTTGTATATTTTTATTAGAATGTTTCAATATAATAAAAGAATACAAAACAAATAAAAAGAGATATAAAATAAGATAAAGAGAAAAAGAAATAATAAAACTATGCTTTCCCTCGCTATCAAGTAATTGTCGTCTTAATATTTTCCTCATTCTCGTCATCTGTTCTTAATCCCTGAATCCCCAAATCATCAATTCAGTCTTTTCTTATTTTAACAAAAAGTCCACATAAGATTTCCAAACTTTCAAAAGAAAGAAAGAAAGAAAGAAGAAAGAAAGAAAGAAAGAAAGGAAGGAAGGAAGGAAGGAAGGAAGGAAGGAAGGAAGGAAGAAAGAAAGAAAGAAAGAAAGAAAGAAAGAAAGAAAGAAAGAAAGAAAGAAAGAAAGAAAGAGAAAGAAAGAAAGAAAGAAAGAATCTTTGTTGGAAAGTCTGAAATGGGAGGGATATGGAAACTACTGTGCCACAGATTTCACTTAAGTTGATTTGTGTAATATTTTATTCAGCTACACACCCTGATTTAGTTGTGCAATTTAAAAATAATTTAAATTTTAATCATGATCAAAAGAATTAATAGTTAACAACCACAAAATTATTTTTGTTCATTTAGTTTTTATGTCACCAAAAAGAGGACAAGGATTAAGAAGATGAGAGACTACAAAACTACTTCTAGACAGGTACGTGCAAATGGAAATTGTTTCGTTGGTAGACTTTTTAAAAATCAATAGTCTCACTGGGGGCAAAGGATCCAAACCATACGGAAGCAGTATTTTTAAATAACTGTACCAGTTACAATGTCAAACTCCTTACAGTAGCACATGACTAAGGGGATTCACAGAGAGTTTTACTAATCAGGCTTAATGCAAGGAAAAATGGGTTACATAAGTATATCATAGACCTCACATTACTGATTACATTAAGACAGATCCTTTTTTCTAATAGCCTTCTGAAAAGATGACTTTGTTAAAGGGGTAATATTCATGTGGTCCTTATATATCATGTTTAGTAAAAATTCCTTTTCTTTCTGAGACTCAGAGAATTCTATTAGTCCATTCCATTACATCCGGTGCGTGGACAAAGAGGGGCATCATAAGGGTATCCAACTTAGTTGTGCATTTTGGGTTCAAGAGCTTCTTCAACTAGGATCTCATTGGGGGAAGCATGCAGTGGTGAAATGTAAATTTTTTTACTACCGGTTCTGTGGGCGTGGCTTGGTGGGGGGGGGTAATGTGACTGGGTGGGCATGGCCAACATTTTTTTTTTTTACTTTTAAAAGCATTTTTTTGGCTGAAGAAAAAATCCTTTTAAAAGTAAAAAAAAAGCCTATGATGATCATGTGGCTCAGCTGGGCATGGGGGGGTGGGGCAGGGATTTTCTCTGAACCACCTGCCGCCATCGCTACCGGATTGGGCGATTCAGTCCAAACCGGGAGCATCTCACCCCTGAAAGCATGGCTATAGATACAGAGTGGATATATCTTCACTTTCTACTCATGACAATCAGAAGTATCTGAATGACATCGTGGACCAAGGTGGGCCTTGGCCTGGTCCATCACAGTCGTTCTTGTGGTCTTCGGATAAGACTTTGTAAGACAAACAATTGTTTGAACAACAAAGTGGAGAACCTCTGACACACTTCAAACTGCCTTGGGGCAGTTTACATAAAATGCTCACAAAGCACAAAGACTTTATTTACTTATTTCTAGAATGGCGTTATAACTGAGAATCTATAAGTCACACAGAACATCATATATTCTATTCAGAATTTTCTTGTTTCTCCATAATAGTCATTAGCTGACCTGATTCTGTTTTATTCTTATTAGGTAGCTAATATTCAGCTTTTCATGGTTTGCCAGCTTGGTAGCTTCACAACTGTATCAGCCTGAAAGGCTGAGGATTTGGCTTTCTTTGTTCAGCTTTCTTTGTTCCTTTTCTACAGAGGAAAATAGAAGAATCAGTTGCAGCTGAATCTTTCTTCCATTCTTGGAGAGAGAAAAAAAAACCAGTATTAAGTTGGATGATTTCCATGCACTTGCACAGCAATGATAATGCAGGACGCAGGCAGTAGAAGGGTTGTTTGATGAGATTAAGTAGTTTTGAAAGAATATTCCCAATAGCTAAAAGCGCGTTTGACAGCATTTTCATAGAAGATGTTGCATTTAAAAGAAGTAGTCAGAGTCATACGGTTTATTTAGACAGAGAGTCCACACTGAACAACTCTCATTCAGCGACTGGTCCTTGAAGTTGCAGCCATTGCAACATTCCTGTTGTTACATTCATCACTATATGGGCACCTGGTAACTGACCCACATTTCTTACCATCACAGTGTTTCCCATGATCATGATTTGTGACCTTCCCTGCTGGCTTCCCTGGCCTGGCCTCCCTGGCCTCGCCTAATTCTTTTCCTCTTTTAAATGTAAATTTTAATTTGTTTTTAAATTATTGGGTATTTTAAAATTGTCTCAGCCAAATTATTTAATTCGTTTTTATTCTATTTTAAATTTTTGTATTTATGTGTTTTATTCTGTGGCTGTTCACCGCCCTGAGTCCTTCGGGAGTAGGGCGGTATATAAATCCAATAAAAACAAAAACAAAACAAAACAAACAAATAAAATGAATGGGGAAGCCAGAAGGAAGTCAAAGTCATGATCACATGAGATCCTTGCTAAATGACCTGCATTGATTTGCTAAATAACAGCAACCAGGAATTGCTGGTACCGCCGTTGCCAAGAGGCACAGTCATGTACATTTTATGACTCCACTGAGTGGTTTGGTGATTGAAATTTCAGTCCCAATTGCCATTGTTAAGTGAGGACTGCAGCAGCATTTTGGAATACCTGCACAATTGTGTGATTGCTTGTCTAGGCAAATCACATTTTTAAAAATTCACCATAAATCACATGCAGAAAGCTCTGGAATGAGACTGCTGAAATGTCATGACATTTGTAGCCATTTTAATTTCAAAATGCATTTATTTAATTTGTAACATCGGCAGGTACAAGACCTGGTACGTACTGGGAATATGTGCAAGCTACTAGCACGTAGTATTTTAAACCTTTTAAAATTTCCCCCTACAATAAGAATTAAGCTTAAGTCAAATCAAAAGTTCCTATTTTCAACTTTTATTTTGACGTGATGCTCCTCTGTGACTCTTCTGGAGATTGAACACAGGGAATTCTACAGTTTTCCTTGTAAAGTGCAGCTATCCTCATGACAAAAGATACCTGACTAAATAATATCCTTTATTTGAGTACGTGGTGTGGATTGGAAGGTTGGATAATTCTTAGAAATTCTTCTGCTGGCGTCATGCATCAATTTATAACATGATTGATTTGGTTTTGCTTTAATATGTTGTGTCAACTCAGCTAATTATGGATTATATAAACCTCAATTACACAAATTAGGGTTTAGCAGTAGATGTGAATCTAATCTATACCTTAACTTCTTTTCTTTAATGCCGACCACATCTGCAATAATATAACATGCATGTGTATTCATATTTTGATCCTAATTCTTAAAAGTGCAGCATGGACAGTTTGCCTCCATTGTGAGCATTTGTGTTTGAAGGACAGCCCTTTTTTGCTATTTTTTTCCCATTACTGTCTTCTTCTTCTTCTTCTTCTTCTTGCTTTTATAGCCCCAGCAGCAATACAAAAACTGGGCTGGCCAGGACTCAGCACATGCAAGTCAAAGTCCTACTGCAACAGAGGATCCAATCTATGCCAACTGCAAACAGGTTATGAAAAAGTGAATTTACTGCCTTGTATATCAATGAACTACCTCAACTCATTCATTGATCTCTGGGATTAGAATCAGAATATAGCAAGATAACCAATGGTTTTGTTTTTACCTAATAAATCAGGAAAACAGGAAATTAAAAAAACCCTAGCATTTTTTCTCCTCAGATGCATTGATTTGTAGTGGTATATCTGAATTTTCAAAAACACTGATAGCTACCGTATATGAGACAGAATGAAAACCTACTGTGCTAAACAGAACTGGCAGGATCCAGCCCTTCTGAAGTCTGCTCAGGAGATAGGGTACATTTTCACAGAATATAAAACAAAACAGCTGGAAGGGACCTGAGAGGTCTTCTAGTCCAACTCGTTGCTCAATTTAATTTAATTTAATTTAATTTCCAATTTATATACCGCCCTTCTCCCTGAGGACTCAGGGCGGTGTACAGCCAAGATAAAAAACATAGAATACAAATATTAAAACATTTAAAAATATATATAAATTTGGCCCGAAAGTTAAGAATCACAGACTAATTAAAAGAATTTAAAAATTTCTTCTTAAGCCAACCCGGCTTGCTGAAAAAGATGGGTTTTCAGGGAACGACGGAAGGCATTGAGGTCCTGGATTCTTCTTATCTCCGGGGGCAACTGATTCCAGAGGGTGGGAGCCCCCACAGAGAAGGCCCTCCCCCTGGGGGCCACCAGCCTACATTGTTTGGCTGATGGCACCCTGAGGAGGCTCTCTCTGTGGGAGCGCACGGGTCGATGGGAGGTCGTCGGTAGCAGCAGGCGGTCTCGGAGATAGCTAGGCCCTATGCTATGGAGCGCTTTAAAGGTGATAACCAACACCTTGAAGCGCACCCGGAAGACCACCGGGAGCCAGTGCAGCTCGCGCAGGAGCGGTGTTACATGGGAGCGCCATGTTGCTCCCATCACTACCCGCGCTGCTGCATTCTGGACCAGCTGGAGCCTCCAGGTGCTCTTCAAGGGGAGCCCCATGTAGAGAGCGTTGCAAGTGGGAGATAGTGGCCTTGAGTCTAAATATGATGCCTTTCCTAACCCTAACTGGTAACATGCCACTTACAAATCTCTGCCAATTGCAAAGTGCAGTTCTCATAATTATTTTCTATAATCCACCCAGAAGGCAACCCGGAATGGATATAAATTTGTCATAGTTTGTGCAGTATTCCTGATGTACATATCTGCAAAAGTTGGTTAGAGTCGGTAGGCATCCAAACAAGCAATTTAGTTAACAGAAATCCATGCAGTGATGATGCAACTATCTGTGAATATTTTTGTTTTAACTTATGTATTAATAAATGATTCTATGTAATGTAATTGAATGTAAGATCAATTGGCTATTTCTTTAATGTGGTGTAACTTTGTTTTCTCATTCATAGCATAATACTGAAGCAAAAACTTACTTTTGTACAAAATGAGCTTCCAAATAGGGGTGCTGTCAAATATATTGTAACTTTGATTCATCAGATCTGTCAACAAGATGATGTTATGTGAGAGCCATGGTTGAAGTTTGTATCTGAGGGAAGGAAGAGAAATCTCATCTCCAAAGATTTAGGAGGGCAAGTGACAAAGTTAATCAACATAAATATAAACCAATAATTCTAAATAATCAGGCAAAAGTCTGCAAAAATCAGGGAATTCATATAGATGACTCAATTAGGAGCACCTTTCAGGTGGGCCTTAAAAAGAAGATGGGAAACCTCCATTTTGTGTTGGTTTTTGATGTTCTACCCTGAGATGACTTTTCTTCTTGGATTGGCATCCCAACCAAGAGATCTGGAGAATAAAAAGGAACTAGTCATTTGGTAAATATAGAGATAGATGTACATTAGATTCTTTAAAAAAATACATTCTGGATTTATCTTAATTGTGTATTTATATTCTTGATATAAGATACACACACACACACATTCCCCACTCTGCCTCTATTATACATGCATATTCCTGCTGACAAGATTAAAGTTGGCAAGATTTCTCTCATTGTCTACAATTCTCAATTAGCTCTAAACTTAATCTACATAACAAATTACCTGTATCTTCTGTGGAATCAGTTAGTCTCATCCTGACAAGGAATTTATCCTATTTTGCATTCCAGCCACTTTGGTAACTCCAAAAATGAATTTACAAAAGCGAAAACTGGTTTCTTTTCTGGAAAAGAATGGTGGTATCGGGCTTTGCCTAGGATTTTGATAATCCATAAATGTATAGATTATGGGTTAGGACAGTCTCACTGGGGGAGCCAGAAGGGCTAATATGGTATGTACCCAGTGGTAGATTTCCCCTGGTTCAGACCGGTTCACAAGAACCGGTAGTAAAACCAGTGGGAGGCTCTGCCCACTGACCCGGACATCATCATAGGTGACCTGATCATGCGCAGAAGAAAGCACGTGCGCATGGGCACGATGCAAACCAGTAGTAAAGGTAAGTAGAACCCACCTCTGTATGTACCAATGCATGTATGTGCAAGGACACATTCTATTACAATATCACTAAGATCACATCAGATGCAAAGCAAGATTCAGAATATTTTCCTTCTACCTGAGGAAATAAATTACCACTTCTAGGCACTGTCATTACTGGTTATGTTCTTGGCATGAGCTGAGGACATTCCCTAGATCAAAAAGGGATTGCACTCAGTTCTGGAAGCTGCAGGGCCTGAACTGATTTGGTCTTGTCAAGTTAGTGTAGACAATGCCCGGATAAATATTTGGTCTAATCCTGGCCATAAACCAGAGCCATTCAACATGTCTTGAGTTCTGTGCTCTGAAAGGAAGGGAAGGCCCCCAAGCAAAGTTAATTGAATGGAATTAAAATTAAACATTATTTTCCAAGATTTTGTCCGCTAGCATAGTAAAAGTAATTTGTAGTCAGGTTGGATCACAGCAGACATTGTGAGTAGTCACAATTGCACTCTGTGATCCTGTGCAATATGAATAATACAAATAATATAAATCTCAGGTGTTTTGATTGTGGCACCACATTGCAAGAGTTCTCAGAATTTCTTGTCCAGCTTTTAGAACTTCATAGTGACACAGCAATACAGACACTTCTTCATATACAGCCTTTTCCAACCCCATGCTCTGTTGGGCACATTAAAAGTTGGATTCTTACCAACCTATTACCATTCTTTGCCTAACGTATTTCTATTTTGTTCGGTGGATGGCTTTTGTTCCAGAATTTTGAGCTTTGTGGAGAGGGCAAATTACACACTACATCTTGGTACTTGTTTAATCTGATTTAATTCAAATTTCATAGATGGTTTGGTTCACAGGGAAAACTGGATCATCACATCACAAAGAGCAGAAGAGCAGGGTATTTAACTCTTTCCATTAATAGAACAAGAAACAACAGTAAATGTATCATTCTGCCAAGACAGCACATCAGTGAACAGTAGCTGAATGCCATTTTAAGCCACACAAATCCTGCTTCTGCCCCAAATACTCTTAAAACAACTTTCATTCACCCAAGGTGGCAGAAGCTACTCTTAAAGAATCAACAACATTTTAGAGAAATATATATGGCTCATAATTTTCTCTTCCTCCAAAATGATTTCACTTTATTGACATTTTACATTGTGAATTTTCAAGTGTGAGGTTCTTAGTTTAGCTTCTCCAAGGAAAATGAAATGGTTGAAAAGCAGATCAATATGGGAAAGGAGAAAGTGAGGGTTGCTTGATGATCTTAGTATTCACTGTTATTTTGAGAACTCCATCTGGAAAACAAGCTGGGGAAAGGGGATGATAACTAGGTTTGCTTGGTATCAAATAATAGCAAAGTCTGAGTAAGAGGTAGGAAGGCAATTCGTTTTAATCCTACTTGATTCCAGTATTCAAACTTCACAGCATCATTGAAAACCAAAGACTAAATTACTAGACTAGATCAGTTAATTGGGAATCAACAATCATTCTAAAAGGCCTGTAGTCACTGACAAAAATGTAGAGATCAAGGCATATCTTACAGGTGTCATAAAATTCTTCTGATAACATACATACATATGTTTGTAAATATTATTAAGAATAAGGAGAGGGGATCTAATTTAGATGGGGACCAAAACCTTCTCTTCCATTTCTATCAGAATGATGATGGGATATTGGTGCAAAGCAATCTATTTCTTTCAATAACTCAGATTTACAACTTCAGGATGACATAATAGGATCATTATTAATTTCAATGTTTAGATTCCCTTTTACAGACCTTTCATTTTTATGTTTTGGTTTGATCAGCAGTTGGCTTCGGTGGTCACTAGAGAATGCTGAGTGAACTCTCCATTCCGTGAAACCATTGAATCGGGCATGCAGAGATGCACTTCACATAGAATACATGTGGTCCTTCACTTGTGACTACAATTGAGCCCACAATTGCTATTGCTAAGCAAGACAGCTGTTAAGTGAATTGCATCCCATTTTACAACTTTTTGCCACAGTTGCTAAGTGGACAATGTGGTCATTAAGTGAATCTGGCTTCCCCCATTGTCTTTGCTTGCTGGGAAGGTCGCAAATGGTGATTGCCTGACCTCAGGACAGTGCAATTGTCACAAATACATGCCAGTAGCTAATGGTCGTAAGTGTGAAAACTAGTCCCAAGTCACTTATTTCCAGTGCCATTGTAACTTCGGTCACTAAACAGATGGTTGTAAGTCGAGGATTACCTGTAATTTAGTTCATGTACATGAAATGGGAAAAAAAACAACACCTTTCTCCCCAAGACTATCCTGTCTCAGAACCCCACCAGGGTCTTGCAGAATCCTTTGAAAAGAAATGTACATCCAAAGTAATCTTGAGAGCATTCTTCTTGACTTAGAACAGTCTTGCAGGTCAAGTACAAAGAATTCTAACAGGTTCCTCAGTCAATAGAACTGCCTGCCTGTCAACTAGGAAACAATGGAATAGCTTGTTTCCGTTGGGTGAATGGGAAATGGCAAGAAAATTTACACATGCAACGCTGCATGCTCTACTAAACCCATTCTGTAATTTGAGCTATTGCTTTACCTTTCTCATCTGGATACACCTTCCCTTTGATTAGATCCAAGTACACATCTTTGTTTTCTTTTCACAATTTGGCTCATTTAAGGGCATTTCAAAGTATGGCCATCCCTGTAGTTTTTTAGAAATTGTACATTTTGTGAAATGTCACTCTTACAGGATACGCTAAGAATAAGTAAATTACATGACATTACTCGAAGGGCTATTACTATCAAACAGACACCCAGGGTTTTATGATATAGCTTGCATTAGGTTGACCTTCCTTAACTGGCACTGTATAGGAGTGTTAGAACTGCAGCCCTTAGGTAATATAGGAATGCTAGCTGGGAAGTTTAGGAATTAATATATGAAAGACACTTTATTGAAAAAAAGTTGCATTCATAGTATTTGTATGTTTCTGTGCCTGTTGCATTGTTCTTTGTTGGACTCTAGCTGACTCCAACTGTCATCTGCCTGACTAGGTGACTCAGTGGCTAAGACACTGAGCTTGTTGATCAGAAAAGTTGGCATTTTAGCAATTCAAATCCCTAGTACAGATCTCTTGAGTGAGCAGGGGGTTGGACTAGATGACCTCCAAGGTCCCTTCCAACTCTGTTACTGTTACTGAAGTTCACCATCCTAGCAATTCTGAAAAGGATGGGTAATGGGTAAATGAAAGCAGGTTCTGACAATGAAACCTCACAGAATTATGTACTGGGAATATAGGAGACTTTTCTGAGTGTTATTTTCTCACGGGAAAATAAAGAACAGTAGTATGGATTATTTCAAAAATGTATCTAGAGGCAATTCTGGTTTGGGACATGAGATCATTTTTAGCCATTTTGAAATCATTCAGTGGAAATCATTCTGTGTATTTTCCCCCCTTTTAAGTTCAAAGAAAACTTGTTTGGATGAATATAATTTATATATAGTGACACTGACTAATACCCTAATTAATCCAGAAGAATGTGATTTCATACTGAAATTGTCAAATGGATGACCAGAGCTATAGCAAGAGAATGGTTGCGTGTTAGCACAACCAGGAACAGTAATTTTGCTAGTTGTTGTAGTAGGTAGCTTATCATTCTCCTGCAGAGGAAGTTGTTCTGTCTGGTCAGTGGAAACATGGCGAGCAAGATAAAAGAAAATAAGGGGAAGAGATGCTGTCGTGCAGGGAAGAGTGATTAATTTCATCAGATCACCCACTAGTTTCATTCAGCAGCTCTTCACTGAGGTGTATAAACCTTCAAGGGATTGACTGCAAGAAAAGCTTGGGTAAGAAAAATCTTCCACTGTAATGTATTAATAAATGTTTAATTGAAGTAGACATTTCCTTCACATTGTTTACAAAAGGAATAAAAGCAAAATTCTTTCCATCAAACTGCGGTAGATAAAACTTGATCTTTTAGTGGAATGGGAAACTCGATTCTCTTCCTTTCAACACGTTCTGTGCTGGTTTGATAAAACAATGAAAAGCAGAAACTTCAACGATGGAGCAGTCTGCTGGCAGGAAATAATTTCTGACAATTGCTTACCATATGTGTTTGTTTTAACAACATTTATGGAGGATTAAAGATCCTGGATGGGAAAATCTCTTTTTGCTTTCATTTTTGTTTCACCATGCCTACATCTCAACTGATTTCTTATACATCTCATTTTAATGGCCAGCGTGAGGGTTAGTTCATCTCATAAATGGGTGGGGACCCTACTTGATTTCTTTCTGTGCAATTTATTTGCAAGTCACAACATTTAGGAAAAATTCAGGTCGCCTCAAAAATAACATTCTTGAGTATATGCCTGTGGGGGAGAAGATCCATACGTTGGATGTGCTCCAATACAAAGCCTTACTTTATTTTAGTTCTTCTGGCCTTGTTCTACCATGGAAATGACTTCAAGGTTGATACCTTAGATAAATTGCACATGAGCATTTACCACCATTGTGGCTGTGACTGTATTTTATTTTAATCTATTTAGAATTGGACTATAGGCAAAAATGAAGAAAGAACCTCTTTTATCCTGAAGGGTGATACCAGTCATTCAAACATTGTATGGAATGCAGAATAACATTGCCAGATTCTTTTGGCAAGGGGACTATTATGTGAGGCATGTGTTTCAAGTTTAAATATTTCTTTGATCTAATTTGGTTTGTTTCTAAATTCAATTCAAAGTAGTTAAAAATGCACCTCTAAGTAGTTTGCATTCCAAATGGCCAGACTTGCTTTAGAGATCAACTGGATAAGACCTTTTTTTTGTGTTCCTTTTCTTTAGTGCTTAAAGATAATCAATGATAATATTTTCAATGTTGACATCCTCAGTTTGCAAGATTTTGGTTTTGGTATGGAATAATATTCAATGATGGGTGACAACAAATGATATTGTATTGATGAAAAACCTGAAGAAATGGAGTTAAATCTGACAAATTAGTATAACCATGACACATGTTAGATTTCAAAAATATTGTTTTGAAAAACTTACTCAGATCGTCAATAGTTTCACTTCTTCTACTCATTGCTATTGGCATTTGTTTTATAGAATTGGAAAAATTTGAAATAGGCAAAATATGCCAATAAAAGACTCTACAGTTTTAAACAATCCAGTTCCGTGCGACTGACTGTAGGAAGGACTAAAAAGTCATTGTTTACAGATAATCCTCACTTAACAAGTGCCCTGTTTATTGACCATTCAAAGCAGTAACAGCACTGAACAAATAACTTTGACCACACACGCTTGCCACAGGCTTGTGACTGTTACAGCATTCCTACAATCATTTTGTATTGTTATTTGTTCACTTCACAGCTGACAAGCAGAGTCAACGGAAAAGCTAGCAGGAAATTGCAAGTTGCAGTCACATGATGCTTTGCTTACAGGCGACATCACTTAGTGACAGACTTGCCCGTCCCAACAGTGGTTGTTAAGTGAGGACTACCTGTAATAAAATGTAAGTGCAAAATGGATCTCTATGTATGACCTGGGTAAAACTGAGTAAGATATTAGTACAGGGAATCCACCACAAAATCAATGCTGTATAACAGGGGTATCAAACTGGTGGCCCACAGCCGCATGCGTCATGTACAGGCCACGCCCACCCCAGCTCCATGAAGGGAAAAAATGTTGCGATACATCACATGACGTGATGCTGCAAGTTTGACACCTGTGCTATATAAGGAAGAGAGAAAATCCATGTTGCTGCCTAAAAGACCTCCATAAAAACAACTGCTCTTGAAATTATTCTACCAGACAGGCATCTTGCTGTCTAAAACTATGGAATGTTGGGCTGCCATCAAGTAATGTGATGTCAATTCTTACCTGCACAGTATACAGGGTTAAAAGTATACTGACTACGAATTCAACTATCCAAAAATTATCTACAAAAGGAAGACTTTGACAAGTGCATTGTAAACACGGTCTTCCTTGACATCTATAACCACTGTTCCCAGTAGAAAGCTGTGGATTATTAGGTTCAGAATGCACATAGATAAGAGCGAATCTGGGCATAAAAATTCAGTGTGGCAAATATTCTAGGCAAATTACCTCTTAATAACACGACACAATCTATTTTCTGAAAGGCTACTAAGCATCACCATGCCATCCCATTGACAGTATCTATCTATTTATCTATCTTGGGTATTAATTTTAATAATGAGAATCTGATTAAGAATCACTGGCTTCTTCTCACAAGTGAAACTTTAGGCTATTGTCCTAAAGATAGACATGCATAAATCCCATGGAGGTTAATGGGACTAAAATGTGCATAATTATTGGAAGGAAGCCTTCCAAACCCTTTGAAGTTTTGTAACATGTAAGAATGAGCCAGGCTGATGCCTTGGAGATAAAAGTGGTTACTGTCATGGACAAGCAGATCTGATGGCAGAGTTGATCAAAAGCCTAATATTGCAAACATGACATCCACCCTCTTAGAGCACATAATGTTTGTGGTTATGCAGAAACATCGACTGCATACATCCATGATTTTCAAGGGAATTCTTCTTTTAAAAAAACATGGACAAAAACAACTATAAAATTTAAATAAATAAAAGACTTAGACTTCTGCCTCAAGGAAGCAGTGATCCAAGCTTTCACTTCCACTGTCATCAGGTGGGAGACTTCTCGGTCTTCACTACCAACTGTCTTCTTGGGACACCCAAGGAAAGATCAATGGCTTCCAGGGCTTGCAGGTAGGTTCCACGTTAAGAGTGTCTCTCTGTTCAAACACCAGATGTGTGTCATTGCACAAGGTCCGAGCTGTAGCTGAATCCATAGCTGCTGGAAAGGGACAGGCGTGGCTCATGCTCCTCACTCTGTTCTGAGGTGTAGCTGGGAAATGTCTGTGCACGAGCCACCTTTGCAAGACTGTGCCCTGGTAAGGAAGGAGACAGAGTTTATGATTTCTTTCTTTCTTTCTTTCTTTCTTTCTTTCTTTCTTTCTTTCTTTCTTTCTTTCTTTCTTTCTTTCTTTCTCCTTTTCTTTCTTTTCTTTTTCTTCCCTCCCTCCCTCCTTTCTTTCTTTCCTTCCTTCCAATAATTGAAACCATTGCTCTATCTTTCTTTGGCTTTAAATGATTAGCCAACATCTTACCAGATCTTTCACCATTCTCCCCATATTTCTATATTTGTAATATATTTGTAACTATGTTACTGTGAATTCTGTCTTCTGTGCTATTATAGTACTTAGTTTGTATTTCTTCTTTAGTTTTTCTCTTTACAAGTTAATAGACAGACATCTAATCATCTGTGCCCATTCAATTCACCTTTCAGATCATTTTCCCTTTTATTTTTAAGCTTATTTTTGTACAATTCATAGGCAATAATTCAATTTCGGATATAAGATTTAAGTGCTGTACATTCAACAATTAGTATTGCAAAGTCTCTACCCGCATTTCCTGTACAAATTATTCAATAAGGAGACACTGAAATATTGATTTCAGCCATTTTACCTCTGATTTTCGTGTTATTTAGAGAGGGCTGCAAAAGTACTGTGAAGTGGTATATAAGTCTAAGTGCTATCTTTTATTTTCTATATTGCTTTTCAGTAACAACCAATCAATAACAACAAATAAGAATGTTGCTAATAGCAATATGGACAACAACCTTGGGTAATTAGTGTTTAAAGCCATTTTTAATGAACCAGTTGAATGCACAACAGACCAATCATAAAATGTTGTGAGTACCAACAGAATGAATGAAGGGAGAATGGAGAGCAGACTATGAATCTGTAACCTGCATTTTCAAGGGCAATATAATAATTAGATAATTGACTTCATGACATTCAACGTGAGAAAGCACATATAGCTTTATAACTTACTTATTGGAGTTTGTCACTTTGTTGACTCTCAGAATGTAATGTCACAACTTAGATATCTTTCAGCTTCAAGAAGCTAATGCATAATTGTATTAAATGCAAGGTGGCAGCCAAATAATGAAAAGAATGCATTAGTATACACTGTTAGTTAGAATATTAGAGGCTGTTTATAAGTTCTTCCTGACAGTCATTAGTCATCCATGAGATTCCAGCTGATGAATTTATAATAAATCAGAGGTTCAACATAATGCCCTGTTAAATTAAACTTGCCCTTTTTATAGAATCTTAATTTTCTGCTTGCTATTGCAGATATGCCAGAATTCCTTTGAAAGCATAAACTTAATCCCCATATACTCTGCCTTTTAATTACCCAGTAGATCTCTAAAACAGACATCTTATTTGGACTGTGAAGATCCACAAGGAAATGAAGCAACTATTTCTGTCCTTTCTTAGTCATAAAGGCAAAGCATGTATTAAAGAACTTAAAGAGAAACCTGTGTCCATCAAATTATATTCTTGTGGTGCCCAACACTATGAAGCAAGTTAAGGTTATGTTTTACATACAGCAATCCTCTAAAGAATGACGGATGTCAAACTCGTGGCCCGCAGGCCAGATGTGTCATGAGCTGAACACCCCCACCCCTGTTTTGGCGAAGGGGGGAAAAGTCATGATATGCCACATGACAACGTGACGCTGCGAGTTTCACACCCCTGCTCTAAAGAATGAGGAGAAGGTTCAGTAAAATATAAATCTAAATATATAGCCCAAGCCAGAAGATGGACTTTATAGTTTACTGCTAAACAGAAGATTCTGATTTTGTAATACTGAATAATGGAAGTACAAAGGGAAAGGAAAAAACAAAACAAAAAATAATCATAATATTGCACATTTCCCCTCCAAAGCCATTCCTAGTTCTATTACCATATTTACTGGGCTCTAACATGTCACTATCACCAAACTATGGCTTCCTAAACTAGATGACCCCAATCCATTCTTTATGGCATATATTTTTGCCCTTTCATTCATAATTAAATTATAGCTTCCTTTCCCTTGTGCATTCATTAGCTCTATAGATCATTTAGAACTGTTCTATCCTTTTCTTCCTCTTGGTTTTGCAGATACAGTACATATCTATTTTATTGCATTTGTTAATTAATGCTCTTTAGCATTTACTATTCTTACATTGCACATCACTAACTAATTTATGCCTTGGTTGCCTTCAGCTGTGCTCAGTGATGCAGTATTGAACTTTATCATAATCTACGCCAGGGGTGTCAAACTGCGACAACAGGTTGTCATCACGTGACATATCGCAACTTTTCCCCTTCACTAAATCAAGGTGGGTGTGGCCAGCGCATGACGCATCCAGCCCATGGGCTGTGAGTTTGACACCCCTGCTCTATGCCTTTGATCAATCGAGACCTTCATATATTGTAATGTATTTTAGTAAGACAGAGGCAATTACTTCACTAGTCTTGGTAGCACTCTTGTCATATTATAGTTAATCTTAACTATAATCTTAGTTAATTTTGGCATATTTTGGTCAGTAAGTCCAAGGTACTCCAATTCAGGAGCGGTAACTGCGCCCCCCTCTCCCCCCTCTACAACTGCAACTGTCAATGAGAAATTTGGATCAATAAGTTATTGTTAGGAATTGAAGGGAGGACATTAAATGATAAACTAAGGCTAGAACAGCTTTTTTCCTCAGATTTCATTGAACTGTGAAAGTAAGTTAAACATTCATGATGTTGATATGGTGCCACCCCAAAAATATATATATATTTTTATCACCAATGATAAATTCTATATATCTGGAGCCAAATACAGAAACAATACTGATGGTATTTTAGTGGAGAATATGTCTCAGAAGCATATTAGAATTTATTTTGAGGCAATAGTTTTGTGTGGATATGTAACAGAGGAAGTCCTATGGAGATATTTAACTTACCAAGGGAAGACGAAAACATTTGTTTCAATAAAATAAATTATTCTTATTGGTATTAAGAACATTTAAATAAAACATTTATGGTTTTTTTTTAAAAAACCAACCCAACTTTTAAAAATAGGATAGTACATAGAATGCCATTTTTCCATGTAATTAATTGCCAGATTGTGATCCAAATAAACTAATTGAGCCGCAGTGGCACAGTGGTTAGAGTGCAGTACTGCAGGCTACTTCTGCTGACCGCCTGTAGCCTGCAATTTGGCAGTTCAAATCTCATCAGGCTCAAGGTTGACTCAGCCTTTCATCCTTCCAAGATCAGTAAAATGAGGACCGAGATTGCTGGGGGCAATATGCTGACTTTGTAAACTGCTTAGAGAGGGCTATAAAACACTGTGAAGCAGTATATAAGTGTAAATGCTATTGTTATTGCTAATTCACCTGAGGAAGATACTTCTCAGGATATGAAAACATAGGGACTCATATGTATGACTTTAAAGATCAAATACTCCCACCAAAACTTGTAGATCACTAACACTTAATGAATGAAAAACATAATGCATTTAGTCATGAGTTGCATGACTCCAACTCATATATTCAACTTAATGCTAAATAAATAACCAATGTGTATTGAATTGAGTTCTTAATTCTTTATAATCTAGTGAACAAGAAACAAGCAAACCATGTATCCTTTTGTAGAAAGATATTGCTTGAAGCTTATAAGATTTATAATGTGATATTGGCCTGGTTCTGACTGTTGCATTCTGAAGATAATTTAGCATCCAAGAAAATCCCCTTTATTTTCTATCACATTTGATTTTTTTTAAAATTTCTGTTGGTTTAATGTTGCTTCAATCATGCTGACTCTTAGAAGCTCAGAAACAGAAATATAATACAACACACTATAAACTTAACACAAGTAACAATTATCATACACAATAATATAAATGTTAGGATCAACTGTCAACAGTAACGGAACCAGCAGCCAAGAGGAACCTAGTTGTAGGCTAATATCTAGAAAGGTAGCAATGAAGGTCTTAGGGGAAAAAAAAAACTAAAGAGACAAAATTACTGGTATCAGAAAAAAATGCAGCTAAGCCACTTGGTCTTATCCAGTCCTGAACAACTGCAGGTATTGGACCACAAAATTGACAGCATCATTTGGTTGGCCAGGAATTGAGATATACTGCTGAGTATCATCAGAATACTGATGGTACCTGATGGGTAAAAGATAACCTCTCCTAACCATTTTATGTATTAAATAACTTATTAAACAGAAAGGTAAGAGTATCAATCCCTGAGACATCCAGTAAATCAGGGATCTGATTTGGACCACCTATCAACACTGCCCATGACTGGAACTGCCCATCCAAAAAAGAGAAGTCTTGTAACATCGGGCCTCCCATTCTTTAGCTCCTGTGTGTGTTAATCCTTCAATACGTTGAGTCAGATCCATAGTGGCCATGAACCCTGGAGCCACATCAGATTATACACATCAGAATTGTCACTCTTGGAGATTCCACAGCCAACTCAGCAATGAAATCAAGCAGAGTCATTGCAAAGGAAAACACGATAAATGCAATTTCTGTGAGGGAAATCAATTTCAAGTCTGTTGAAATTCAATCAAAAGATGGCAAAAGTTCCAAGGCTGCATATGCATGACAGCTGCAGGCTACAGACTGCTCATCTCCGAAATAGTTTATTTCATATTACAAAGGATATGTAGTTTGAGCAGCAATTACATAAAGGCACTGTGGTATCAGTTCCTAACCATTCCCACACAGTTTTACTCAGCAGTCACAAAGTATAACCATGTTAGAGAAGTTCCTTTCTCCAGTACAATAGCATTTCAGTGAGTCATGCAGCAACTGATTGCTGAGTTGCCTGAGCAATGAACCACCATAAAACTCCATAGCTGATGTTTTATGAAATCAGCACTTAAGAAGCAACTGCAACAGTCTTTAGTGTCTTTATTAAGCTTATATGAAATCCTGTTTATGTCACTGAACAAAAATAGTTTGATTCAGGCAAGGATTGGAGATATTTCTTTTTTTTTCTTCTTTTCTTAAAGTGATTACTAGTTTGAGATGGGTTTTAAGACACAAGCCAAGGTTGAGTATTGTCATGTTACACTATATCTCCTTGTCTGGAAAGTCCAGCTGGTGGTCGCCTGGGAAAGGGCGGCCGCTGGAGCTTTGGACCGTGTCGTGCCTTTGCGGCCTCTGACCCGATGCCGATCTCAATTGGCTCCTTGGTTCTCTGAGGAGCTGAGAGAGATGAAGCGTCGGAAAAGACGCCTAGAGAGCATTTGGAGGACTAGTCAATCCGATTCCGACCGGACACAGGTGAGGTCTTATATCAAGACCTACCTAGTGGCAATAAAAGCGGCAAAATCTAACCATTTTTCCGCTCTTATCGCATCTGCAGAGAACCACCCAGCCGCCCTGTTTAGGGTGACCCACTCCCTTCTTCAGGGGGGAGTGCGGGAAGATCCCTTGCAGGGTCGTGCTGAGGATTTTGTGCAATTCCTGCACGATAAAGTCGCTCGGATTCGGGATGGCTTGGACTCCGATTGGATGAGTCCACGGGAGGAGACGAGGGCAGGTCTTGAGAATGTTATCTGGGAGGAGTTTGATCCTGTGGCTCCCGAGGATGTGGACAGGGTTCTGGGTAAGATTAGTGCCGCCACGTGTTTATTGGACCCGTGTCCCTCCTGGTTGGTACTGGCCTCCCGGGAGGTTACACGAGGCTGGCTCCAGGGGATTATAACTGCTTCTCTGAGCAAGGGTGCCTTTCCTGCCGCCTTGAAAGTGGTGGTAGTGAGGCCCCTCCTCAAGAAGCCTTCCCTGGACCCGGCTGAATTAGCCAACTACCGTCCGGTCTCCAACCTTCGTTTTGTGGCGAAGGTTGTTGAGAGCGTGGTGGCACGACAGCTTCCTTGATACCTGGATGAAGCTATCTATCTGGACCCATGCCAGTCGGGCTTCAGGCAGGGGTACAGCACAGAAACGGCATTGGTGGATGATCTCTGGAGGGCTCGGGACAGGGGTTGCTCCTCTGTCCTAGTCCTATTAGATCTCTAAGCGGCTTTTGATACCATCGACCATGGTATCATGCTGCAGCGGTTGAGGGCGTTAGGAATAGGGGGCACCATTCTGTGGTGGTTCTCCTCCTTCCTCTCCGACCGCTCGCAGTTTGTGTTGGCAGGGGACAGAGGTCGACCTCGAGGCATCTCGCATGGGGAGTGCCGCAAGGGTCGGTCCTCTCGTCCCTCCTGTTCAACATTTATGTGAAGCCTCTGAGTGAGATCATCTGTGGTTTTGGGGTGAAGTGTCATCTGTACGCTGACGACACTCAGCTGTACATCTCCACCCCAGACCACCCCAACGATGCCCTTGATGTGATGTCTCGCTGCCTGGAGGCTGTGCGGATGGGGAGGAACAGGCTCAGACTCAACCCTTCCAAGACCGAGTGGTTGTGGCTTCCGGCGTCCCGATATAGTCAGCAGGTGCCATCGCTGACTATTGGGGGTGAATCTTTGCCCCCCACAGAGAGGGCTCGCAATCTGGGTGTCTTCCTGGACGCACGGCTGTCTTTAGAAGAGCATATGACGGCCGTGGCCAGGGGGGCCTTTTATTAGGTCCACCTGATTCGCCAGTTGCAGCCCTTTCTGGACCAGAACGCCCTGCGCACCATCACTCACGCCCTTGTTACCTCCCGGTTGGACTATTGTAATGCTCTCTACATGGGGCTCCCCTTGAAGAGCACTCGGAGGCTCCAACTGGTCCAGAATGCGGCCGCACGGGTGGTTATGGGTGCAACCCGTTGCGCCCACGTGACACCCTTCCTGTGTGAGCTGCACTGGCTCCCAGTGGTCTTCCGGGTGCGATTCAAGGTGTTGGTCACCACCTTTAAAGCGCTCCATGGCACAGGACCCGGGTACCTTCGAGACCGTCTTCTGCCACCAATAGCCTCCCACCGGCCAGTCCGCTCCCACAGAGAGGGTCTCCTCAGGGTGCCATTGGCCAAGTCATGTCGGCTGGCGACACCCAGGGGGAGGGCCTTCTCTGTGGGAGCCCCAGCCCTGTGGAATGAACTGCCCCCGGAAATTCGTAAGATTTCTGACCTCCGGGTATTTCGCTGCGCACTCAAGACCCTATTGTTCTGCCAGGCTGGGTTAGCAACATAATTTTAAATTGGATGTTTTAAATTTTTGGGGTTTTAAATTAAGCCAAATTTATTTAATATTTTTAAATTATTTTAAATTGATGTCTATTCTGTTTTTAAATAGGCTGTACACCGCCCTGAGTCCTTCGGGAGAAGGGCGGTATAGAAATAAAATTATTATTATTATTATTATTATTATTATTATTATTATTATTATTATTACGCCAACCAAGTGATGCAAGTGAAAGTAGCTTTCAACTGATTTGTCTGTCATCTAGACATATATGCCATAATGTAACAAATGTTGTTTAAGCATAGCAACAAAGTTTGTGTAAAGATCCAAGAAAAGGTAATGCTGTAGCTGTAGCTCCTTGGCTTTTTCTTTCATTCAAATCTGTTTCAGTGAATGCTATAGTCACAAAAGATTAACTATAGAATAGTTTTTTTCCAGAGATATGAGACATTACATTTATACATTGATATGACATTATATCTATACACTGAAATGAAATGTAGAAGTAAGCCATGGAAATTAATATGATTTAATTCTGATAAGACATGCATAATATTGCTCTCTGAATCACCTAAAACCAGTGACTTGAGCACTGAGATGTTATTAAAAAATATTAACAATCTTTAGGCATGGTACTTTTAAAAAAATAATCTTTAATTCTTAAGAATACCTAGAAAATATGCAAACACTGATATGGGGGCATAACTTCCACTGACAGTCTAAATGAAAGCAACCTTCTGCAGTAGATGAAAATAAAATGGACATAATTCTACAAACATAGTATATTGCTTCCTGTTCAAATAACACTTGGTTCTTCTAAACCCTAAACATACGAAAGGACAATCTGAGGCTCTGGGGCCTATTTCTCCCTTTTGGCCCATTCATTTCTTTCTCCTACACAAAAGATTGCCCACGCCTGTGGTACTTAATAAGAACTTCTTAATTCATCCTTTGTCAATTCAATTCACAACTCAGAATATTTAGTACATTTTATGGACATCTGCTTTATTGTCCCAGTATGCAAAGCCGAAAAATAAATAAATAAATAAATAAATAAAGAGATGATCACTTAATGAGCATAAGGGTGACAAGTTATGAAGCAGAGAAACAATAAACAATCACGCATCACCGTGAGCCAGAGTTGCACTTACAGTTTGTCTTCCTGGATAATAAGGTTGTCTAAAAGTAATTTAGCAATTATGGCTATAGCTCACTTTTAGTTAATGCCAAATCAATTGGATAGCAAAGTTAAGTGGTGTGTTCAGCTGAATGCATCAGGCTGAATATGAAACAGCCAATGCCACTAATGACCATGTGCAAATGATTACTTCTGAAAAACGTCTAGAATTTATTCTAATGGTGCTCAGTCCAATAATGTCTAAATCGCCTTGATTACTCAGGAGAAAACCATACCATTTTCATTCCTTTTACTATTTAAATAGTTGTTCCTAACTCTGCTTCCAGGAGGATACTTTGTTCCTTAACTCTTAGATAGTCAATAGGGCACATGCTACATGGTACAATGATTATCCTGTTCTTTTCTAATTACAAAGAAGTGACTATAGGTTAGTAATAAATTATATACTTTGCAGATAAACTATTGTATAAGAATCCAAGACCACTGCAAGAGAGAATAAACTACAATACATTTGTATTTAAAATTAGAATACTTAAATCCAATGAAGGGAGCTCCATAAGAGTGAGGGTATCAGATCCATATGGTAACCTCATTGTCTAGACTGTGTAACTCCTGAATCCATTTCTTAAATATTTATGCATTAAATATTGATGTAAATATTGATGGGGACTACCTATGTCCAGAATGGGGCCTATTCCACAGGTACATGAAGCTCCAGGCATCCCAACCCTCTTCCTTAAGCTATTCCCACAAAGCTCCATTTTGCCCATTTATTTCTTTCTCCATGAAGAAGGAAACTATTATCTATTCCATCCTGTATGAAGAAAAGATTATATTGTCCCACACAGAAGAGAAAAGAGGTCATTGTAACCTGGAATTGTCTTTTGAAAGAATTGAGGGAAGACAAAATTTACTGAAGAGGCCTTCAGCCTGCCTCAAATTGGGGTGACAGTAATTAGTTATTTATTGGAAAATTAACTATTTTTTAAATACTACTGGAACTTAAATAGAACCTTGCTTTTTGAGGCGGCAGATGATATTTTCAAGTTTTATAGATAACAGTGAATTGATAAAATCCTGTGAAATACAGAAAGGAACAAGGAAAGGATGTCCATTTTTGCCGCTGTTATTCATTCTTGCTTTTGAATTTTTGAAAAATATTTGTATTATATATTATAATACAATACAGTATAATACAATATTGTATTACAGAGATGTAAAACAAGATGGCAGAATAGTGGGTTGAAGATTAAAACAGAAATATACAAGCTAAGGGCATTTGTGAATGATGGTTTCAATGGTTTTAAAATTAATAATGAGAAAAAAAAGATGTTCACAAAACATGACAATGGAAGAGCACAAAGAATTGATGGTGAAGACTGTGTTTCAGGCTGAGAAAAAGTCAAATACTGTGGCATTACTATGACAAATATGAATTGAATGCCATTTCAAAATAATTATATGAAAATAATTATGTCAAGGTATGGAGTGAAATTAACACACTCAGAAAAAACTACAATTATTGTTTGGAAGAATTTATGTGGTAAAAATAGATATGTTACATATTATATAACATATTATATATATATATATATATATATATATATATATATATATATATATATATATATATATATATATATATAATATGTGTGTGTGTGTGTGTGTGTGTGTGTGTGTGTGTGTGTGTTTTTCTTCTAGCCAGGTTTTCCCTACGTAGCCAAGGTTTTTTTGTAGCTCCAGCTCAGTAGAATCACATCTACTCGGTTCTGGGCTTTTTTCCTTTCTAACACCTAGCAAGCTCTAACTGCTAGGTGGGAGACCTAAATAGATCCATTTCTAGCTCATTTGCTTTCATCAGTAGGCCACACCCATATCTTATGTATCCTCCCTGTAAAGGTACAGTATCAATTTTCTTACTTCTTCGTAGGGTTTATGTGTGTTTTTCTTCTAGCCAGGTTCTAGAACTAGATTCTACTGAGCTGGAGCTACAAAAACCCTTGGTTACATAGGGAAAACCTGGCTAGAAGAAAAACACACATATATATGTATATGTATATGTATATGTAAGTTTTCATGGGTATATATGTGTGTACAGTTAATATTTCGGGTTTCTTCCCGTGTAATTGTGAACATACCCTTTTAGGGATATGTTCACAATTACACGGGAAGAAACCCGAAATATTAACTGTACCCACACACACACACACACACACACACACAATATTATATTACATATTATATTATTGTATAATATATTATTATATATAGAAAAATGGTTTTATTTGAAACAATATCTGTTTTGAAAAATGATGCACCCTTTAAGCAATGTAAAAAAAAATGATATATCCAGATTTATGTGGCAGGGAAAAAACTAAGGGTTAAATATAAAATTTTTCAAGATGCAAAGGAAAGAGGAGGTCAAGGCCTGTCTGATTTTAAATTGTATATTGTAGTCTGCTCTTTGGTTTGGATAAAAGAGTGCATTTGAGAAAAAAGATAATGTTAGAATTAGAACATCCCCTGAATTTGGATGGCTGGGTATATTTATGCAAAGCTGAGTTTAATATAATTTCAAAAACCAAGTCACCCAATGATCTTCATGCTTAAGTATTTGAACTCAGTATTCTCTGTTCCTAATCTAGGAGGCTAATTATTCAACATACTAATTTGCATGACTATATAGGCAGGTAATATGAGTCACAAGGAAGTCCAAATTGTTATTTTGTAACAAGTATGCTACAGTGAGATTAGAAATCATGAACAAATTTACATACTGGACCTTCAAGATTTGATTCATGAAAACAAGACATATATTTTCATTTAGAAGCAAACAGAAATGCCTAGGGAAAATCAAGAAATGTAGGGGTTGGAAGACACCTTAGAGATAATCTAATCTAACCTAGAATAAATGAATCCAATACTTAAAACCATAGAATTAATTCTATGAAGAGTCAGACTCTCAGCATCTTTTAATACTTTGAAGTTAAAACATCCGGCTCAACAATTTATGGCAGCTTTACAGAAAAAGTACATCAAAAGCCATTTGAAAAAATTAGGAGAAAGTGCTGGTGTGGATTTCATGCCTGGCACCAATTAAGCAGTGATGAGTTTTTGGGATGTATGGCTCTGGTCTATGAAAATGCCTTTGGTTGCTTATGTGATTAAAAGAGGTACACCACAAAGTAGCTTGTTCCAGCTTTGAAGATGCCAGTTACAATTGATCAAATGTTCCAACAAAAGAAAATTAGATCATGGCCATTTTAGGCCATCCTGAAAGTTCACCATTTCTTTCTTAGGACAAAGTGTTTTGAAAAAGAAATCTTCACTTTCAAGAAATACAACCCAACTATATATTTTCAGATTGATGCCTGAGAGGAAAATAATAAACTTGTATCAATTAATCAATCTAATCAGGCATATGTGGTCTTGCCCTATAATTTTACTTACATTTAAAGGATTAACACTATCCATGCTATTCATGAACTAAATGACTATCATAATTTTAAAAGAAACTTCCAATTTCTGAGAGTAATTTTAAAAAATATATATATTGCCATTTTCTTTTGCCACCTGCTTCTTTCAAACGAACGTGATGATGGTTCTGTTTAGTTCTTTTCCCTCCAAAACCATTGACAAAATGTGGAAAAGCATATGTGGAACGTTTATCATGTAGCCATTCACTGATTATGCAGCAATTTGTCAACATCTTTATTTCAACTTAATTATTAAGCAATTAGAAATGTAATTACATGTAAAATAACTTCGCTATTAACACTGCACTTCACCATGCTGTACTCTCCTTAATATTTACTACAAGAGTAAAACATGAGCTTACTTTTAAGCACAATCACTTCCAAACTGGTAGGATATCAGAAAAGGTTATTTGTACTTTGATTCGTCTTTCCTAAAGAGGACAGGAACCAGCATTGCTGTCCTGATCTTAATATTGCCATAACCACTTTAGGGTAGAAAAAGAACTCTTACTTATATCTCTATTTTGTAGAAGCAAAATCTTGCTCTAGTATTATAGTAATGCCTTTCAAAAATAACATCTTTGCAGAGTGGAACAACACTCACTGCAACTTTCAATTTATCTCACCATTAGTGTTGCCAGGAGCTGTAGTTCAGCAACATTTGGACTGAACATAAGTCCGCTATTATAATATACAACAAATTGCAGTAATAACTCAGCTGCCCAAAGATGGAAATGCTACCCCATTTTTACTAAAAGGATTTTTAAGTGCATGCATCATCCCCAAGACCACTTAACCACAATCCTGCCCTGTTTTGAGTTTTGATTATGCCAATTTGCTGTATTTCTTGGGGCACATGTGGCACCTTATATCTCTGTGGTACCTGATGTTTGGGTATATCTTTTATCAAAGATATAGCAGGTGAATAAAACAGAAACTATGTAATGATGGCATTGTAACAGTGAAGCATTCTCCCTAATGAGACACACCTGACTCTTTCCTTGATATCTTTTTAATGCCAGCTGCTAGTGGTAATATTTCGATGCTACTGAAATTGTAGTGTTTTAATTGGAAGCTCATATTTTATTTTTCCATGTGAAAGCAGCTCCCAGTTTTCAATCCTATTCATAGAATGCATTAACATTTGTTTCAAATTTCTTTAATAGGTTTTGTTGTATTTTGAGCTTATTTAATTGTGTTGCTTTTTCTATAAAACATTCTTGCCATCTCCCAGTTCATAAATCATGATCAGAAAGGTTCTTCAGGAGGAATGCTTTAATGCAGCATCAATCCTGCATGTGGTTATAACAATGGTTGTTAAATAAAAAACAACTTTCACTTAAAACCATTGATCATGATAACATGGAAGCCAATGCCTTTGCATCTTGCTATATGGAAACAATACAGTTGTGCATTGCAAAACAAAATCTGAGTAACTGCATTTATTTATATTTATTCATGACTACCTCTGTGTTCTCCCAATAAAGTTGTGAGTGGTGACTTCAAAGAAATGTTCAAGCAATTTTCTTATACAGTAATACAGAATAATATGTGAGAATGGCCTTGGGAAACAAAAAGAAAAGCCACAGATTAAACAACAGGTATGTAAAAGATATTTTAGTCCACAGAAGGAGAGGCTACATCAGAGGTGGGTTTCAGCAGGTTCTGACCAGTTCTGGAGAGCCAGTAGTGGAAAATTTGAGTAGTTCTGAGAACCAGTAGTAAAAATTCTGACTGGCCCCACTCCCATCTATTCTCTGCCTCCCAAGTCTCAGCTGATCGGGAGGAAATGGGGATTTTGCAGTATTCTTCCCGTCACGCCCACCAACCCATGCCACGCCTACCAAGCGACACCCACAGAACTGGTAGTAAACAATTTTGAAACCCACCACTGGGCTACATGGGAAATGTTTAAGAAGATACCCTCCCTAGTTCTTCGGAGACTAAAAGGAGAGGAGGGGAGAAATACTTCCAGTCTTGCAATTTTTTTTATATATAACCTATTCATTATTGTGCTTCTTATGTGGACTACCTTGTAGGGCTAACACGTGGTTTGTCACTCCCTTATTCAGGGTCATTTTACCTATTACTGGTATTTCCTGGTAGTTATCATCCAAATAATAACCAGGCTTTTCCCTGCTTAGCTTCCAAGACCAGAAACACTGTTTTTTCTCTCTGTCTCCAGCTTACACATAAAAAATTGAATGGCGAGGTGCCAGGATTTACTTTCCGAAGCATTATATTCCATACAATAAAATAACACATAGTATAATATGCATTGAGTCATTTACTGTTGTCTGGTTGTGAGTCTATTGAAGAACTTTGAATTAAGGTTTACTTGTACATAAAATGGTTTACTTGAATAGAGATAAATAGCAGCAGCTGTGTGTGTAACTCAGTTGCCTGCTGACTCAGATCAGCAAAAGTATTTTACGGTATGTTACATTCTGCTGTGGGTTGTTTTTTTAAAAAAATATCTCTATATTTGCTGTGAGATAACAAACATAAGAATCTAGAGAAGAGATCAAAAGAAGAAAGGAAAACTGTCTTCATGTATTTTGGAGGCTGTCACAAAGAAAATGGAGCAGGGCTCCAAAAGGAAGAGATTAGTTTCAATTGGTGGAAATTGCAGAGAATTTTCATTACAGACAAGATGCAAAAACAGTGCTCGTACACTGGCTTATATTTTTTTCATTTTGGTTATGAAATGTTATGCATTCTGTATAGTGTGATACCTATACACTATACCTGTACAGTTTCAAATGGTGTCATATTCAAGAGAAGGTGCAAAAAACATGCTGTCTGATAAATGTGATTATGACACTCAACTTTATTTATAGTAGATATCTTCAGGCAACTCTAATCAAAACATATCACCATGCAGTGGGAGCAAGAAACAGCTGGCTGAATCTATAGTTTCAAGACAATTATTTGAACCACACTGTATAGGATTTGGAACTTACATTCTTTCTGCTTAAGTGCTGCATTGAAAGAAACGGCTTTTGATTCGTACAACAATTCTGAGAGATTCCTTGGCTTTGGGGTCTATGGTTACCATTCTGAAACTATACCAGGGGGAGAAACATTTATTTTAACAAATCAGAAACAATATCGATATTAATTTAATGCAATTGCCTATCAACAGAAGGCACATCAATTCATGACACAGTGGCAACTTTATTTGTGTTAGAAGTGAGCATCATTTTGCTTGAAGGCAAAAACAAGTTCATAATCATGTTTGTCAAGTCATCTAGCGTGACTTAACCCATACAGGTTTTTTTCCCTGGCATACCACTTCAGCTGCAGAGGTAGTCATATGAACCTAGGCACAGATTATTTTGAGTAAATTGCAATGCTCTTCTTAATGTGCCACACCCATGCACTCAAAAGCATCTTTTCCTTTTGAATACAAAGCACTGCGTAAGCCTGTTATGCTTAATATTTTCTTTATAAAAACAATTGCTACCTGCCTGCCTTCCACTGAGGACCTGTATACTGCATGAGTCAAAAAGAGGGCTGTAAAAATATTTACAGACCCCTCACATCCTGGACATAAACTGTTTCAACTCCTACCCTCAAAACGACGCTATAGAGCACTGCACACCAGAGTAACTATACACAAGAACAGTTTTTTCCCGAACGCCATCACTCTGCTAAACAAATAATTCCCTCAACACTGTCAAACTATTTACTAAGTCTGCACTACTATTAATCTTTTCATCATTCCCTCACCCATCTCCTCCCACTTATGACTGTATGACTGTAACCTTGTTGCTGGTATCCTTATGATTTATATTGATATTGTTTCCTGATTGCTTATTTGTAACCTATGACTATCATTAAGTGTTGTACCTTATGATTCTTGATGAACTTATCTTTTATTTTATGTACACTGAGAATGTATGCACCAAGACAAATTCCTTGTGTGTCCAATCACACTTGGCCAATAAAAATTATATTCTATTCTCTTTTCTTCTCTTTTCTTCTCTTCTCTTCTATATAATCTTTGAATTTTACTGTATTATTACGGTTCAAATAAGAAACTATGAAGCCTAGCATTCCTTTATCATTAAAAACATTTGTTTCATTAAAAGTACTTTATATATTCTACTATTAAAGTAGTTCAATCATACCAAAAATATCTAATTATAACAACAGAGGAAATGTTACAACCACAGTATAATGCTGTGTAGGAATCCCTAAAGATATTTAAGTTTGAATTTTTTTAGAAATAATTTAAACAAACTAATCAAGCAAATGAAGTAAGTTGACCAGTGGCAAAACAAGTAGAAAAGATCTCCCTTAATTCATGAATTATCACAAAGACTGGCTTCTAGTAATACCCCTATATTGGTAAGGTTCCTTTGTTTTTATTAATTCCCAGGGAAGGGATCATCTGAAACATGTTCAGGGGGGTATTTGTTCCATGGGGTATTTGTGAACAGAAGTGTGAAGTGTGGACAGGCAGTCAAACAATGGTCTTATATGTCACAGAATAAAGAAGCAGAAGCACTCTAAGGATTATCTTGTAGCAATAAAGCTCAACAATCCTTCAAAAGAAATTCAGAAGTACACTGAATAGAAACCCAAAGGCTTTTTTTTTTTTTTTTGCAACAGGAAAAAAAAAAGAACTATAGGTAGTTGGAAGACCCATTTAGGTATAGTGCCAGTAATCTAACACATTTTTTGAGAACTTCATGATGATACCATTTTTAAAGTCAGGCCAATATTAATAACTGCTTGATTTAGGTTGGACGTTGGAAGAAAGAGAAAACTTGTACGTCGGAATTCAATACAGTTCTATATTAAAAAGGCATTTATAATCATGAGAAAAAGTTCAGACAATCTACATAAAAGCAATGTAAATACTCTGAAGCCTTTTGATAGGAAAAGAAAGATTTAATTTACACAGTAAAATAGGATTTAAAAATGCTCATTTAGTGAATTCTTTGTCTGAAATGGGAGGGGTTGTTTTTTGTTTTTTTTCTTTTTGCCAGAAAGTGGAAGTAAATGCTGCTTTCTGGCCAAAAAAAAAAAAAGTCATAAATCATGATCATGTGACTGTGGGACACTGCAAACGGCCATAAATGTGGGCAGTTGCGAAGTAAGAAAAACGTGATCATGTGACCATCTGTGTGTATGCGCCTGGCTGTCAGAACTTTGAGCCTCGGTCGTAAGTACCTTTTGGAAGGTCTGTCGTAACTTCAAATGGTCTCAAAGCAACCGGTCATAAGTCAAGAACTATCTGTATGGCAAAAGTCTAAATGGGAAAACAAATTGCTAACGTTTACCTAATTTGAATTAAAAAGCAATTTTTGTCCTATTTCTTTATTCGGGCTTCTGTGTTTCTTTCATTTAACCACTACTGTCTTCTAAGTCAACTTCCTTGTTTTACTGATCATTCAGCAGGCTTCTCCAAGTCTCTGGAGTCATATAAAGGTCTGTGAGAATAGTCTAAATGTAAAGTATCTGTGACAGGAAAGCAATATTTCAGCTGATGATGCCTGATTTCCTATGACTACCTAATTCATCAAGATAGGTCAAAGTCAGATGTGGTCTTGGCAAACACCAGGAGGAAAACAAACCAGGTTATATGGGTGTTTTGTGAGGTATACAGATGCTGTGAACGGTAAGAAATATGTTGCCTCTTTATTAAACAGATATAGTATGAAATACTGTCTTATGCTGTTAATCCTTTAAAATGTGGCAAAAGATGAAAAAGTACCTTCAGAAAAATTGTTTCTAGCTTATTCTGCCTTATTCCAAAATACTACATATAGTGAGGTCTACTGCCAAATTATAAATGTTTCTCCCCATTGTGTACTACTGAATATACAGCTTTTGGGAGAAGAAACACATTTGCTTCTGTTGCATTTTTGTTGCTATTTACCAGACGACTTGCAAATAACAATATATAACAATAGAGAATGAAATCTTTTAAGTCTTGTAAAGTGATCCTATGGAGACCACTCTATAGATACTCAAGATGCTCTATTGAGCAGATTATCTTTTAACTATTGGCTCCATCTGATGAACCTTAATATGTCCCTTTAGTATTCATGATAAACTGCCAGCATGGCCATCCCTTGAGCAAAATTTGACTACCATTTTTTTCTAAGCAGTTTGCTATTCAGCCCTTGAGAACTATAATCAGCTTGCTTCAAGAAGCCAGCACAATATTTAGGCAACATTTATGACTGAACTCTAAAAAATCTTGATGACTAGTTATAATCTTAAAACACTTTGGGGAATGTTACTTACTCTCATATCAATTTTAGTATTTCAAGATGGTAAAGTGAAATATTACAAAGAACTAAAAAAGGAATGCTTGGGATGGCTAAGTTGAAGGAAACCAATATTAAACCCTCTAATGCCATTGCTTCAATACAGTAGATCAATTGTTGACTGTGAAGGCCCCAGGCAAATCAGAATTTTCTAAAATTTAAAAGAAAGCATATAACAATCACAATCATAATAAATACCAAGCATTTTTCCTATGTTTATTCTGTTAGAACATACAAACATGAGAGAAAATTAACAAAAATAATAATTTTTGATTGATTTATGAGTTGATTGTTTAGCAACCTTACAAAGTTGACACCCAAAAGGTACTTACTGGTTCCAAAGTTCTGACCATTGCGCCTCTCGACCCAGTATTTTGGCCATTCGGCAACCAGCCCACATTTATGGCCATTTGCAGTGATTTACTAAACAAACATATGTAGTCAAATTGGCACCAATATGCACAAAAGTGTTAGTCAATATAAAATTTAATCTTGCAGTAGTTCAAAAGTCTTTGGGAGGTAACCGAGATGACTGTAGGAAAGTAAAATAATCCAAAAAAGGAATAAGTTTATTCATTGGGTGCATTATTCATTCAAAAGGTTAAATGGAGACATTAAGAGATACCTGCAGAGGTATCTCTTATTATTTTATCTAATTATTTCTATGCTGAAATAATTATGAGGAGATTCAAGGTGGATATAGCCTTACGTGTACTGAAAACAAAGTTGCCCTTGACTTCATTAGGCAAACTTGTTTTCTCTCTTCTCCAACTTGCAAACTTAGAAATTATCTTTATAGCAAGAATGGTAAACAATAATAGAAATTATATTTATAGATTATGGGTGCAGGTAGGACTAAGAATAAAAATTCATGCAAAAGTGATGAGGGGAAGAAAGCAGGAACTTTGTGAAAACTTTGGGTGGTTTGTAAAAACTCTATTTTTCTATCGCAAAAAAAGAGGACACAGAACATCCTATAAATATTTTTTTAAATTATAGTATAAGCAAAATGCACACTTTATCACACTTATTAAACACATTAAGGATTTTAGCAATGCTGAAAAATTTCACTCATATATATTTTCATGTTCTGCATTAATTTCTACACATCTGTGCATTCTATACACTTCTCTGTCTAACACTTTTAAGAAATTATGCAGTACAAAGTAATTGATCATAAGCTGTTTTATGGGTAATGACAATAATTAACCTGTTATAAGAATTCCCCAAGGATACTTTCTTCCCAGCTGTTCCCTTTTATTCTGATCAAGTTTTGTGTATTAACAAAGCTCCATCAAAGCTACTTGCATTTTATGTATTTCAAAGTTTGAAGTTGATCTAATTCTTTTTCTCTCTGAAAATTCAGGTCAGGAAGCACATAAGTCTGTCTGTCTGTCAAATTTATATCCTGTCCATCTCACTGTTTGAGTGATTCTGGGCAATTTTTAGATAAAAGCCATACAACCATATAAAAAGACACAGCTAAGAAACAGTTAAAAACACAGTTAATAAAATAATGCCCTCTAATTGCCAACCACCATAAGACTGCATACCATTTTTAGATCCCCATGGCAATTGGCAGAATGAGATCTTCATGCTCTTTCAGAAGTCCAGAAGAATGGGAGGTAACCTCACCTCTGGGTGCAAGATATTCTATAGGGCAGAGCCAATGGCAGAGAAAGATATCTTCCAGTTGAAATACTTAACCAATGAGGTCTGCAACATATCCTTCCTATCTGCCCTAGTGGGATGAATCGATGTAACTAGGACACGATAGGTAACTGGATCCCATGCTGTGAAAGGCTTTAAAAATCCCATGCCATGAAGGGCTTAAATTGGACCCAGAAGCACACTGGCATCCAATGCACCTCACACAGCAAAGGTGTTATATGAGTAGCCCTCAGAGCATCCAAGATTGCTCACCCGGCTGCACTCTTTACCAGTTACAGCTAATGGATACTCTTCAAAGATAGTCCCATGTAGAACACATTGCAGTAGTCCATATGAGAGATGACCAGAGCAAGAGTGAATGAAAGAAGAAGTTCCTGGTCCAGAAGGAGGGGAACTGGGGCACAACATGAAGTTGAGCAAAGGTCCTCCTTGCCATAACTGCCATAACTGTTCCTAAAGCACGAGTCCAGGAGGAACCTCAGATTATACAATGGGGGCAGTGCAACTCCATCCAAGACCAAAAACCCAGATACAGAGAAGCCCATCCCCCCAACCACAGTCACTTCGCCACTGAGGGTCACTAATATTGAAGTTGTACATTTCTCGGTAAGGAACAAAGGAGTCATATCACACATCACCATGCCAACAAAAGTGCATATAGTGAAGGCTATGGTTTCCCAGTTGCAATGTATGGCTGTGAAAGTTGGACCATAAGGAAGGCTGACCACCAAAGAATTGAGGCCTTTGTACCTTAGTGCTGGAGAAGACTCCTGCGAGTCCCTTGGACTGCAAGGCGATCAAATCGGTCAGTCCTCGAGGAGATCAACCCTGACTGCTCTTTAGAAGGCCAGATCCTGAAGATGAAACTCAAATACATTGGCCACCTAATGAGAAGAAAGGACTCACTGGAGAAGAGCCTAATGCTGGGAAAGATTGAGGACAAAAGAAGAAGGGGACGACAGAGAACGAAGTGGCTGGATGGAGTCACTGAAGCAGTAGGCGTGAGCTTAAATGGACTCCAGAGGATGGTAGAGGACAGGAAGGCCTGGAGGAACGTTGTCCATGGGGTCGCAATGGGTCGGATATAACTTCACAACTAACAACAACAACAATCTCTCACATACATCTCTCTCATCTGGATGCTGGTATATAATTTCATAGTATACAGCAGGCTGCTCTTTCCCCAACCAGTCAAATCAGACGAAATAGACAATTCTTTTAAAAAAGAAAAGTAGATTGCAAAGCTACAAGAACATTCAAGAGAGTTTGGTGGAAAAGAAAGACAGAGTGTAACTTGTCAACGAACTCTTTCTGGCAATTAGGGGAATAGATGAATCTTTTGTTTCTTTTTGCTTCTTTATGCTTTCTTAAAAATACCACTTAAAACCAAGTTAAGAGTCCATTTGGAGATCCTGTTTATTACATGGAAGCTGTAACTTCTCTTTTAACAGAATGTATATGCAGACATGAATGACTGCAAAAGATCAAGACATTTTTGCTAAAGCTATAACAGGGAAGGAATAATTTTTATTTTTAGTTGGCTATTAGCATCAGTAAATGAAGTGCTACAATACTGGGAGGTAAAAAGTTTTCAGAGAGATAATGGTATCCCGCTGCCTAAGAATATTATATTATATTGTTGACTTTTAATGCAACAGCATGTGCTAGCTCTCTGGATGTTATTATTGTTTTTGGGGGATGGTAGCAAATGAAGCTTTAGGACAATGTCATGCTGTGAGATGCTATTGAGAATGGGACCATGAACACTCAACAATTTCCATGAGGTTTTCCTGATATTGTAAGTTTATTTTTATTTTTTTTTTGGTTTCCATTCCCCCCCCCCCAATTAAGGTTCTTTATTAAAGAAAATAGAGAAATGCAAGGAGAACATAACATTCTAGCATCTATGACAGATAAGAATTGCAAATGAACGAATGACAGAACGAATGAATGTCACTGCCTGTTTCATCCCTAGCCCACAGCTTAGGCAATTTAAAGATATATAACTGTTACAGTTTAATAGTTTTCTCTATTCTCGTAACAAACTTTCTGCCATGATCACAGTTTAGGATGCTAAATTGACAGTGTAGTAGACATTATCCACTTTAAGACTATAGTGGTTGAGTTTCTTCTGTTCCATTCACTGGGCCTTACCCTTTCTTAACCTACAGAAATGTTAGATATATTTCTAGATATCTAGAAATTTTGCAGACGCCATCTGCAATGCCTCTATCCTATCTTCCACTATTTTGGATCAGTACTTTCCGAAGTGATTGTTGGTCTCATGCGAGCTCCTTGGACAAACAGGGTTTACCACGTGTTTGAAAGTGTACCAGAAATGTTTTTTAAACATGGTTTTACATATAGTCTTTGACTTATGACTGTAACTGAGTTTGAAATTATGGTCATAGGTTGTGGCAGTTATGACCATGGTCAATTTTAAGATCTTTTTTGTGTTGGTCATTACACAAATGCTATGGTTGTTAAGAAAACACCATGATAGTCAAACCAGTCTGTTTTCCTGAATGAGGGTCTTAATGTTGGAAATGGACAACAAATGCTGAAAGTTGGTCATGTGACTGTGTGAGGCTGCACATGGCTATAAATACAAGCTGGATGCCAAGCACCCAGAATGCAATCACATGACTGTGGGGAGGTGCAACTGTCAGAACTTCAAAAAGGTTCATAAGTAGCTCTGGAAGGCCGGTTGTACCTTTGAACAGTCACTAAGTGACTAGTCATTAAGTGAGGACTACCTGTAATACTGTCTTGAGAGATCACTAGTCCTGTTCTGGACAGAATTCTGATTTGAACAGTAAAGGAGAGGTTGAGTTTTATCTAGTGTGCAATGTTGATTTGGCCTCAATTAACATACCACAAGTTTTACGGGGCATATTTTTTTCAAAAGTTTTATTATATGACTATTCCTATGCCAGTTTGGCTAACTCCTAGCTACCCATTTTGCCTCTACCCTTCCTATTACATCAGTTATATTGACTGTAATCATTATTTCATTCTATAACCCTACTGCATAATAAATTATGTAACAAAATATAGTAAATTATATTATGTGTTTATAAAATGATTGCTACTACTGTATATCTTACCTTACACATGGGCTATTATTGCTTACTCCTTCCCATTTCAGCCTGTGACTTGTCAAGTAAGCTATTTTTGGACCTAGTTAAGCACACTTTCAGACAAGGGCTGGATATGACATGAAACAGGCATATGAACCTTGTTACTTGGGCAACTTGATAGGGACTATACTGTATGTGCCATTCTAAGCATCTTCCTATATTTGCCTATCCTTGTCCCAATCCATGGAAATGTAGCTATTGATGGTCTTTTTTTTTCCTTGCTGGCAAATGATTGGAAGGGAAAAAAGCCAATCACATTTTTTAAATTTATCCTGCATTAAAATAATCAGATCAACATCATTTGCCACCCTGGGCACAATATGATCACTACTGAAGGCAGCACAATGTATGCCACCCTATATATATATATATTACCAGCTTTAATGTAGCTACCTGGATGGGCGCAGAGGTTCACTGTAGTTTATTTACCATCATGGTAAGCTGTGGTTCATCTTGCTGTCTAAATAAAGCCATAGTGCAATATATTTTATATTCTCTTCATTGTTTCAGTTCAGTTTATAGTGAGATGAAAGAATACATTTAGGAGAGTTATTTAAATATGAACGTAACTATGGATATGCCAAAATGATGAATGCCCCAGCAATTTCTTTTAACATACTTTAATTTGCAGATAGTTATATGGGCAACAAAGGAAATGCCTGCAGGATTAACCTAAAAAAAATGCAAAAAACAGCTGAGTAGAATGACTCAGAAAATTCTTTTAATGTTCTGTACAATTATTATTATTTTTTTTGGGTAAAGTCGTGCAATGCATTTTATTTTGCTTCTAAACTCTGTATTTTGCATTTGAATGAAATAATTATTGTCTTTTTGATTCTTCAATGGTAAAATAGCTTAAGCATATTGGTAAAATATTAAGAGTATTTTTTCCCAATTACTTTTGAAATATACAGCAATAAATTAATACCGTAGCTAGAACAGTAATACTACCTTAAGCACTGAACAATGATAAGTACCATTAAAAACTAAAGCAAAACTTTAAAAAAAGTCTGAATACCGTTTGAAAACACCTGTAAGAATCATGCACATAATTTCCAAATTACAGTTTTGCAATTTTTCCTATCTGACTATTCATTTCAGATTTTAATTAACAATGTCAATATAACAGTACTAATATATAAGATATATATATAAGGCAAGAAATATATATAAGAGAACAGCAAGAGCCACATCATTCAACCCCGAGCTACAAATATTCTTTTCTATCGGTACTAATATAGCAGCAATGCAGGTAGTCCTCACTTACTGACTGCTCATTCGGCAGCCAAAATCACAACAGGATTTTGAAAAAAAAGGAGATTTATGACTGGTACTCAAACTTGCAGTTGGTCCACATCCCCACAGTCAGGTGATCAATATTTGGTAACTAGTGAGCACTTACAACTCTCGCAGGATCCTATGGTCACATGATCACCATTTGTGATTTTCACAGCCAGCTAGCGACAGGCAAAGTCAACCAGGAACTTGGCAGAAGTTGCAAGTTGTAGTCACTTAATATCATACTTAACAACCACAGGGGACATCAGGGTTTAAAACCACAACTGGAACTGATGTTGTAAGTTGGATGCGGTAGTATGATATTTCACTTTTCAAACACATCTCTTAGCAACTGAGTTGCCGGTTCCAATTGTGGCCACTAAGTGCATTCCAGGATTCTTCCACTATCTCTTAGATCAGGGGTGTCAAACTGGCGGCCCATCGGCCAGATGTGTCACACACAGGCCATGCTCACCCCAGCTCCGCAAAGGGGGAAAACATAGCAAAATATCAGGTGATGGCAATGTGACACTACGAGTTTGACACCCATGTCTTAGATCAATGATTTCAGTTCAGTATTTGAGTTGTTAATTATTGCTATCATCTAGGGTTTTTACTAAACATATTGGAATTTGGAAAGAGTTTTATTAATTGGTAGCTGCCAAGAATGCAATAATATAACTTCCTCCAAATAACTGCATCGATGATATGTATATTTGATAATTATTTCAAGGGTTTTTTTCCTTGATGTTTCATAACAACCAGGCTTAAGAATTGTATCAGCATTTAACGGATTATGGGTAGTCCTCGACTTATAACAGTTTACTTAGTGATCATTCAAAGTTATTTATTATTATGGTTGCAGTATCCTGGGATCATGTGACCCACTTTTATGACCTTCTGACAAGCAAAGTCAAAGGGGAAACCAGATTAATTTAACAACCATGTTAGTAATTTAACAACTGCAGTGATTCACAAATGTAGCAAGAAAAGTCATAAAATGGTGCAAAACTCACTTAACAAATTTTTCACTTAGCAACATTAATTATGGGCTCAATTGTGGTTGTAAATTGAGGACTACCTGTATTTACCAGTGGATCCAGTTGTTAATGTTATAGGGCTTGTGTCTTGTTTAATGCCGTTTACTAACCACCTATCATAGTTATGTGTTGATTTATTTCATTCTTTAAAACCCAGACTGCAACTATTTATTTTGGCATATGAAATTGTGATTTGGCTTTAATTTATTTTAGTTATGGTGTTTGTATTTTACACTTGCTAACTGTTCTGAGGAGATTTTTTTAAACTAAAAAAGTGGGTTATACATGAAATATTGTAAATTATGAATTTCCAAATATGCAGGAGCATATTCATAGATGAAAATCAGAAGAAATCTATCTATAAAGGCTGTTGATGTCCCTTTTTTGCATGCTATGTTAACATTTCCCTGATATATAGGAATAAGATAGTTAAGCCAATTTTCTTAAGCAAGATTTGTTGAAAAGAGATAATAGGATAAGTTTATACATCCTACTAATCTATGAATGGCTATACATAATTTATAAATAGTTTAGAAACTGTACAAACATTGTGTACTGGTCCAGACAATGCATTAAGCCCAAAGCAAGTAAATCATATTATAGTTTAATGCAATTCGTGAATCATTCATTGGGAAGTTCTGCCACCTTTGTCATGTTGGAGAGGAGTTTTACAAGACGGGAAAAACAAAACCAATTTTATTGGCTATGTGGCTGGATTACTCATTAATGACTTGTACCTTAGACTTCAGCAAAAATATTGTTTTTCCTAACATCTAAGGAAAAATTATGAGATGCTGATCTATAAAACTGTGTTCATTTTACATAAAATACATTTACTCAGCACGTCTGAATAAATATATTTTATAGGAATTGAACAAACTTTTGTAGATCTCAACATATATCATTTTTTGCATCTAGTATTTCATGTCATCCATTCTATAACCAGGAATAATGAAAAACTATAATTAAGCTCTATAATACTGATTATCCCCTTATATTTTAATTAGAATTTTTTTAAAAAGTTATTTCAAAAAGCTAAATTAGAATGTATTTTTCTTGTCTTCACAGAAACTGTCAATTCTATTTTTAAACTATTAAACTAAATTTCCATGATGATTCTAGAATAATCCTCCTGAAAACTAGTATAGTTTTCAGTTATTTATTTTTCTGTGTCCCAGAAAAGCACTTTTGTGTTCAGTTCCTCTCTCAATACTTTTATCTTCTACAACACGATGAATATGATTTTACACAGTGGTGGGATTAAATTTTTTTTACTACCAGTAAAAAAAGGCTACTGTAAAATCTCTATTCCTTCCCCACTTCAGGGGAAGGTTACTGCAAAATCCACATTTCCTCCTGATCAGCTGGGACTTGGGAGGCAGAGAATAGATTGGGACAGGGCCAGTCAGAGGTGGTATTTACTGGTTCTCCTAACTACTCAAAATTTTCACTACCGGTTTTCCAGAACTGGTCAGAACCTGCTGAATACAACCTCTGTTTTTACATTATGAAAACCAGCCATTTAAGAAAACAGAAAGGCTATAAATTATTATTAGCTCTCTGTTTTTAATGTTGCTTCCCAAGAATATAGAACCAAAAATTAAACATGAAAAGGAAATGAGCAAAGAAAAGAGCTAAATGCAACAGTTAGTTATGTAACAGCTAGCTAGCTATATGGGTTTATTAACTTTATTCATTCTTTCTAGAAAAATATCTAGTATATCATTGAAAGATAACTTTAAACCCCAAGCATATATTTTTCCAAGGAAATTTGGTTATGGTTATAGTTTAGAAAGGTAAGAGATATATTAGTTATAATATCAATATGGGTAACGAATAGATCATAGTTCCAGTAAATTAAGGTTTCTTTAACATTTTCTTGTACAATAACCCCTCCCCTCATTGTATAATTGATAGTGGAGACAATAAAATAACTGATTTGGACAATAAACAACATTTAGTCCATTATTATTTTTAATGTTCTTATGATACATTTATTCACTCTCCTAGGCTAAGAATTCCAGTCTTAAATATGTTCATCTTGACACCTCCATATCAATCAGATATATATTTAAGATTTTCAGTAGGAATTGGCATTAAATGAGTCTGCAGTGTCAATTAATCACCTTGGCTAATTTTAAAATCTGGAATAAGGGAATTATATTTTTCTTCCACTAAAATAATTTTTTAATGAAAGGAATTGTAGCATAGGTAGAGAAGAAAGAGAATGGAGCATAAAACAATTTCAACATGTACATATTGTGTTTAGTTGAAAAGTCTGTTTCAAAAAAAAATCTTTGTTTTGCTTTATCATTTGCCTTTAAGACATAAAACCACATGCTGCACTATATACATGCATTTGTCTTTTGCAGTATTTTCAAGAGCTGCCCACCTGCTGATGTTAATTTAAGAATAGAAGTATTTTTAAGAGAACTAAACATTTCATTTCTTATTTTCCTTACTTCACATTGTTCTAGCTTAATCAAAAACAGTTAAATACTCTCTTAGGCAATAAAGTCTGTAGGTTTTGTTATTTTCTAAACCAAATTCCTGGTTTTGAAAGAGATTATATAAACATATATTCAAAGGTATGCGTATCATTGTAGCTAATAACAGGAAATAGTGCATAAACAATGTCATTGTCAATAAAAAAAACATCTTTAGGCCTTCTTAATCCATTCTTACCTCGAAACGGCCAAGTTAACAAATGAGAAAAATACAAATAAGAAGTAAGGATGCCCATTTTTCAACACGATTTGGAAGAAGTTATTCAGACTTCATGTGAACATGAATATAGCATCTGTCATTCACTAAAACTGCCCAACTTTTTTAGGCTTTTATGGGAGCCTGATGAAATCTTATGATTGGGTTAGATATTTAACATGTTTCTTAAGGCAGCAGCTAACTTTTTCTTCAGACACACACAACAGAATAAAAAAATGATGGACTGCTTTAATAAATAACAGAGAGATGTTGAGAACTTAGAACAACTTTATTATCACTTGGAATGTACACTAATTGGCATATATTAAAATGAAATTTCACTGCATACAGCTCTCAAAGGGTCATCACCACCTCCAATATACACTACATAAGCATGACATACATACATACAAAATTATGCATATACCCACATATATTATATGACACAGAGAAACAACACAGTCTAGTTCGGATGTATACATGTACATGGCGAGAAAAATGAATCCTGTGAGACGGATGGCATAGGGAACAAAGCTGTTACAGAATCTGGTAGTCCTGCTAGAAATACTTTGAAACCTCTTCCCAGAGGGGAGCCACAGAAACAGACCATGAATTGGCTGTGTGGGGTCTCTAACAATGCTTTGAGCTCTAAGCACATAGTTTAGTTTAGTTTAGTTTAGTTTATTCATACTTATATGCTGCCCTTCTCCTGAAGGACTCGGGGCGGCTCACAAAGATAAAACAACGGAACAATAAAATTAATACTAAAATAATCCAATTAAAATCCCCAAGAAGTTAAAACTAAGATTCCCAGCAGATCAGGCAATTTGTTGGAAAAGCCATGTCTTCAGGTCACCGTGGAAAGACCAGAGGTCAGGGGCCGTCCAGAGCTCAGTGGGTAACCCATTCCAGAGGGTCGGTGTGCCCATCAGGCACACATTGTCTGGCCGAAGGCACCTGGAGGAAGGCAGTCCTATGTGAACGCACTGGGTGGTGGGAGGCCAGTAGGAGGTGATCCTGCAAGTAACCCGTGCCCGTGCCATGGAGGGCTTTATAGGTAAGTACCAGCACCTTGAAGTGAATCTGAAGGACCACCGGTAACCAGTGCAGCTCGTGCAGGAGAGGTGTAACACGGGAGTAACAGGAAGCTCCCGTAACAACCCGCACGGCCGCATTCTGGACCAGCTGGAGCCTCCGGGTGCACAAGGGCAGCCCCATGTAGAGGGCATTGCAGTAACCCAAACACGAGATAATGAGAGCATGAGTGACTGTACAGAGGGCATCCCTGTCTAGGAAAGGGCACAACTGGTGCACCAG